>NC_053490.1:376202388-376802388 GCF_905171775.1 Rana temporaria | reverse complement strand
TGTTCAAAACACTGACGCTGAACAAACGCTCATATAGCGTTAAACGTGCATTAAAGACGCATTAAAAACACCCAACAAATGCCCTATGCTTGTTTGACTGGTGTTAAGGGTGCATTAAAAATACACCCCGGACGTCTATTATTTATTTGCTTGAGTTGGCTTTTGTGAAAAAGCCTAAAGCCCCATACACACTATCAGTTTTCCTGACAGTTTTCTCTTCAGGTTTACCAAAACCATCTAATATGAGGTAAAACCTCAAGAGTTTCAATTTGTATGCAATCAGGCAGGCCCTTGCACTACATGGTTTTGGTAAACCTGAAGAGAAAACTGACAGGAAAACTGATAGTGTGTATGGGGCTTTAACGTGCTGCAAACACATTGCAAACGCGTGCTGGCGCGTTACCGCAGACTTAAATCGAATGGGTTAAGATGCTTCCAAACTTCACATTAAGCTTAATTTTTAACTGCTTGCTGGCCTGCAACAATACATCTGTGACAGGTCAGCTCCTACAGGCAAAATCATGTACCTGTACGTCGCGGCTTTCTTCTGGGTCCGCACGTGCACGTGGACCGGGAAGACTGTGCTGTTATTTGCTGTAGCACAAGCCAATCAGCTGATTTATGGCTGATACTAAAACAGGACTCTCTTCATATAGAAGCAATGTGCCGTTTTTTTTTTTTTTTTTATCTCTCTGCAAAGCATTTAACCCTTTGATCGCTCAAGATGGTAATCTATTCCCAGCCAGTGTCATTAGTATAGTGACAGTGCATATATTTAGCACCGATTACTGAATAAATGTCCATGGGCATCCGCAGAAATTTTTCAGGGGGGGGGGGCATCATTTTAAGGTCACGCATGCTCCGCCCCTTTTTGACAATGTCATGAAGGGCCTTCCCATTATCACATAAAACGCAGACATGCAAAGGTTTGAAAAACCTGATGCAAAAGCTTAATAGAAGGATCAAGCTGCCATTGTCTGATTAGCAATTTCTAAACTGTTTTAATGTTTACAGGGGTTTCTGAAAATGGCAGCACCTTGGCTCTGTTATTCCAATTTTTATATTCATTAACCTGGAGGAGGTATGCAGATAAGAATTTTTAAATGGGTCTTGCTAGAAAAAGTGCATAAAACACAGGGCGACTAAATGCTGTGAATGGTAATATTAGAGTGTACCAACGTCCTGATAATATGTAACTGGAATTTAATCTGGACTAAATGAAATGGACTTTAGACGGTACAAGTAAATATGGTAGAAAATCTATAGATATATTTATTCATAAAAAAAGGGTATACGAAGAAAGGGATGATATACAAAACTTTGTGAACAAAATAGTACAATATCAGCATATTATCACAGTACATAATTTAGGAAATATTACATAAAAGTTTATACTAGTGCACATATGCTTATAAGGATAAAATCATACAGCACCAGGAAGTGTAAAAAACTTTTAGATCCTTAGGACTGGATTCGATATGCGGAGTGATAGATGTTGCTTTTACTCAACATGTTTCGCGTTGAAAACGCTTCATCAGGAGCATAATGGTAAGTAGGATAAGTCTCCGCAGGAATGTGTGAAACAGACCATTGGGAATCAGTATATAGCATATACAATGCTGTTACCTGACCAGCCCTGTAGGCATGTGAAAGGTTATTTAAAACACCATAGTATATGAATGTAGAAAACTTCGGGCTAATGCACAGTTTATAAGGGTAAAAATGTTATCAAGCGGCAGAGGATACTCCGACTGGGTTTCCTAGATCGAGTCCCAGATATGGTAGTAGCTGGAATGGCTGGATAGCTTGTAGGCTTAAAGCGGAGGTTCACTCAAAAATCAACTTTCTGCCATTAAATCCAGCATACTGCTGACATCTGCAGTATGCTGTTTTTTTTTTATTTTGTACTTATCGTTTTATCAGCCGTTGATATCCGGCTCCGAGCGGGGATTTCTGCGGGGAATGTGCGTTCCTAAGCCAAGCGGATTTGATTGGTGGGCTGCTAAAGAGCGTCACGCCTTCCGAAAATACCCGAGGTGACACTCGGGTGTTTACGGCGCCTGCACCTGCCGTGTAGAGCTGACTGCGCAGGCGCAGTAAACATTTGAGTGTCACTTCGGGTATTTTCGGAAGGCGTGATGCGCTTTAGCAGCCCGTCAATCAACTCCGCTTGGCTTGGGAACGCCTATACCCGGAAGGAATCCCCGCTCGGAGCCGGATAACAACGGCTGATTAAACGATAAGTACAAAAAAAAAAAAACAGCATACTGCAGATGTCAGCAGTATGCTGGATCTAATGGCAGAAAGTTGATTTTTGGGTGAACCCCTGCTTTAATAGCCAGCGGAGCTTCAAACCCGGATCCAAAGGGAGCAGAGAGGGAGTGTGTGGTTTCCTTGTCGCACATACATGTGCAGCCTATTTTGTTCACAAAGTTTTGTCTATCATTCCTTTCTTCGTATTCCCTTTTTTTATGAATAAATATATCTATAGATTTTCTACCATATTTACTTGTACCGTCTAAAGTCCATTTAATTTAGTCCAATTAAATTCCAGTTACAGATAAGAATTTTTAAACTTTCCTTAAAGTTGATGTCACAATGTAGAGAATAAGATTTCCTATCATCTGTGCCCAGTCTTGCCACACAGAGTTAATCCAGCTCTGAGCAATCCTCTTTTTATTGTTCAGTGAAAATAAAAAGAATTGCAGAGAAAAACTGAAGTCCTTTCCGCACCCTTGCTTCGAGTGACAGGTTTTTTACATATCTCGTGCACTAGTCTGGAGTTCACAAAAAAAAGTTCACAATTCACCAGCCCTAAGTGGGTGTAAGTATAAAAAGTGAGAAATCCACCCCTCCCCCACATAACACATCCTGGTAATATAGGAATGTTGTATATGTGATCTGGTGACCTCAGACACACACACTGCAATATAACAATAATAATAAGAAGATCACTCAAGCTCTGACTAAATACATCTCCCCTAATCACTTGTCTATGTATATTCTGATGGCTGTTCACTGCAGCATCACACTGAACTGTGGATCACACCCCATATTATGAAAAACATCCAGGCAAAACAAAGGAAAGGCAGCCAATCCTGGGAGAGCTGGAGGGGAGAGGAGAGGGGGGGAGGGGGATGGGAATTGTGAACTTGTTTTTGTGAACTCCAGGCTAGTGCACGAGATATGTAAATAACCTGTCACTCGAAGCAAGGGGGCGGAAAGGACTTCAGTTTTTATTTTCACTGAACAATAAAATGAGGATTGCTCAGAGCTGGATTAACTCTGTGTGGCAAGACTGGGCACAGATGATAGGAAATCTTATTCTCTACATTGTGACATCCACTTTAACTAGATCCCGACCAGCCGCCGGGGTTGTAGTGCGGTAGGTTGGCTCTCCTGCACGAATCAACATCATTGTATTTTAGACGCATACACGCGATCTGTGGGTGCGCACGGGGGTGCCAATCAATCCACAGAGAGGCAGAACGGGCATCTGCAAGTGTAAACAAACAGACCCCTATTCTGTCAGAGGAGTAAAGTGAAATTTTCTGTTCCTAGTGATCAGGAACAGCGATCTCTCCCTACTCCCTGTCAGTCCACTGTTAGAAATAACCTTCCCAAGGAACATTTAACCTTTTGATTGCCCCTGGTTTTAACCCCTTCCCTGCCAGTGTCATTTGTACAGTAATCAGTGCATTTTTACAGCACTGATCACTGTATAAATGTCACTGGTTCCTAAAAATTGTCAAAAGTGTCCGATCTGTCCGCAGTCCCGATTTAATGTCACAGTCCCGATATAAATCACAGGTCACCGCCATTACTAGTAAAAATACCATAAATCTATCCCCTATTTTGTAGACACGAACTTTTGCGCAAATCAATCAATATACACTAATTGGGATTTTTTTTTCATCAAAAATATGTAGAAGAATACATATTGGCTTAAACCAGTGTTTCTCAATTCCAGTCCTCAGGCCCCCCCAACAGGTCAGGTTTTCAGGATTTCCCTCAGATGAAAAGGCTGTGGTGATTACTAAGGCAGTGAAACTGATCAAATCACCTGTGCAAAATAATGGAAATCCTGAAAACCTGACCTGTTGGGGGGGCCTGAGGACTGGAATTGAGAAACACTGGCTTAAACTAAGGAAGAAATTCTTTTTTTTTTTTTACTTTTTTGGGCATATTTATTATGGCAAAAAGTAACAACATTTTTCCTTTCCTCTCCATGAAGATTCTTCGGCTTCTCTCGAATCTTCTGCAATTGTTCATAATGAACTCTAAAATAATCGTGAATGGCCTCAAGCTGTTCAGAAGACATTGGAGGAAATGGATATAATCAACCACATCGATTTGTTTTTCTCCTTACAGCAATATCCAAAAATCTCAATTGTGCCATTGGTACCATTTTTGATTGTGTTTAGCGTGGGTATTTGTGTTTTTTTATTTTTCATGTATCTATTATGACTCTCTAATATAGCACACGTCAAATAAACCAGAATACTGTCTGTTTATCTATATATACAGTATATACATGCAGTTGTGTGAAAAAATATTTGCCCTCTTCCTGATTTTTTTTTACATTACACATAGATAACCTTAGTAAATCCAAGATGCAGTTTTTAAATTATTATTTCATTTATTAAGAGAAAAAAGCTGTTATAATGTCCCTGACCTTATGTGAAAAAGTAATTGCCTCCTCCCATGCTGAATCATAAATGAACTGTGATTAACCACAATTTTTGGGAAAGCTGAGTTAAATTTTACTTGCCACACCCAGGCCTGATTACTTCTTGAATCAAGAATTTGCATAAATAGAAGCTGTCTGACAAATAAAACAAGCTAACAGATCACAAAATGCCACACATCATGCCACAATCTAAAAAAAATTTAAAACAGATTACAAAGTAATGTACATGTATCGGTCTAGGAAGGGTTTCAAAGCCATTTCTAATGCCGCGTACACACAATTTCCTCCAGCAAAAGTCTGATGGTGTATGCTCCATCGCACTTTGGCTGTTGGAATTTTCACCAGCAAAAGTTGAGAGCAGGTTCTCAATTTTTCAGACGAAAAAAATTCTGATTGTCTGTAGCAATTCCGACGCGCAAAATTCCGACGCATGCTCGGAAACAATTCGACGCATTCTCAGAAGCATTGAACTTAATTTTCTCGGCTCATCGTAGTGTTGTACATCACCGCGTTCTTGACAGTCGGAAGTTCAGAGAACTTTTGTGTGACTGTGTGTATGCAAGCCAAGCTTGAGCGGAATTCCGTCTGAAAAACCATCCGACGGAAAATCCGCTCGTGTGTATGGGGCATAAGGCTTTGGAACTTCAGTGAACCACGGGGGGAGCCATTATCCATAAATGAAGATAACTTGGAACAATGGTGAACCTTCCCAGGAGTGGCCGGCCTACAAGAACATGACGAAGTAGACTTGTGCACAACAGAAAAATTTGTTTGGTTTCGCTTCTTTTCCGTCCTGTTGATTCGTAATCATTCGTAATTTTGCTAAACTGGATTTTTCGTGTTTGGCCTAATTAGTATTTTCGCAAGCGTAATTTTTTGTTGAATTGGAATGATTCGTATTAATGTAAGCCTTATTTTTAGTTGATTTATAATTCGTACTTTCGGTAGAGTACATTGTTTTTCGTTGATTCGTAACTTTTTTTGGTTCGTTGATTCGTAATTTTTTGTGTCTCTCTCACAATGGCACTGCCTAGCGTGCTTCGAATGGATTTGTACTTTTCTAAATACATTGCGGTTATTTGTAACGATGTGAAATCTCATATTTTTTTTTTGTTTTTTGACATGCGGCTATAGCCTCCGCCCCTGTACACCATTTTAAGAGGGAGTTTAGCATGGTGAGGGAGGAGCAGAGTGCAGAGCAGAGCCGAGGGTGTTATTGTTGGATGTGTGGTTGGGATCACAACAAGTTGACTTACTGTTGAATTAGGCCGCATTAACGCAACAACGAATTATGCCGAAGGCATTCGCTATATGCGATATAATTTATTTATGATTCGGTTTTATTTGTAATTGTTTTGTTCGGAAATTCGAATGCTTCCGAACCTCCGAAAGTTGCTAAATTTGTCAGAATTTTGATTCGTTACACAATGAATTGCACAAGCCTATGACGAAGACTCATCTAGGAGGTCATAAAAGAACCCAGTACAACATCTAAAAGAACTGCAGGCCTCACTTGCCTCAGGTAAGATCAGTGTTCATGATTCAACAATAACAAAGAGACTGGGCAAAAATGGCATCCATGGGACAGTTCCAAGGCAAAAGCCACTGCTGACCAAAAAGAACACAAAGGCTCATCTCACATTTACCAAAAAACATCTTAATTATCCCCTGGACTTTTAGGCAAATATTCTGTGGACTGATGAGACAAAAATGTAACTTTAACATTTTGGAAGGTGTGCGTCTCGTTACATCTGACATAAAACTAATACAGCATTTCATAACAAGAACATCATACCAACAGACATTCATGTTGGTGGTAGTGTGATGGTCTGGGGCTGCTTTGCAGCTTCAGGACCTGGACGACTTACCATAATTAATGGAACCATTTCTGAGCTCCAGAAAATCCTAAAGGAGAATGTCGGCCATCAGTTCGTGACCTCAAGCTCAAGTGCACTTGGGTTATGCAGCAGGACAATGATCCAAAACACAAGTCCACCTCCAAATGGTTCAAACAAAGCAAAATTTAGGTTTTGGAGTGGCCAAGTCAAAGCCCGGATTTAAATCCAATTAAGATGCTGTATCATGACCTTACACAGGCCATTCATGCTGGAAAACCCTCCAATGTGGCAGAATTAAAACAATTCCACAAAGAAGAGTGGGCCAAAATTGCTCCACAGTAATGTAAAATACTCTTTGGCAATTATCGCAAATGCTTGATGGCAGTTGTTGCCACCAAGGGTGGCACAATCAGTTGTTAGGTTTAGAGGCAATTACTTTTTCACATAAAGCCAGGCAGGTTTGGACAGCTTTTTGCCTTAATAAATTAAACCATTATTTAAAAACTGCATTTTGTATTTACTTGGGTTATCTTTGTGTAATAATAAAATGTATTTGATGATCTGAGTCATTTAAATGTGACAAATATTCAAACAAATTATAAATCAGAAAGGGGGCAAATATTTTTCACACAACTGTATGTACAATACACATGGGTCAATGGGTCCTGCTGTCAGAATACACTGATCAGTAACTGCGGTCGCTGATCGACAACATTTTCCCAATTTTTCTAACGACCAACTTCTGTTGAACAGGGATGGCTATACATTGTTCGAAATTCAGTTGGTCCCTGCTGAAATGGCTGAATTTAGATCCATCTATGGCCAACTTATGGGTGATGCTGGATAGCAGGAGTACTTGCAGAAACTTCAACAGCTCCAGAAGTGCTCTATAGAGTGGCAAGCTGTCAAAGCAGAGATGTAATATTGTAGCTTATGGTGCCTGCTATCCAACATCTGCTCTATGGCACCCATAGGTACAAGATGATGCTAGCTAGATACTTGCCATTTAGACTTATTCATTAATGAGGATGTGTGCTGAAAATCATACTAGACATGCTCTGCTGCTTACTGTTGGCTGAACATTTGACAGGGCTCTCCTGGGAAATTTTTATTTTGCGTGGAGGTCACTGTCCAACAAAATGGGATATCTCTGGTCTTTCATGGAATGTCAAAATGTTAATGATGCCAACGCACATGCATGGAAAATTTTAATGAAATTGTACTAAACAGTACTGATAATTGTGGTAATAATTTCCTATTGCTCAGAAGAGGTTCAGTATATCTATTTACCTGTCAAACAATGACAATGGAAGATACCATCTACACACTAAAAGCTGAACTCCAGCCTTCCTTTCAGGCTTGCACAATTGTACAGACTAATTCCCTATATTAAACATTGCTTACTCTGATTTCACTATATAATGTGAGCTTGTCACAGTGTTCATTAGAAGATGCAGCAAATCAGCTAGAGCCCACCTCATCTTGGCTGGAGGATGCCCAGCCTCTTCCAGGTCTTTCCTTTCCAATGTACTGTCTGTGGTACGCCCCTTTCATTCAATGGATTTCATTTATTTTTTTAATCATGGAGGCTCAGCACCACATGTGGGCTTTACCAGCATGCAACTGTGCTCTGCCTAGGACCTCCCACTTCCCAAGACTGACATTAACCCTTGAAAGCATTTTAGTATTTGCATTTCTCCTCCCAAGAGACATCCCCCTGCTTGCATCAGGGAATAGCATAGAGGCAGGTGCTGTGATGTTTTTGATAAGCTACATACAGCACTCTTCTGGTTCCTCCTACCAGCCATTATGTGCCCACATTACATAGAGAAGTACATAGACCCATCAATGACATCACAGTATCTAAAATGCAGTAAACTGCATTGAAAACTGAAAGATTTTCTTTAAAAATTTCAACAGCGTGGTGATGGGCAAAAGGGATGGAGGGGAGTCAAAATATCAGCTTTAACCACTTCCCGCCCGGCCTATGGCCGATTTATGTCCGGGAAGTGGTTTTGAAATCCTGACTGGACGTCCATGGACGTCCTGCAGGATTTCATGCCGCGCGCACCCGTGGGGGCGTGCAACGCGGCGATCGGTGATGCGGGGTGTCAGTCTGACACCCTGCATCTCCGATATCGGTAAAGAGCCTTCAGCGGAGGCTCTTTACCACGTGATCAGCCGTGTCCAGTCACGGCTGATGACGATGTAAACAGGAAGAGCCGTTGATGGCTCTTCCTCACTCTCGAGTAGAGGAGAGCCGATCGGCGGCTCATCTTTAGTGTTGCTCACGAATATTCGCATTGCGAATATTCGACTCGAATATAGCATATTCGAGAAATCACGCTATATTTCGAATTTCGCGGTGAATATTCGCAATTCCGAATATTCGATTTTTTACAATTTTTTTTTTAGAACAGATCACATCCTAGATATCTCCATCGACGTCTAAAAGCATTGTTGGTATGATTAGAGACCCTGGGCCGAGTAGCTGAAGCGTTCATTGAATTTTGCCGAAAAATCGCAATGCGATTATTCGGCAATCGCAATATCGCGCGATTATTTTCTTCGCCCCTATCTTCCGCATCAGAGCGATTTTTACAGTTTCATTTTTAAAACAGATCACATCCTAGTGATCTCCATAGACGTCTAAAAGCATTGCTGGTATGATTAGAGACCTTGGGCCGAGTAGCTGAAGCGATCATTTTATATTGCCGAATATTCGCAATGCGAATATTCGGCAATAGGAATATTGCGCGATTATTTTCTCCGCCCTTTTGCATCAGAGCCAATCAGAGTTCTCCTTCCACACTCGTCAGAGGTTAGCAACCAATAGGAACCTGCCTGCACGGACATTATATAAGGTCACTCCCAGCACCATTTCATTGCAGATTCAGAAGCTGGCTAGAGAGTGTGGAGGCTGTTTCTGTGTTCCTGTGTCTGTTCCTGATTGATTTATATCATCATCAGCATAGTGCTGCATTGCTATTTAGTGATTCCAGTGCATCTTTTCCAGTATATCAACTGCTTTTTTCAAAGCAATAGACCCAAGAGCTTTTTTCAAAGCTACGTTTTGTGCTGTTTCGTGCTGTTTTGTTCATCTTGTGTTACTGTTTGATCTTGCATCTTTGCTGTTCAGTGATATTTGCTAGTGATTTCAGTGCACATTTTGCTGAGCTTTCTAAAAGAGCTTTTTTCAAAGCTAAGTTTTGTTCATCTTGTGTTACTGTTTGATCTTGCAGCTTCGCTGTTCAGTGATATTTGCTAGTGATTTCAGTGCACATTTTGCTTAGTTTTTCCTAAAGAGCTTTTCTAAAAGCTAAGTTTTGTGTTCAGTTTAGTTAAATTTTGTGTAGTAAGTGTACACACTGTTAGTGTACATTTATTTCATCTAGCTTAGCTTAGTGTGTGTTTAGTGTCTGTGTTTTGTGTTTAAAAAAAAAAAAAAAGTTAGTGTTTGTTTAGTGCTTTTTTTTTTCTTTCATTTTGTAGTCCTTGTCTTTGGTGTACTACTTTTCTTATAGTTTAGTAGCTGTCTGTGTACGTCTTTGTCTGCGTGCCTGTCTTGTAAAAAAAACACATAAAAACACATTTTCCTCACATTTCCCCCCCCCAATAAAGTTTACCCCCCCACACACACATCAGCAATCATGAGCGGCATCCGTGGCCGTGGCAGCAGGGGTAGGGGAGTTACTCCCAGTGCTGGGTCGCTGCCAGCACGGGGTACCTCTCGTGCCCCTACTAGTGGTAGAGGATCGGGTGCAAGGGGAGTCCGCCTGATCCGGGAGTTCTTCCCATCGGGCAGCCGCCCGATATTGCCATCTCAGGCTGAAGTAGTGGTGGACTACATGGGGCACAGCAGTGCCACTGAGTCGTCGGTCCCGACTCACAGTAGTACCACCATTACACCGGTGCCTGTAGTACCCCCCCCCAGCCCCCAAGAGTCCAGCATCTTACTGTTCGACAGCGACAGTGAGAGGGATATCTTGGGGGAGGCCATGCATCAGGCAGACCTCCAGCTCTGTCCTGATGGTCAGGACCTTTTTGAAGGGATGGATGAGGAGGATGGGATACCTGCTGGCAGTATCCCAGAGACATCCCTTCAAACTGGTGCTGCTGTTTTGGTGCAGGAAACAGCAGCACCTAGTCAGACCCAGGCGTGGGTGAGGGGACAGCGGAGCCAGGCTAGAGGCTCCATGTCAGTTGGTTCCCTCAGACCAACACATCTCAGCCCTTGGTCTGACATCTCTGGGGGCGAAGAGGGTGACCCATCATGGTTGCCATCTGACGCGTCGGCTCACTACGTCAGTGACGACGGGGAAGGTAGGCACCCTGGTGAAACGGTGCGCCAGGTCACCACCAGGGAGACCATCGTCAGGGTCTCCACTGGTGATGGCAGCAGGAGGTGTCAGGAGGAGCAGCAGCAGCAGGCAGCTCCACCTGTGCGCACCGAGTCCCAGCAGGTGCAAGTAAGCGTCACCCCATCTGACAGGAGGGCGGTGCTGAAGTCACCTGTCTGGAACTACTTTACCCTGGTGGCAGACAACCCTACCGTGGCCATCTGCCGGATTTGTAAAGTGAGGGTGAAGAGAGGGAAGTGTTTGGCTCGGGTGGGTACCACAGCCCTGAACCAGCACCTGAGGATAAACCACTGGGCGGTGTTTGACGAGATGAAGCGTGGTGGTGGTAGCAGCGCCACCACCACAAGTGAGCAGGGTACAGCAGCCCCTGCCACATCTTCATCTCTTTCCAGCAGGTCATGCCCCCCCGCTCCCTCTAGTAGAGGTACTGGTACCGGCAGCCAGACCTCTACTTCCACAGGACCCTCCGCGTCTGTGTCCCGCACTGCCGTCCGGCGCCAGGCGTCAATTTCAGACGCCTTTGACCGCACCACTCCCTTCCCCCCTGGAGACCGACGTGTGCGTTCCCTCAATGGGCTCCTGGCAAGGGTTATTGCCCAACATATGCTGCCCTTCAACATAGTTGACAGCAACCCCTTCAGGCAGATGTTGGAGCAGGCCCAACCCCAATGGCGTGTCCCCAGCCGCCATTTCTTTGCCAGGACTGGTGTCCCTGCCCTACACCAGCACATTGTGCAGAATGTAACCCTGTCGCTGGATCACGCTGTCAGCGACAGGGTTCATCTGACAATGGATGGCTGGACCAGCAGGCATGGGCAGGGGCGCTACATCAGCTTCACGGCCCATTGGGTTTCCCTCCGAGGCGTCGGTGAGGGATCGGCGGCAACCGATCTTGTGGTGCCGCCCCGGGGTGTCCAGGGGAGAACTGCTGGTCTCCCTCAAGCCACTGTCTCCGCAGCTGCTGAGCCTCCCAGCAAGCGCCCCCGTAGCTACTCAAGTGTGGGGCACGTGCGCTGTCAGGCCGTGCTCCAGCTTATTAGTTTAGGGGACCGGAGACACACTGGACAAGAAGTGCTGAAAGCACTTCAGGCTCAGGTCCAGAAGTGGCTGACACCCCGAAGGCTCCAGGCAGGTATGGTTGTCTGCGATAACGGCAGCAACCTACTCGCCACCCTCAGTGCTGGCAGTCTGACCCACGTGCCCTGTCTGGCACATGTCCTAAACCTGGTGGTGCAGAAGTTCCTGCGCACTTATCCCGTGTTGAGTGACATTGTGCCAAAGGCGCGTAGGATTGCCAGCCACTTCAGGCGCTCCCCAACCACTACCGCGTCCCTGTCCGAGTTGCAGCGGATCAACAGGCTGCCCCTTCACAGGCTGATTGTGGACAGTGTGACGCGGTGGAACTCCACCCTCCACATGCTGAAGAGGTTGTGGGAGCAGCGAAGGGCGGTGAAGGAGTACCTGATGGACCTAGGCACTGAGAGGACTTCACTACAACTCCCTTTCATCACCTGTGCGGAGTGGGGGCAGATACACCAGGTCTGCCAAGTGTTGTCCTCCTTCGAGCAGGCGACCAAGATGGTCAGCAGTGAGCATGTCAGCCTCAATAACGTGCTGCCAATAGTGTTCATGCTGGAGAGGACACTAGATCGCCTGCTCGAAGCTGGGGAGAGTGCCTTGGTGGAGCAGGAGGAGTCAGCAATGCTCCACCGAGACCAGGGCCAGGACGAGGAGGAGGAGGAGGATGATGATGATGAGGAGGAGGTGGTTGCTGGTGTCATCCCGGAGTCAGGGCCTGGTCAGGAGGGAGAGCCGGTGTTGGGGGCACCGATAGTCCGGGGGTTGGGCATCTCTGAGCGTGACCAGCAGCGCCTCAGGGATGAAGAGTCGGACCTCATTGACCTGGGCAGCAGTGAGGAGTCACAGCGGGCTGTGCTCTTCCCCATGGCTGCCCACATGCTGAGATGCCTCAGGAGGGACCCCCGGGTTAAGACCATCAAGGCGAGGGATGATTTCTGGATGGCCACCCTTTTGGATCCCAGGTGCAAGGGGAAACTGGAGCAGTTCATCCCAGCCAGCCGGAGGCAGCACCGGATGGAGGAACTGCAGGCAGGCATTGTCAGGCGGTTGGAGCAGGCAACTCCCCGGCCTCCAGTTGTCCCCCCTCATCTCACCCAGCAGGTGGCAGCAGCCGAGCAGGGGACCTAATGGATGAGATGAGGATGTTCTTCCAAACCGAGCGACCCAGTACCAGCACCAGCAGCAGCAGTCACCACCAGCGGCTGGCCCACATGGTGGCAGACTACATGGCGTCCGTCGGTGCTTCTGACAGTATGAGCACCGACGACCCCATGGAGTACTGGGTTGCCAGATTGGACACCTGCCGCGAGCTCGCTCAGTATGCGCTGGAGTTATTGTCTTGCCCCCCCTCCAGCGTACTATCTGAGCGGACATTCAGCGCGGCAGGTGGGGTGGTCACGGACAAGAGGACCCGTCTGTCCACAGACTCCGTGGACAGACTCACATTCATAAAGATGAATGAGTCCTGGATCGGCGGTGACTTTCTGGCACCCGTCGTCGGTTCAGGGCGCTGAAGGGTCCCTTGTCATGCATTCCCTGATGGAGCCCCGGACCTGATGTATTTACAGTGCTGAATATAACTATTTTAACACCTGAGAAAATCAATGTTAATATTTGGTACAGTAGGCTTTCATTGCAATTACAGCGGTCAAACCTTTCTTGTAGTTTTACACCAGCTTTGCACACACTGGAGGAGGGATTTTGGCCCACTCCTCCACACAGATCTTCTCTACATCAGTCAGGTTTCTGGGCTCTCGCTGAGAAACACGGAGTTTGAGCTTCCTCCAAAGATTCTCTATTGGGTTTAGGTCTGGAGACTGGCTAGGCCACGCCAGAACCTTGATATGCTCCTTACAGAGCCAATCCTTGGTTATCCTGGCTGTGTGCTTTGGGTCATTGTCATGTTGGAAGACCCAGCCTCGACCCATCTTCAAAGCTCTAACTCAGGGAAGGAGGTTGTTGCCCAAAATCTCGCAATACATGGCCACGGTCATCCTCTCCTTAATACAGTGCAGTCACCCTGTCCCATGTGCAGAAAAACACCACCAAAGCATGATGCTACCACCCCCATGCTTCACATTAGGGATGGCGTTCTTGGCATGGTACTCATCATTATTCTTCCTCCGAACACGGTTAGTGAAATTATGATCAAAAAGTTATATTATGGTCTCATCTGACCACATGATTTTCTCCCATGACTCCTCTGGATCAGTCAAGACACCTATGTCAGCAGTTATTTCACACTCTATATACTCTTATTACCACTGCTGTTCATCATGGCACCTCCTGCCCAAGTGATATGACTCTGTATCAACTACTACTGCTAATACTACTACTGCTGCTTCTGCTGCTGCTGCTGCTGCCCAGTCAAGACACCTATGTCAGCAGTTATTTCACACCCTATATACTCTTATTAACACTGCTGTTCATCATGGCACCTCCTGCCCAAGTGATATGACTCTGTATCAACTACTACTGCTAATACTACTACTGCTGCTTCTGCTGCTGCTGCCCAGTCAAGACACCTATGTCAGCAGTTATTTCACACCCTATATACTCTTATTACCACTGCTGTTCATCATGGCACCTCCTGCCCAAGTGATATGACTCTGTATCAACTACTACTGCTAATACTACTACTGCTGCTGCTCAGTCAAGACACCTATGTCAGCAGTTATTTCACACTCTATATACTCTTATTACCACTGCTGTTCATCATGGCACCTCCTGCCCAAGTGATATGACTCTGTATCAACTACTACTGCTAATACTACTACTGCTGCTTCTGCTGCTGCTGCTGCCCAGTCAAGACACCTATGTCAGCAGTTATTTCACACCCTATATACTCTTATTACCACTGCTGTTCATCATGGCACCTCCTGCCCAAGTGATATGACTCTGTATCAACTACTACTGCTAATACTACTACTGCTGCTTCTGCTGCTCAGTCAATACACCTATGTCAGCAGTTAATTCACACTCTATATACTCCTATTACCACTGCTGTTCATCATGGCACCTCCTGCCCAAGTGATATGACTCTGTATTGTCAATGTCTACTACTACTACTACTGCTCAATCAAGACACCTATGTCACTAGTTATTTGCCACTCTATACTACTATTACCACTACTGATGCTGCTGCTGCTGTTCATCATGGCACCTCTTGCCCGAGTGATTTGACACTGTATTGTCAATGTCTACTATTACAGCTCAGTCAAGACACCTGTGTCCCAATTTTTTGGTACACTATTGACTACTATGACCACTACTGATGCTGTAAAGTCTTCCCCAAGTGTTTTTATGCTATCTAGTACTATTACCACTACTGCTTGTAAATCCTGCCTGTGTGATACTTAGTGGGAATGCTTTAATAAGCATTCCCAGTATGGATACCCGTAAATGTATTAATCTTAATTAGTGTGAATGCTTTAATAAACATTTCCAGTATTGATATCCGTAAATTTAGTAATCTTATTATTCCTTACGTTTTTTGGTTCTGCGTAACTTCGGCATACTTTCAGCTATTGAGACCATTCAACTGTAAAAATGTTCGTCTCGTTCAGCTAATGATGGGACTTCTTCAAGTTTTTTTCGACTATTTACACTTTTATAAATTTTAAGCTTTTAGACCCTTTTTTTTAACATTGAAGTCAATGAGAACATCCTTTTCCCCTTTGAATTCACATGCCCTGCCAAAAGTTTCAGCTACTTCATACTTTCACTTACAGACACTAAACAAACTTTAAAGCGGTCACAAAATATTTAGCTATCCGGCTATGACTTTTCAGATCGTTATCGTTTACAATTTTTTGGTGAAAACGCAATTTACGTTTGGCGAATTTTTAACAAAAATGCAATCGGTTATAATGTAATCCTATGGAGGGGATTTAGAGTCTGTCATGTGACCTTAACATTGGAGATCTTTGTAATTAAAAATATCTTTAGAAAAAGGGGAAACAAATTTCTCTCACGCCCACAAGATCTACTTTTCATACACAATTTTTATATCAAAACGTAGCTATGCTTGTCTGGTTTCTGGCAATGTGATCAATTCTGCGATACGTATTTTAGTTTTAGTTATTGGAGCAACAGCCAGAAATTATGTCTCATAGACTCTCATGTTAAATTATCTAAAAAATGTTGCTGCAGAACTCACAAAGACGCTCTTTTCTAAATCGCAGACATGGCCACATTTTTAAGTTTATCAACATAAATTTCATATCGATGCGTTCACAAGGGCCGTGTTTTTCAAACGGTGTAGTCGTTGTATCGATCGCATGTACGGTTGAGGATTTATTAAGCTTTGTTTGGAGGCTTAAATCATGTATTTGATCTGTGAATTAAAAGCGTTTGTAATGTTATTTCTTTCCATAAATAACTTTCCTGACCTCAGTGCAATATTCCTCCTCACTGACCTGGGGGGGAGGGGAAACCTCTTGAGGGGGGAGGGGCGACCAGGAAGTCAGCATACTCTATACTTTGCAGATAGAGAAAGAAGCTGTGTGTCCTAAAGATAGTGTAGTGGTTATGGTGAATGTCTTTGGCAAGGGGCTCAGCAATTAAGCTATTCAGCATTCCCACTCGCATTTTCCTCAGGAAATGCATTGTCTAGTTACATTATATTTTAATACTACTGCTGCTGCCTCCATGCTGAGTAAAGCTTCATGACCTCTCTGGCACAGCGGATCCACCAACAGCCTCCGCTACAAGCTACCAGACCGGATCTAAACAGCAAGTGTAACTATAACAATGAACCTTATGTTAAACCCTGTTTTGCGGCATTTATACTGCAACCATTGGGCTGTCTGCAAGAGCTCATCTGCATTCTCTCTCTTTCTTGCTCTCCCTCTCTCTCTCTTTGTATATATATATATATATTGTTGCTTTTGTTATGTTCATTTTTCAACAGTTTATTTTGTGTTCGTCGTGTCTGTGTCGTGTGCTTTAGTTTGTCCTAGGTTACTGTTAAATAAAATAATAGTATAAAATGTTTTTGCTTATTATGAAGTTAAATGTGTTGATGTTGATTTGTTTGATGTGAAGTTAGATGTGTTGAAAAACCTACAAATCTATCTCAAAAAGAAATGAAACATTTCCAAAAAATAAGATTTTTTAATAAAAAAATAAATTCAGATATAACTCTGATTGAGTTTCTGAAGCCGTTCCATTTCCGCAATATTTTTGGATTGCTGCTGCTCTAGCAGCGCATTTTGTTGCGTCAGGTAGCGGATCTTGCGTTGGTTTCCCAGGATCCTCTGGTGGGTTTTCTTGATGAGTGCGTTCTGCCTCATCATCTGTCTTGATACTGTTAGGATATAATAAAAAAACATTTGGATTTCAAAGAACGTTACCAAATAAATAAAATATTTTTTTTGCTTATTAATCAATCATTATCATGTGTATACACTTGTTATGTGTCTAACACATCCCGGGAGTGCAGAATTATTAGGCAAATGAGTATTTGGACCACATCATCCTCTTTATGCATGTTGTCTTACTCCAAGCTGTATAGGCTCGAAAGCCTACTACCGATTAGGCATATTAGGTAATGCACATCTCTGTAATGAGAAGGTGTGTGGTCTAATGACATCAACACTCTATATCAGGTGTGCATAATTATTAGTCAATTTCCTTTTCTTTGGCAAAATGGGCCAAAAGAAGGACTTGACAGACTCTGAAAAGTCCAAAATAGAGAGATATCTAGCAGAGGGATGCAGCACTCTTAAAATTGCAAAGCTTCTGAAGCGTGATCATCAAACAAAAGAAGCGTGTGGAAAAACAAAGGCGCAAAATAACTGCCCATGAACTGAGAAAAGTTAAGCGTGCAGCTGCCAAGATGCCACTTGCCACCAGATTGGCCATATTTCAGAGCTGCAACATCACTGGGGTGCCCAAAAGCACAAGGTGTGCAATACCCAGAGACATGGCCAAGGTAAGAAAGGCTGAAAGACGACGACCACTGAACAAGACACACAAGCTGCAACGTCAAGACTGTGCCAATAAATATCTCAAGAAAGATTTTTCTAAGGTTTTATGGACTGCTGAAATGAGAGTGAGTCTTGATGGGCCAGATGGAAGAGCCCGTGGCTGGATTGGTAAAGGGCAGGGAGCTCCAGTCCGACTCAGACGCCAGCAAGGTGGTGGTGGAGTACTGGTTTGGGCTGGTATCATCAAAGATGAGCTTGTGGGGCCTTTTCGGATTGAGGATGGAGTCAAGCTCAACTCCCAGTCCTACTGCCAGATTATGGAAGAGACCTTCTTCAAGCAGTGGTACAGGAAGAAGTCACCATCCTTCAAGAAAAACATGATTTTCATGCAGGACAATGCTCCATCACACGTGTCAAAGTACTCCACAGCGTGGCTGGCAAGAAAGGGTATTAAATAAAAAAAAGTAATGACATGGCCTCCTTGTTCACCTGATCTGAACCCCATTGAGAACCTGTGGTCCATCATCAAATGTGGGATTTACAAGGAGGGAAAACAGTACACCTCTCTGAACAGTGTCTGGGAGGCTGTGGTTGCTGCTGCACGCAATGTTGATGGTGAACAGATCAAAACACTGACAGAATCCATGGATGTCAGGCTTTTGAGTGTCCTTGCAAAGAAAGGTGGCTATATTGGTCACTGATTTGTTTTTGTTTTGTTTTTAAATGTCAGAAATGTGTATTTGTGAATGTTGAGATGTTATATTGGTTTCACTGTTAAAAATAAATCATTGAAATGGGTATATATTTATTTTTTTGTTAAGTTGCCTAATAATTCTGCACAGTAATAGTAGTCACCTGCACACACAGATATCCCCCGAAAATAGCTAACATTAAAAACAAACTAAAAACTACTTCCAAAAATATTCAGCTTTGATATTAATGAGTTTTTGGGGTTCATTGAGAACATGGTTGTTGTTCAATAATAAAATGAATCCTCAAAAATACAACTTGCCTAATAATTCTGCACTACCTGTATACTTCTATCATAAATACCATATTATGGTTCTACAATCTGACAGGTGCGCTTTATATGTTGTCCATTTTTATATCTACATTTTATTGTTGAAATGTTATTAATCATTGTGCACATATTTACCTTCCTGAGCGAGGCTCACAGGACCGCTGTCTTCCTCCTGCTCGTCTGCTTGAGAAGTTGGGGTGGGGGGGGGAAGCTCCTCAGCTTGCTCCTCAACAGGAGCTGGGGTTGGCGAGTGGGAGGGCCCTGGCTGCTCCTCCTCATCCATGTCCTCCTCTGCCGCATCCTCCTCTGCCGCATCCTCCTCCTCCTCCTCATCGGCCTGGCGCCTTCTGCGCTTGGCGCGAACAACTGGTATTGGAGCTCCTATAATAACACAATGTTCATATATTATAAAAATGTTTTCTAATGACGTATGCAAATTCTGTGTACTCTGCTGTATTGTATATGAATACAAATTGATTTATATAGACAGTTAACCAATGGGACAATGTTATATTAAAGGGTCTTGTGGGCACTACAGGGGACTAAGCGTGAGCTGGGATGCCACCATGTTAAAATGAGCTGTTTTTGTCTCCTTTGTTTTGTTCAGACGATCTCATGTTAAAAAAAGGGCCTGATGGAGCACACGGGATTACTATAACAACCCCACGGCTAACACAGGAATTTAGTGGGAATCTATATATATAAAACTCAACGTGTGTGTGCATGTATGTATGTATGTATGTTCCAGCATCACGTACAAACGGCTAAAGATATTTACATGAAACTTGGCACACAGGTTACTTATATGTCAGCCACAAACATAGGATAGGTGGTTTAACCCTTACCCACCCCCATTTGCCATGGTCGGGGTTTTTCTTTAAAGTCCCATTCAACTCTATGGGAAATACATGTTACTTCATAACAGCTGTAGATATTTCAATAACACTTGGTCACATGTTACCTATACGTCCACTTAAAGTATAGGATCGTTAATTTATCCCTTAACTACCCACTTTGGTGATGGTCTGGGTTTTTCTTTAAAGTCCCATGCAAAGCAATGGGAAAAGTATGTTCCCACATAACTTCTGTGTTCCTGTCTGCTGTCCCATGTCTTTTTTCAACAGTACTATGAATACCTTGGCTGGTGGTGATATATGTTAGCACAACATGGCATATTGGTTAACAACATCTGACCTTACATGAATTACATATGACCTTACATAACTGTCACCAAAGGAGCTGCGGTGGCTCCACGCGATTGCCACTGCGCTGACAAGCGATTCACCTCTGCAGCTAGGGGTTCGGATCCCGCTCTCGGCTACATGTGAATATAGTTTGGTGGTCTCAGCCCCGCCCCCGGTGGGTGTGCTATGCGAGGTGGGGTTGGGAGGACCCCCTCACACCCGCCATTGCCACCCGGGGCATGGAGAAAGGTGGCAGATTGCCTCTGGGGGAGGCCTCCCAACTCCTGCAGGCCGGCTCCTCTCTCTCTCGAGTTCACGCACAAAATACACTTTTGAAAAAAAAAACATAACTGTCAACAATAACTTACCTGGATGATATCTATCCCGAAGACGTCTGACCTGTTCCATGTGGCGCCTCTTCAGGTCAGACCACTTCTTCACAATCGCCAGCTGATTGTGTTGGCCGCCGAAGTCGGCCATTAGGGCGCTGACCACAGCCTTTTTCTCTGGCTGCCTGCGGAGCTGGTCGTACCCTGTTTCCAGGAACTTCTGCAAGATGAAGAACAAAGTATATTGTAATACTTCTGTTGACAGCCTTATGGATATATGACGTAAATGTATGCTATTCAACAATTGGAAGCATTCTCGCCTTATTAATCAATGACAGGGGTAACATGACAGATTTTATATCCTGCCATTTCGGTCGCCACCTTTTTTGCATAAATATAGCAGCCATTATCATTTGCATAATTATGTATATATTATTAACAACACAGGATACACGTATAGGGGAGATATGCGTTGCTAACTCTTTTCCCTGTCAGGAGCCTAACGCCCCGGGGGGTCAGAGACGGGACCTTTTCGGAGGACCACTGACGTATGCACCCGTCGCAGTTTTTTGTGATGTCACTCTTTAGGTGTGTGCACATTTTTCACTGCACCGGGTGGAGTTTTTGGGTTGTGTTTTGCACGCCACAGGCTTTTCAACAGAAAAAAAACAGCTGGAGGCAGAATGGTTGCAAAACACTACGGGTTTGTTACCTAACTCAGGGTTTCAAGACCAGTCCACCTCCAGCTGTTGCAAAACTACTACTCCCATCAGCCACGGTCTGTCAGTGCATGCTAATAATTTTACTTTTGCTGCATCTAGGGTGCCACAGTTTAGAGACCCGTGCATAAAGGCCTGAAAAATGTGGGCCTGCAGAACTTACAATACTAGAAGTGCCATCATTCCCAGGCATGCTGGAAGTTGTAGTTCTGCAACATCTAAAGGGCAATATGTATTCGAACGTCCTTGGGCCTTGAGGACCCTGAAGTCAGGACGTTCGCATACGTCCTATGTCCAAAAAAATGTTAAATTCATTATGCTAAATAACAAGGAAAAGTGCCTAAATACACATTTACCAACCAGGGTGTCTGCAGCTGTCCAGGCATGCTGGGACTTGTAGTTTTGTAAAAGCAGGAGACACATTGTTTGTGAAATACTAATATCTGATCATATATACTAACTTTTAAACTAGACTAAAATGCAGTTGAAGATAATGAAATAACAGTGGTCAAAATACTTACACAAATCAGCATCTTTTCCTCAGATGCAGTGAAATTACTTCCAACCATCTTGCTCTGCGATTGCGTTGCGATCATAAAGTTGGAAACTGGCAAGGCTCCAGGAAATGGTCGCGTGTTGTTCGCGCGATTGCGCATGCGCGATCGAAAAATCGCAATCGCAATATGTTTTTTGGCTAAAATATCATAAATATTCGATTTCAGAGTGCTGCTACAGCAGTTTTCGAAATATCTGCAATCAATTTCGCATTCGCATTTTGTGAAATTGCGTTAAAATATCTCGAATATTCGATTTCAGAGTGAGCCAATCAGAGCGCTCCTACAGCATTTCTCGAAATTGCGCAATAAATATCGCATTCGCATGTTGCGATATTTCGATAAAATATAACGAATATTCTGAGCCAATCGGAGTGCTCCTACAGCATTTCTCGAAATTGCGCAATAAATATCGCATTCGCATGTTGCGATATTTCGATAAAATATAACGAATATTCTGAGCCAATCGGAGTGCTCCTACAGCATTTCTCGAAATTGCGCAATAAATATCGCATTCGCATGTTGCGATATTTCGATAAAATATCACGAATATTCTGAGCCAATCAGAGCGCTCCTCCAGCATTTGTTGAAATTGCGCAATAAATATCGCATTCGCATTTTGCGAAATTTCGATAAAATATCACGAATATTCTGAGCCAATCAGAGTGCTCCTACCGCAGTTATCAAAAATTCGCAATTATTTTCGCAATAGCGAAAAATCGCAATCATTTAATTTCGATAAAATATCACGAATATTCGAATTTAGCGAATATATCTCGAATATTCGAATATATATTCGAGATATATCGCGAAATCGAATATGGCATATTCTGCTCAACACTACTCATCTTGACATGGGGGGTTCGCGCTGATTGTTTATCAGCGCAGCCCCCCCTCGGATCGCCACACTGGACCACCAGGGAAGCCCACCCTGGACCACCAAAAAAGTATTGAAAAAAAAAAAAGTCCTGAAAAAAAAAAAGCTTTAAAAATAAATAAATATGCCAATCAGTGCCCACAAATGGGCACTGACTGGCAACATGGGTAGATCAGTGCTGCCCCACAGTGTCCATCAGTGCCACCCCAGTGTCCATCAGTGCCACCCCACAGTGTCCATCAGTGCCACCCCACAGTGCCCATCCAAGCCCAGTGCCCACCTATCAGTGCCCATCTGTGCCACCCATAAGTATCCATCAGTGCCGCCCATCAGTGCCGCCCATGAGTGCCCATCAGTGCTGCCTATGTGTGCCCATCAGTGCCACCTATGTGTGCCCATCAGTACTACCTCATCGATGTCCATCAGTGGCATCTCATCGGTGCCCATCAGTGCCGCCATATCAGTGCCCGTAATTGAAAGAGAAAACTTACTTATTCACAAAAAAATTAACAGAAAAAAAAATCTCTGGTCATCTCGTGCAGTATGTCCGCAGTCTCTGGTAATCTCCTGCAGTATCTCTGCAGTCTCTGGTAATCTCCTGCAGTATCTCTACAGTCTCTGGTAATCTCCTGCAGTATGTCCGCAGTCTCTGGTAATCTTGTGCAGTATGTCTGCAGTCTCTGGTAATCTTGTGCAGTATGTCTGCAGTATCTGGAAATCTTGTGCAGTATATCCGCAGTATCTGGTAATCTAATGCAGTATGTCCGCAGTCTCTGGTCATCTCATGCAGTATGTCCGCATTCTCTGGTCATCTTGTGCAGTATGTCCGCAGTCTCTGGTCATCTCGTGCAGTATGTCCGCAGTCTCTGGTAATCTTGTGCAGTATGTCCGCAGTATCTGGCAATCTTGTGCAGTATGTCCGCAGTCTCTGGCAATCTTGTGCAGTATGTCCACAATCTCTGGTAATCTCGTGCAGTATGTCCATAGTATCTCGTAATTTCCTGCCCATTTAGAGTCCTTCATAACAGTGTAATTTTTTAGTTTGTTTGCGCCGATCTGTAAGGCTGCGCTATATACCATGATTTGTGATGCTGGGGCTATATACTCTGTCCTGTGATGCTGAGCTGTATACTCCTGACACTATGAGTGGAAGCAAGTGCAATACAGGGGACGGAGTGGGTGGATTCTATAAGGGTTGTGGCCTTATGAGAAGTGGGAGGGACCAAACATGGAGGGGCGTGGTCTTGCGCCCCCCCCCCCCATCCTAAAACTTCACCAGTCGCCACTGTTGGCTACCAGGAACAGCTGCACTAGATTTTGTAGTGAAATGAATCCCTTTGTGTCATCGTTTTTTTTTTTTTTATAAACTGGACTGGTTTATGGTCTAAGATATATGGGGCAATGCATAACAGCGAAATGTTCTCATGGAACAAAATAATCAGGAGGGTTAGAGATTTTTTAATATATTTTATATACAGGTTAGAAAGCTTTGCCCAATTACTTATTTCCCCCATTACAGGGCTGCATTGCAGATTACAGCTCTCTTTCTCTTTTCCTCCTAAGCAGGAGCAGTGGAATACCTGGGCTAGATGATATTCTGAATCAGTCAGTTTATACATGACAATGCAATCCTTCTCTGATGTTTATAGCCTGCTAAAGGGTGTAAAAGTGACAAAAATAAGCATTTATAATTGAACCAAACAGGCAGGCTAGTCCTAAAATAACCTACACAGCTGCCTGCATTCCTTTCCAATTGAAACATACATGTCAAGCTTGTAGAATATGGAGAAAGTGTGACCAATTATCAGAAGCCATGCAGCCTTGTGCCTACAAGAACTTTTAAAAGACCCAATTGCTACAAACAAAATTTGTACAAAGTAGATCCCACTCCTTGTAGAAAGAGACATGTTTAGTAGGCTGCCAAATCCAGTGACTGATGGTGTCCTTGGAAACCACATTCCTTTGCATCCATTACCACAATAAAGGAGTCAAACTTCCAGAAGACTAAAGTGACTTTGAGTTCTCTGGTCTCTGACCACATACTAAATATTTATAAAGATTCACCTCTCGTGCATATAAAGAAGGATGGTAGGAAAACGAAAGGTAGGGCTTTGTTCTTGTTAAGAAACTCATGCAGAAGAAAGTGGAGAAATGTTTTATGTTTATGTAGAATCAATAAAAAGTTTGCAAGGAAGCCCTGACAATTTTTAGATCCTCCTGACACAAGCACGACTACTAAGAATACAATCTTTTGCATTAAAGGGAGCAGTAGAGTGTCCCACAGATATTAGAATGTCAGTTCTGGAAAGGCCACAGCATCAGACTAAGATCCTATGGAGTGACTGAGGATTTGTTAGAAGGGCAAATATAGGCCATTGCTTTAAATAAAGGTGTAAATACTCAGATTGGAAGCCAAGAGGCACTGGCGTAGAACCCAGAGAAAACAGATCTGTCTCTCTTTGGTCAAAGTGAAAGGCGACTGTCAAGGTCTTACTGGAGGAACATGAGAATAAGAATAACATCACAGGGTTGAAACTGTTCCTGAACATTGAAAGTCAGATGGGATGGCATATCCTAGAAGTTAAAGGTCTGTTTTCTAGGGGCATCATCTGTATAGCAAAGTAAGTCCTTTTCTTTCAAAATTAAGACTTCTGCATCCACACTAAGTAAAGAGGGTTAAAGGGGTTGTAAAGGTAAAAAAAAATTTCCTAAATAGTTTTCTTTACCTTAGTGTAGTCCTCCTTCACTTACCTCATCCTTTGATTTTGCTTTTAAATGTCCTTATTTCTTCTGAGAAATCCTCACTTCCTGTTCTTCTGTCTGTAACTCCACACCAGGGAGAAAGCCTCCTGAGGGGGGAGGGGGCGAGCAAGAGTGTCAGGACGCCCACTAACACACAGCTCCTCTCTCTATCTGAAAAGTAGAGAGTGTTCTGACTTGCCTGCTCGCCCCCTCCCCCCTCAAGAGGCTTTCTCCACACCAGGGAGAAAGCCTTGAATTACTGTGTGTAGTTACAGACAGAAGAACAGGAATTGAGGATTTCTCAGAAGAAATAAGGACATTTAAAAGCAAAATCGAAGGATGGGGTAAGTGAAGGAGGACCGCACTAAGGTAAAGGAGGCTATTTAAGGGAATTTTTGTTTTACCTTTACAACCTCTTTAATAAAAACATAGTTGAAGTATTTGTGTCTATGCGAGAACATGTGGAATATAGGGAAGGTACAATGGGGCGTCTAAATGCCTGAACCAGTCAAATGTATCAAGAAATCTTTCTCGTCTCTTAGAAAACTCCTTTTTTCAAACCATGACCTGGTGCCCTGCAGTTGTATTCATGGTGCACTCTTGGGAATGGCTGCCTTGGATCCAATTAGAAAAGCACTTTAGTGGTCACCTTTAGTTGCTCAAGGAGACAAAGATGGGCTTCAGTTTAAGCTGAGCAAAGAAAAGAAGCACATCCTATATTTTTCCCCCTCCTTTGCATTTAAAGGAACCATGCACTAAGAGAAACATTGTGGCTGTCATTGGTATCCTCCACTTATTATTACTAGTGTTACTATTTGAGTCACTCACCTAGGACAAGCATATGGTAAGTAAAGTCCAGAGTATTTTCCATTAGTAAAACAGCCATGCCACTAACAATGCAAGGCCAGGCCAGGCCAGCATTGGCAGCCTACATATTTTCTCAGTCTAGGAATCCTTTAAGAAATTTTTTTATCAACAATTTTAATTTGGTTAGCCAGTCTCCCTATGAAACAGCCTAATTGCTTTATAATTATTTTGGCTTTGGCAAATTACAGGGATATTTTGTTTCCTTCCGGTTAGTTTTGTCCACAAAATAGATAGTACATGGCAATGGACATAGCAAATAAATATGGAATTTTCTAAATTAAATTCTGTCCAAGTTCAAAATAACCACACATGACATACACCTTGTAGCAGCCAAAATTTAATTAGATGAGTCAGAAGAGTTCTTTGAAAATAAATGCAGTCCCTCAATATAAAAGCTAGAATAACTGTTTTTCTACATAAAGTGGGGTTGATTTACTAAAGGAGTAGTAACTATTCACTTGGCAAAGAGAATGTTCACTGAATTTAGATAATAAAGTGATGTTGTGTTCTTTTTAGTCACCCTATCACATGTGTAGCATCCTCTAGTCTGTGTGCTAGATGTTACAGTAGGTACATTTAGTCACTCAGGGCTAAGTCTGAAGCGGCCGGGAATCTCGTCGGGAAAAAAAACGTTGTTTTTCCCGACTAAATTCCTGGCAAGCTTTTCTTGCAAAGCCGAGTGTACACACGGTACATTCAAAAGAACCCCCATTCTTATAAATGGCAAGAACGCGGTGACGTCATCGACACAACGAGCATGCGCTAGTGACATTCAATGCCGTCGCCGCCATCTTGCTTCACCCTACACTACCCTTGTAAGCTACCACGCATGCGCTGAAGTCTCATCGAGCATGCGCAGGCTTACAGGAGGACAGGTAAGCTTGTAGCCGCATACACACACACACACAGTTTTCTCGTCAGGAAACAGGCCGATGAGAATCTCAATGAGAAAATAAAGAGCAGGTTCTCTATTTTTCTCGTCGAGATTTCAGGCAGTTTTCTCAAAGAGAAAACATACACGCGGCCGGTTTTCTCTGTAAAAAGCTCTACCAGCAGTTTTCTTGCCGAGAAAACCGGCCATGTGTACGAGGCTTACGAGCTGTGAATCTGGTGTCAGGGACTCATCCAAGGAGCCTCTCTGGTGCCTCCCCTTTTTCTGGGACATTGAAGAATGTTCTAAACATAGTGAGTGGAGGTTAGGAGGAGCTGCTTGGAACATTTATATTGGCCTCAGCAAATCCCTAGTAAAGAGCTGACAGGGAGCAAGCCACCTCATAAATAGGTATAATTAATTCCAGAGGGGGAGTTGGTTGGAAGATGGCGATGGGTGCTAAGGAGGTTGTAGGTGGCCCTTTAGGGGTCCCCCTAGTCTGGCGGGTTGCCTTGGGACAGGGCTCAGGTGCTGGAAGGATCCTGCCAAAACACACAAAGCAAGCTCTACTGGGACATCTTTTGAGAGTCAGCCATGTGGCCTGGTGAGTGTCAGTCTGGAGGACTGTGGTGGAGAAGTTAGCCTGGAGGGCTAGTAAAAGGGGCAGCTGCAGCCAGTGCCTGAAAAGGTGGTGCTGTGATCAGTAGCCATAGAAGTGATACAAGCTGGACACTGTAAATTCTTGTTACCCAAAGAAGGGGCCTCAGGTAACTGCCTGTAATGGACCATTGCTTATAATCTGACTGAGTGACTGTCAAATCTTCACAGTGATCCAGCTGAGTTCTGCAAGCAAGTGCTGGAGGAAAAAGTGGAGCTGTATATAGAGGCTGTATATAGGAAGAGAGTTTTCTGAAGTTTATTGTTGAAATGTAGTGGGCATCGCATAACCTCCCATCCCTATACAAGTTGTTATCCCTCAATAAATAAAAAAAACAAAGTCATGGACTGTTCTTTGACTGTGGAGTGCCTGTGCCTTGCTGTGCAGGATGGGTTATCCCAGTTCATCAGCAGTCCCTACGGTGTGCTACAAAGCAAGAATCTTGTTTTATTTCATTTTCGTGGCACATGACTAGGTATTCAAAAGTAATATAGATTCAGCTTATTTACTAAACTCAGTGAGCATTCACTTTGTTATGTGAAAAGTCTTCGCCATTTTAGTAAATAAACCCTATTGACATGGTTTAAAATTAGCTGCCCTGTTCTATACTCAAACTTACCAAGATTAAAGTATTTCTAAAGGCAAAACTTTCTTCTAAACTTCGTATGGACTTGGATTAGAGCACCTATTTGTTTTTTATTGCTGCCAGTGTCCCTGTTAGGGAGATTCATGCTCTCTATTTGTCCTATTTATCATTATCATTGAAAGTTAAAGTAAATAAAAAAAAAAAAAATTTGGGTTGTTCCCAGAAAAGTAATAGAGGGGAAATCTTTCAATGAGGACACTAGTTTTGGTGAAGGCTCAACTCACAAAAATGGAAGCCTTCAGGTGAATACTGCCACCTTGAGGCTGCAATGTTTATCTGCCATATATTTAACAGTTAAACTGTCAGATGCAGTTGCACCTAATATAAATAATAACAGTTTAATAAAGATTTTAAAAAATTAAGACAGTGTAGAAAAACCTTATACGTCCTTAAAGTAGAATTACAGGTTTTGTTTCACTTTAAATAGTTTGTTTGGGTCAAGGTGAAAACCAACTATTTCTATTACTAAATGATGTGACCATTGTGTTTGCTGCAATACACTGTAGAAGCATTACCTACATACAGTAAGCTGCGTTGTGTTTTGGGAGAAGTATGGGCGACTTCATGTGTGCTGCCAACGAGAGTTGAGCTAAGTGCTTCTCCACCACTCAGGAGAAGCGTTGTATTTTATTAGTGAATATAAGGCTTCCTCTGATTGGTCGAAGTGAAAATTGTGATTTCATCTGCCCGTCACTTTGGCCAATCAAAGTTAAAATTTGTATTCATTGATAAAATCACAAGGCTTCTTCTGAGCAACTGGGAAACATTCAGCCCAACCTTCTGTATTTTTAACAGCGGACAGGAGGTTATCCGTACTGCTTCTGGATGCAGTACTGCTTATTGTATGTAGCTAATGCTACTACAGTACATTACAATGCACAGAACGACTACATCATTTAGTACTGGAAATAGTTTGTTTGGACCCACTTGTCCCAAACTAACTATTCAGAGTGAAATCAAACCATGAATTTTACTTAAAAAATATGTATATAATTATTTACTTGAAAATTAGTCGTCAGAATGGCATGGCTGCGCAAAGCAACTCGATGTCCACTGGTGTCCCGCGATCGTGTCACGGAGCTGCAGAAGAGGCATTTCCCTGTTCTGCCTAGTGACAGGACAGTGATGTACTGCTCCCTGTCACCGGGAGCAGTGATCACTGTCATGTCACTTGTAGCCCAGCACCCCCACAGTTAGAATCACTCCCTAGGACACACTTAACCCCTTCATCGCACCCTAGTGTTTAACCCCTTCCCTGCCAGTGTCATTTACACAGTAATCAGTGCATAGCACTGATCGCTGTATAAATGACAATGGTCCCAAAATAGTTTCAAAAGTGTCTGATGTGTCTGCCATAATGTCACAGTCACGATAAAAATCACTGATCGCTGCCATTACTAATAAAAAAATAATAATAAAAATGGCATAAAACTATTTTGAAGACACTATGGCCCAGATTCACAGAGAGCAAGGCGCACAGTACGCTGCCGTAGAGTAACCAATGTACGCTACGCTAAGGCAGCGCAGAGAGGCAAGCATTGAATTCAGCAAGACAGTGCTCCCAACGCTGCGCCAGCGTGGTGCGGGATTCGAAGGCGTACGCCAGCGTAGGTGGAAGTGGGCGTGACCCTTGCAAATGAGGCGTGATCCCATGCAAATGATGGGCCGAGCGCCAGACAGATACGTATCATGAACTGCGCATGCGCCATGACGTGGACGCATCCCCCTGCGCCTGCTCACAACCACGTCAGAACAACTGCCTAAACTACGCCGGATCACTGTGTATGGCGTGAACGTAACCTACGCCCAGCCAGACACACGTCCAACGTAAAATACGCCGGCTTGTGTTCCCTGGTGCAGACCTTTGCATGTCTGCTGCTGGGTTGCACCTCCTTTATGGGGAATAACTTTACGCCGGACGTACAACTTACAAGCAACCTTGCGTAGCCTGCGTCGGGCGCACGCAGGTTCGTGAATCGCCGTATTTCCCTCATTTGCATGTTTGAATGGCTAATCAATGGGAGCGGCACCATGCACCCAGCCTAAATGTGTGCCCACCCTACGCCGGCGTAGGCAGGCTACGTCGGCGGGTGTAGCCTGGTTTTAGGCGCATATCTGTTTGTGGGTCTTGCGCACAGATACGACGGCCCACATTTGCACTTACGTCGGCGTAACTTGTTATAGGTCGGCGTAAGTGCTTTGTGAATCTGGGCCTATAACTTTTGTGCAAACCAATCAATATATGCTTACTGCGATTTTTTTTACCAAAAATATGTAGAACATTACATATCGGCCTAAACTGTGAAAGAAATTATTTTTTTATATATTTTTGGGGGATATTTATTATAGCAAAAGTTACAAAATATTGCTTTTTTTTTAAATTGTCACACTTTTTTGTTTATAGCGCAAAAAATAAAAACCGCAGAGGTGATCAACTACCACCAAAAAAAAGCTCAATTTGTGGGGGGAAAAGGATGTCAATTTTGTTTGGGTGCAATGTCGCTCGACCACACATTTGTCAGTTAAAGTGATGCAGTGCCGAATCGCAAAAAGTGCTCTGGTCAGGAAGGGGGTAAATTCTTCCGGGGGTGAAGTGGTTAACCAACACATGATGTTGCTGATAAACTTGGTCTCCACATCTAGGTATCAATGACCCCTGGTCACAAAAGGGTTAAGGTAGTAAAGTTTAATAACTTAGCAAAGGTAATGCTCACAGAACTTAATGAAAAATGTGAAGCAGAGTTTACCTTGGGTATCTATTCTTCTGCAAGAGGAATAAAAAAAAAAAAAGATTTTATTTGTATGATTAAAATGAAACTGTATTCACTAATCTACAAGAACACTAAAATGTTCAGTTTGCATGTTTACTCTTTTAGTAAATCAACCATCTATGTACAGAATGCTCCCAAATGTTTACAAGCTACATTTGCATTTTTGTTTTCCGGTTTTAGATTGGCTACACACTGAAGTGGTAACATAACTTAAAGTGGAGTTCGACCCTAAAAATTTACTTTCTATTAACATTTAACAGCTTGCCTTTAACCTCCCTGGCGGTATGATTCTGTCTGGAATTACGTACCAAAAGCGGTACAATTATTTTGCAAGGAAATTTGGCTGTTTTATACTGTAGGCCTGTAGTTTTTAGAAATAACTCACTTAAATCTGACCAAGCAAGAGTCTAGTAGACATCCCGGGTATGATTTTTTTTTTAAAACAAAATTATAAATTATAATATAATAAATAATTATAGATAATTATAACAAATAATAATATAATTATAATAAAAATTATTCAATAATGTAATCAACTCAAAATCACTGAAATTTGCTCAGTTGCAGAATTGTCGCTGTCATTATTTTTTTTTTTTTATGACGAATTTCCCCACAAATCGCTATCGCATATTTCTGCAAGTGATTATAATTTATTATCGCTGTTTTCTAGCTGATCTAAAACCATTTTTGACATTAAGGGAGACTTTTGGACAATCTACAGTTTTTAGGCAGAAATTACATTTTTTATTTTTATAAAAGTACATGTAGGGCACTGGGCAGACCACTAGGGACAAGGGGGGTGTGTATTTTTTACATACAGTACTGTAATCTATAAGATTACAGTATACTGTATGTATTGTGTTTGTTTACTTTTTTGAATTTGGCGCCGTTCTTCGCTCCCGTGCGTCGTAACGTCGCAGGGAACGGAGATCAGCGGCACACGGGGAGACTGTGAATCGAGCGAGGAGGTCCCGCTCGCTCACACAGCGGGGTGGCATCGCTGGATCCAGGGACAAGGTGAGTAACTTGCCTGTGGATCCAGCGAAAGGTAAGCCGCGCCGCTGCACGTCCACCCCGAGCGTGACTCGGGGATACCGATCTTAGCATTGAAAACCAACCCCGAGTCACGCTCGGGTTTACCGCCAGGGAGGTTAATTAAAAAATTTTTTTTTTTTTTTACTCGCTTCTATCTGGCTGTTACTAGGCAAATTTCGGAATCTGCCTTGTTCCTGGTCCTAGGTGGTTCAACTTCCTGTATTAAGACCCCATTGCCTCCTGGGAATTGATGACACTCATTTCCCAGGAGTCTCTGGGCATTACTATGCCTAAAAATCGCCCAGCATGCACCTCTCCCTGAAAACCATGAAGAAAAAGGAACTGGGTTTCACATGCCCACACATATGATGGATACGGCCAAATATATTCCTTTGAAGAATTAAATATAGAGCATTGACAGCGTCACTATCTCTATAGGAATATATAGAGCAGCCTTTCTCGACCTTTTTAACACAGAGGAATTCTTGAAACAACTTTTAGGTCTTAGGAAATTCTAACTAATAATTACTGTATGTCCAGTAAAGTAGTGGGAACTTTAAGCAGAGATAAGTGAATAAGGAACATTGCATATTTTGTGTATTTGACACCAAAAGCTATTATATTTATCAATATTATTTTTGGTAATTTTTTTTTGGTAATAATACTGAAAGTAAACAATAAATAATATTGGCCAGAAAAGAAAGGCAGATAGTGAAAATTGTAGTCTCCCCTTGGCAGGGCCGGTGCAAGGATTTTTGCAAACTCAGGCGAAGGTGCATTTTGTCGCCCCCCCCCCCCCCAGCACGCACACACACCATACATTATATATGTATATATATCAGACCCCCCTCCACTAACTACAGACCCCCATCCCGCAGTATGGATTCCCCTCACTAAGAACAGACCCCCCTTCCTCAGTACATACCACCCTCCGCTAGTATAGACCCCCTCCCTCTAGTACAGACACCCCATCAGTGTAGAATCCCCCTTAGTGCAGACCCCCACAGTATAGACACCCCCCCATAGTGCATACTCCCCCATCAATATAGACACCCCCATCAGTATAGACATCCCCGTTAGTACAGACCCCCGCAGTATAGACACACCCCTTAGTTCAGACCCACCATCAGCATAGGCACCCCTCTCCCCTCCCATAGCGCCCCCCCCCCACATGTCCATCTACTTATAATAGCGTAATAAAGTGTACAGTACAGACCTCAAAACAGCGCGGCAGCAGACGTATACACACAGCAGTGTGTGTCTCTCGGATCCTCCTCCTCATTGTATGTAAAGAGCGAGGAGGAAGCGCCGGCGGCTTCAGTCCGCTACACCGAAACAGAGCAAGGTCAGATCAACAGGACAGCAGGCGGTGATAATGGTGCCGCTATCCGCGGGTGTCACCCAGGTGCAGTCTGCACCCCCCCGCACCCACCTAGCAACACCTGTGTCGGGCAGGCGACTGTCCCGGTCAATTTTCCGCCCTGGGCGGCGCTGGTGCCGTAAGGCAAGTGCGCATGTTGCCTTGCGCCAGCGCTGGCCCTGCCCCTTGGACAGTTCCTTAACCACTTAAGGACTGCCTAACGCCGATATATGTCAGCAGAATGGCACAGCTGGGCACAGGCACGTACAGGTACGTTGCCTTTAAGAGCCCAGTCGTGGGCGCGTGACCGCGACCTGGTCCGAAGCTCCGTGACCATATGACTCCAAATTGGAACTAGACATTAATTGCTCATTTAATGCTGCTGAATTGTCTAGCATATGGTCCGCCACTAAGTCTGCTTCTTCTAATCTCATTGCTGTGGAAGCAAATTTTAAGGTGGTAACCCGTTGGTATTTGGTCCCTACTAGAATATCCAAATATGCTTCTGATTACCCTGGAGCTTGTTTTTTTGGCTGTTCAGAGTCTGGCACTCAACTTCATATTTGGTAAAATTGCCCAATTGCCCAAAAATTCGGGAAGTTTTTGACTTAGCCTCCAAAATCTTTGATACACCTATACAGCCCAATCCTGCTAAAGCCCTATTAAACCTGAAACCTGATGGGATCACAGAGAATCAATTTTGCCTTCTTTTACAGCTTCTAACAGATGCAAAACAAACTATTTCTAAAACTCAATATTTAATTCTAGCTGAAACCATACACAGAACTAATAAAGCTCTTATTCATGCTAAAATGGAAGAAATTGAAAGAGATTGAATTGGTCAATTTGAGAAACTCTGGCCTCCTTGCTTTAAGCATTGTTTACCTCCAGACTTTGATGACACACTATTATTGTCTTGGCAATTTTACTCTCTTTGCCTTAACTATACTTTCTATTCATTTGGGATCGCATCACCACTTGTAAACCCCCCGTCATCCCCTTCCTCCATTTTTTTACCCTCTTCTCTCTATCTATTCCTATTTTTTGTTTGTTTTCTACCTTTTTTTTACTATTGTGTGGTACTTATAAACACATCATCTCTTCTGTTTTTAATATATACCTATTAAATTGATCTCCTAATTACTATTCTTGCAAAATTAACCAATAGTCACTAGATTACATTTTTCCTTCTGATGGAATTTTATAATGCTTTCGAAACTTTATTGGTTTAATCGTTTCTCTACTCATTCAATTTTTACATTGTTATGTGCTCATCCTGTAATCAATAGGTTTAGCTTTATTGCTATTTGCATATTGTACCACCATCATTGTATGTACTTAATTTGTAAATTTGTGATACACTTAAAAAATAATAAACAAATTGATGAGATCTGCATACTTACATTGATCCAAGCTAGACCAATGTCACTATGCATGACATTTCACATTTAGGCTTCAGCTTTAAAACATGGGTTAGGACCCAGCTGCGTCACAAACATGTTTGTGATGGGTCTTCAATTCACTGTGTAGCCTAATTTGTCCAAAATGTGAAATCAGTGGTGAACACATTTTTTGATGTATTATACAGTTGTGCTCATAAGTTTACATACCCTGGTAGAATTTATGATTTCTTGGCCATTTTTCAGAGAATATGAATGATAACACAAAAACTTTTCTTTCACTCATGGTTAGTGTTTGGCCGAAGCCATTTATTATCAATCAACTGTGTTTACTCTTTTTAAATCATAATCACAACAGAAAATACCCAAATGACCCTGATCAAAAGTTTACATACCCAAGTCTTTTGTGGTATTTGTGGATGAGGCTCTTTATCTTCTCAGATGGTAAAGCTGCCCATTCCTCTTGGAAGAAAGAAAGTCACCGCTCCAGGTGGGTCTACTATATGGTCATGCACTGGTACAGGATTCCAAGGGTGCTGGCGGTGCACTAGGCAAGCATAAAGGTTGAATGAAGGATGGATGGCCGCACTCCAAAAACCATACAGGTTGTCTTTTATTAAATGAACAGCAAAAGCATTACCAGATCACAGCAACAGAAACAGGGGACAGCCGACGATTCGCACAAAATCAGTGCTTATTCATGCCCATTCCTCTTGGCAAAAAGCCTGCAGTTCCTGTATATTCTTGAGATGTCTTGCATGAACTGCACGTTTGAGATCTCCCCAGAGTGGTTCAATGATATTGAGGTCAGGAGACTGATATGGTGGCCACTCCAGAACCTTCACTTTATTCTGCTGTAGCCAATGACAGGTCGAATTGGCCTTGTGTTTTGGATCATTGTCATGTTGGAATGTCCAAGTACGTCCCATGCGCAGCTTTCTGGCTAATGAATGCCAATATTCCTCCACTATTTTTTGATAACATACTGCATTCATCTTGCCATCTATTTTGACCAAATTTCCTGTGCCTTTGTAGCTCACACATCCCCAAAACATCAGCGATCCACCTCCGTGTTTCACAGTAGGAATGGTGAACCTTTCATAATAGGCTTTGCTGACTCCTCTCCAAATGAAGCGTTTATGGTTGTGGCCAAAAAGCTCAATTTTGGTCTCATCACTCCAAATGACTTTGTGCCAGAAGGTTTGAGGCTTGTCTTTGTGCTGTTTGTCATATTATAAGCAGGATACTTTGTGGCATTTGCATAGTAATGGCTTTCTTTTGGCGACTCGACCATGCAGCCCATCTTTCTTCAAGTGCCTCCTTATTGTGCATCTTGAAACAGCCACACCACGTGTTTTAAGAGAGTTCTGTATTTCACCTGAAGTTATTTGTGGGTTTTTCTTGGCATCCCGAATAATTTTCCTGGCAGTTGTTGCCGAAATTTTAGTTGGTCTACCTGACAGTGTTTTGGTTTCAACAGAACCCCTAATTTTTCACTTCTTGATTAGAGTTTGAACACAGCTGATTGGCATTATCAATTCCTTGGATATCTTTTCATATCCATTTCCTGTTTTATATAGTTCAACTACTTTTTCCCGCAGATCCTTTGACAATTCTTTTGCTTTCCCCATGACTCAGAATCCAGAAATGTCAGTGCAACACTGGATGAAAGATGCAAGGGTCTGTCAGGAGTCCAGAAGCTCATTGACCTTTTATACACACACACTAATTACAAGCAAACAGATCACAGGTGAGGATGGATACATTTAATAGCCATTCAACCCCCTTTGTGTCAACTTGTGTGCATGTTATCAGGCCAAAATCATCACGGTATGTATACTTTTGATCAGGGTCATTTGGGTAGTTTCTGTTGTGATTATGATTTAAAAAGAGTTAACACAGTTGATTGATAATAAATCGCTTCAGCCAAACACTAACCATGAGTGAAAGAAAAGTTTTTGTGTTATCATTCATATTCTCTGAAAAATGGCCAAGAAATCATAAATTCTGCCAGGGTTTGTAAACTTATGAGCACAACTGTAAATACAGAGATGCAGTGATGTATATCTTTTATATATACCTGGAGTGTAGCTTTAAATAGGTTTAGTATATGCGCAAGCATTTCAATTGGTATAGAATCTGTTCTCTGTTTTAAATTATACTTATCCTTTTGTTAATAATATCTTAGCTTTTCACTGCTATTATTGTATGGCTTTGCTGACATTTTGGTAATAAGTCTCCTCTTGGGTTCCAGTATGGTAATAATTTTCCTATTTGGGTTTTCGGATTGAAACATTTATGGACCCATGATTTAGATTCAGCAGATGGGCTTTGGTTCACTTTAGAACTGCTTCTTTTCCTAAAACAATTCTATGGAAATGCAAAAGCAGCTGAAGTCAAACAGAGGTTAACTGTACCTGCAATGACATCAGTTTAAGTGGAGTTCCACCCTAAAATGGAACTTCGGCTTTTCGGAATCCCCCCCCCCCCCTCCGGTGTGTCACATTTGGCACCTTTCAGGGGGGGGGAGCAGATACCTGTGTAATACAGGTATTTGCTCCAACTTCCGGGTACAGATAGCCGCAGTATCCACAGCTATCTATGCCATTGCCGGGCCCCTCCTCTGGCCCCCCGCTGTCTTCTGGGAGACACATGGGTCCCAGAAGACAGCAGGGACCATTTGGATCGCGCAGCGTGACTCGTGCATGCGCAGTAGGGAACCAGGAAGTGAAGAATGTTTCCATACTTAAGCTCAGATTGCCTAGGTGGTCTGAGCTGAAGTAGGAGTGGGTGCCTTCCAGAAATAGGTACCTGCTCCCTAAAAAAAAAGGGAAGTTCCGCTTTAAAGAGAGATTTTTCAAAGAGGTTAGGAATATGCTGTATGAAATAGCACTTCTCTGATTGTCTGGGGTGATTATTATCACTCCATATCATTACAGCAATGGCCTGAAAACCACAAGACATGCTCATAATCAGCAGTATCACTTGCTTTCATTGAGGTTTTTATGGCCATCTTTAGAGTTGTAATGTTAAATTGTACAAACAAGCCGAGGCTGCTGCAACAAATAGTAGATATGAAAATCATAGCCTCAGGGATCTTTTACAGAATTGTATGCATCTTCTGTGATGTTAATGTTTATGTTTAGTGTCACCCTATCTTAAAGAAATCCTGTATTTAGATTATAAACTAGCCTGATATGGTAGGAAGGCAACAACTTGCTTGCAGATGCCATTGCCAAAATTCAGTGATGTTTCACAACAACCTAGCAACCTACAAATCTTTGTAGAGAATGTCAAAGCAAAAAACACTCCCTGTTGTGCAAAAAGCAATTAGTGAAGATGCATTTTTGTACATTTTCAAAATAAAGTACAATGACTCTTGCATCATAAAAACTGCAACAATGTATAACATGCCAAAAAATAACATTGCTAAAAATAAGCATTCAAGGAACAAATCAGTACAATTTAACAACCACTATATACAGATAAGGATCCCTTGTAACAGCTAGACAACAAAGACATAAAACAATATTGAAATCAAGAATTCCTACTTGGATCACTATTTCATCTTTGATCTAATCCTAAAGCTCCATACACACGGTCGTACTTTTTGACAACAAACTTAAAAATTTCAACGCTTTCCAAAAAATCTGACCGTGTGTATGCTCCACCGGACAAACGTTTTCGCTTTTCATCGGACAAAAGTTCGCTCTGCAAATGGACAAACTTTTTGGTATCAAAAGCCCTACGGTGCAAAGTCCTGCCGTGTGTACAGAAATCAATTGGACTTTGTTCTGAAGTACAAATACACATGCTCAGAACCAATGTTAAAATCAACCAACAATAGCAGAAGTTGACCAAAGGGTGGCGGTAAAGAGCATAAAAGAGCAGAAAAAACATGTGATTTGGGGAAATTTTGTTGAAAAAGTCCTGTCGTGTGTATGCATACCAAGTTCACGGCCAACACCCTTCAAACAAAAATCCACGGAAAGGTTTGTTTGAAGTCCAACCGTGTGAATGAGGCTTAAAACTGACAAAGTTTACAGTAGCTATCATATCAGTACCGATCACTTTTCAAAGAAGGAATGGGTCAGTAAATGGCATGTTTACCAACCCCTTCCCCCGCTTTTCATCCTGAAACATCCCCTGCAGCAGGTGTCAGGAGAGGAGAGGAGGAAAGCTGGCAGCACTGTGGGGGGAAACCTGGGCAGCAGGGGGAATCAGCGTAGCACAGGGTGATTTGGGTGTTCCCTTGCACACCCCATGCGCATGTCTGTGTATACGGTATATGGACATTCAAACTCTTTGTATTACATAATGGGTATAGATTCTAAAGGATAACTAAATTTTTATAAGACTGGGGCTTATATTTCAACTTACCAAACCTTAAAGTGGTTCTATAAGATATATAATAGGATTTTTTAATACAGCTTACCTGTAAAATCCGTTTCTTGGGAATACATCACAGGATACAGAGCCTTAATAACTTAATGGGTTTTGTAGTCACCACAGGTGATTGGACACTGGCAAACCCAATTAAAATTGAGTTCCTCCCCTAGATAACCCCTCCCAAATGGAGAGTACCTCAGGTTTGTAGCAAAGCAATAAGTGTTCCACCTTAACTCCGAAGAGGGGTGGGAGCTCTGTGTCCCGTGATGTATTCCAAAGAAAAGGATTTTCCAGGTAAGCTGTATTAGAAATCCTATTTTCTTGATCATACATCACGGGACACAGAGCCTTAATTACTTAATGGGATGTCCCATAGCAATGCTAAAATTTGAGGGGAGGGAGACACAGATCAGAAAAAGACCACCATTGAGCCAGAGGATCTAAACTGCTGCCTGCAGCACACTACGCCCGAAGGCGGCATCCTCGTAACTTCTCACATATACCTGGTAGAATTTAGTAAATGTATGGACCGAAGACCATGTAGCAGCCTTACCTATCTGAGCCATGGAGGCCTGGTGATGCACTGCCCATGAAGCACCAACTGCTCTAGTCGAGTGCGCTTTCACCTGAAAAGGAAGGATCTTCTTTTCTAAACCATAGGTCTGAATAATGACTTGTCAAATCCACCTTGCAATAGTGGATTTTGATGCTGCCTGGCCCTTCTTCGGGCCTTGTGGCAGAATGAATAGACAATCAGTCTTCCTTATCTGAGCTGTAGCTTGCAGATAACCCTTCTTACAGCATCTAGAGAGTGTAGACTCTCTTCCTCTGCAGACTGCGGATCTGGAAAAAAAGATGGTAGGACTATATCTTGGTTCAGATGAAAGATGTGAGAAGAATATAAATCGCGCTACCTCTAAAGCAAAAAACACTTATTGAAAACACAAAATTATGAATTTACAAATAGGTGTTATATGGTGATATATATAGAACACACTACTATATTAAAAACATTGGAGTTTGATGGCCACTAGGGTGCACTATACAGCAATCTCAAAACCCCTCAGTAATAATGAAAAAGTGATATAATGGTGACTAATACAAGAAGAAAAAATATTACATCCTGCACACGGGAGACTTCAATTCGGCAAGGTCCGGCGGCTGCCGGTCCTTTAGCCGAGGATCCCCGCTGCGTATGCGCCGCTGCAATCAGCGGCGCATTGCTGGGGGAATATCTCCTAAACCGTACAGGTTTAGGAGATATTCTTTATACCTACAGGTAAGCCTTATTATAGGCTTACCTGTAGGTAAAAGTCAAAAAGTGGGGTTTACAGCAACTTTAAGGCCATCCTTGTCTGGCTGTGAAACTCAGAGGGTCCAAATCATTATCTCTCTGCTACAGGGTGACCCCCAGGCTTGGGCCTTTAACCTTGAACCAAACCATCCAGCCCTGCTAACAGTAGATGTCTTGTTTGAAGCCCTTGTGTTGCTGAATGATGATCCAGATCGCGCTGCTACTGCAGAATCAACCCTGCGTAACTTAAAGCAAGGAACTACCACAGCTGAAATGTATTGCTCAGAGTTTCACAGATGGGCCACGGAATCTGTCTGGAATGATGCAGCTCTACGCAGCCAGTTTAGAATAGGTCTTTCAGATGTGATTAAGGATGCTCTGGTCAACTTCTCCTACCCAGCCTCACTGGAGGAGGCTATGTGTCTAGCCATTAGAATTGACAGCCTTCAGCAAGAGAGGAGGCGAGAACAAACTACAGCTGTGGTGAACCATATACCTCCCTTGCCACCTGACCATTCCACCTCCAGTGCCAGTTCAGTGGAAGAACCTATGCAGTTAGGCGCCACCTGGTTATCTGCCCAGGAACACTCACGCCGGCGTAACATGGGACTTTGCTTATATTGTGGCCTCAGGGGTCATATGCTCCGTTCGTGCCCTACACGTTCGGGAAACTCCAGGACCTAGGTGATTATGGGGAGGTCACCTTAGGTCTGCTTTCATCTCCCCAGGGGGGGTTATTCACTTTGGGACAGAGACTCACGAACTGCTGGCCTTGGTAGATTCTGGAGCTGCTGAGAATTTTATTGTTAAGACTCTGATTACCTCTTTGTCCCTGGAAACTCATACGCTAGATTGCCCAGTCCGCCTGATTTCTCTGGATAATCGGCCTCTTTCACAAAATCTAGTGCTTTTTTTTGTGTCACATTTAAAGGAGAAGAACAGCCAAAGCCAAAGAAGAAAAAACCCACTCATGCTCAGAATCAAGTCGACGCATGCTCGGAAGCATTGAACTTAATTTTTCTATGCTCGCCATAGTGTTTTACGTCACCGCATTTTGGACAGTCGGAATTTCGTCTGACAGTGTGTATGCAAGACAGCTTTAACGAAATTCAGATGAAAAATTCCATCGGATTTCAGGCCATCGGAAATTCCGATCGTGTGTTAGGGGCATCAGTGTTAGGTTAGCACTTGCAAGTTAAGTTTTACAAGGTTTTTAACCAAAATATTTGAATAAACACAGTTGGTTCCCCCCTTCTTTGTTATATATGTTTTATATTGGTATCTTTGATGGTTTCTCCTTTCTTTGGTATATAACCAACTCCTGCATAATGCAGGAGTTGGGAAAACAGGAATAAGCACAGTAGACATATAGTAGATCCATAAGCACAGTAGACATATATATTCATTTAAGAGGTCAATATTATTCAGTGAGTTGCTCCCCAAAAGCAGGGCTAGACTGGGACAAAAATTTGGCCCTGGACTTCATCCAGACTGGCCCACTTTGACAGGTCTCTCCTATTGCGGCCGGACAACTAAAGCCCCCCCAAGCCCCCTCTCCCCCTTCACTAGCCGTTCTACTTTATTAGAGTAGAACGGCTGGTACTAGTACTCTTATAGGCAGTACCAGTGGGGAAGCTAGACATTATTTCACCCGGGGCAAAGAATCAGTTTGGTGCAGAAGTGAGAAACTCCCAGGCAATAGCTGTTGAGTCAGCAGTCTGTCCCCTCCCCCGTGCTCCTTATGGTCCCCCCCCATGTTCCTCTCTCCCCGCTCCTCTGGTCCTCCCCCTGCTTCTCTGTTCCCCCCAGGTGAGCACTGCAGGGAGGGAGAGGAGGTGAGCACTGCAGAAAGGGAGAGACAGAGGAGCGGAGGGGGGCCTATAGGTGGCAGCATATGGGAAAGAACAGATTTTGTGTATCCAAAAATGATGTCAAATCGGATGAACATACATACAGTATCTAACAATTGAAGTATATCTTCAATTACCTTACAACAGGGTACCTCAGGAATCAAAGGTGGGATAAGCAGATGCTTCAAACAACATCCAGGCAATCTTGATGGTGGTGAGTCACGGGGTGGCGCTTTTACTTGGTATTCACCGGTAGCAGCTAAATGCAAAGATCCCCTGTCAGGGATAAAACACTTTGGCAAACAACACAAACACTTAGGTGGTGGCATTACTTATGGTACACATGATACTACAGCACATACAGGGTCTGAGAAATCTAATAGGAACTCAGCCAGAGCAGATGATGATTTTTTAGAGCACAATTCCACACAGAGACAGATGCAATTCAAACACAAACACTATCCTAGAAAGCATGGATCAATACGTACTAGGACCCAATCTACTCCTCTCTGAGCTTGACAAATTCTGCAAATAGAGGACAGGTGGATACATAGGCTACAGAACACTGTTCTCCCTGGTTTGAATGATTCTTTGAGCTTTGCACCATTTCTGATAGAGACATGATGACGTACATATCTTCAGGTTTAGGCAGTGTGGGGTAATATGTTTAAATAGGGGTTATACTAGTATATGACCAATATTCTCAGCACTATGATATGTCATTGGGATTTTTTGAGAATGGAAGCCCCTTCACTTTCCTTTTGTTTTTTGTTCGCCTTGGGATTATTCCCTTTTGGGGTACGAAGTGTGCAGAAATGAATAAGTAAATATTTTTATTTATTTTTTGCATGGCTTTGTAGTCATCTTCTTCTGTTTTGTCAATTTTTTAATTGTGGTTTCACCGCTTTTACTTCCTGTTTGCGGCGCCATCTTGTGATCACGTGGTTATAGAGCAGGCCTTCTCTGAAAGAGAAGGGCATTTGCGGCCATGTGCAGAGCTGTCGTCCTCCTCCTAGAGCAGCCATGTTTCTTTGAGTTCTTTTGGTACTTGTCTTTGTCTGACGGGGAAGGGACTCCCCCTATCCGCATGGGGCATTTGCTGCAGGTGTGGCGAATGCCTGCTTTTTTAGGATTTGGTGGGTGGGTCCCCCAGAGGCCCAGAGACTATTTAAGGGTGGGGACTGTGTTTTGTCTCTTCATCTTTGGCTTGTGAGGACATAATCACTGTAGCTGAAAATTGTGAGGCAGGCACTTTTTGATATACATATAGCTTTTGGTAGTTTAGGCAGCGGCTCAAGCATATTTGGCAATCTGAAGAAGCGGCATGTTACTGCGAAACGTGTAATTGAACCATTGCATTGGACAGTAATTCTTCCTTTTTCTGTATGTTTTTTATATGTGGATCCAATTATGTTTCTAATCTTTTTCCATTGCTGTACAATAAAAGTTTATATATAAAAATTTTGTGTGTGTGTGCGTAATTGGACAATCATGTAAATACCAGCAGGCCACCCTTGGACCCCCTTTTTGGTTCTCTTTATGTTACTTTTCACTGGTTAGGCACGAGTCCTCTGCTTAAGTAAAACATCCAATTACTTTATTCCACCAAATAAAATGCGTTTTGTGGCATTATAATATTACATGTGACCCACCTAGATGACTTCCCTGCCACAAGTTCCACATTACACCTAGGGGCCAATAAAGAATATTGTCCAAGTGGATCTCACTACCAGCTATTCCTAGATACTAATTTTATCACTTTGATCTGGGGAAGTGGCAACTTAAGGCGGGGTTCACACCTATGCGAATTGGCTTTGTGGCTTAAACCAATTTCAATTCGCATAACATTATAAAATACATTGATTTCAATGAGGCTGGTTCACATATGTGCGATGCATTCACACTGCGCATTGCCGAAAAAAAAACGTGTGCATTTTCTAGGCATTGCAGTGTGGCTCAGGTGCGAATTCAGGCCCATTATCTTCTATGGGTACGCATCTAATTCACAGATGTGTTCATTTCTCTTCAGGATTTCTCTCATTCACCTCAATACACTTCCCCCCTCCCCTCTCCCAGGTCTCCAAATTCGCAGCTAAAATGGAGATGATCTGCTGAACAGTTCTCTTATCTCTCTGCAGAGATAAGAGAGCTGAAATTCGCACTGCACAAGTGTGAATCCGGCCTCAAGCCACGAAAAGTGTTTTATTTGGAGAAATAAAGTAATTGGATGTTTTGCTAAAGCAGACAACGCGTGCCTATCAGTTTAAAAACCACATTGGGTGCCTCTACCAATGAAACTAATGGCCCTTTTGCACTTTCCATTAGAAACATGGGGATCTTCTCCACCCACTCACTGTCACTATTAGTGCATATAATTGATTAACCACTTCACCCCCGGAAGGTTTTACCCCCTTAATGACCAGAGCAGTTTTTGCAATTCGGCACTGCGTTGCTTTAACTGACAATTACGCAGACGCGTGACTTTGTACCCAAACAAAATTGACGTCCCTTTTTCCACACAAATAGAGCTTTCTTTTGGTGGTATTTGATCATCTCTGCGTTTTTTTTTTTTTTTTGCGTTATAAACAAAAAAAGAGCAACAATTTTTTTTTAAACAATATTTTTTACTATAGTAAACATCCCACAATTCTTTTTATTTTTTAAATTTCTTCATCAGTTTAGGCCAATATGTATTCTTCTACATCTTTTTGGTAAAAAAAAATCGCAATATGCGTAATATATGATCAATCAATCAATATGATTGGTTTGCGCAAAAATTATATACAAAATAAGGAATAGATTTATGGCATTATTATACTTTTTTTTTCTAGTAATGACAGTGATCAGCGATTTTTAGCAGGACTGCAACATTGCGGCAGACAGATTGGACACTTTTTTTGGACCATTTATACAGCGATTGGTGCTATAAAAATGCACTGATTACTGTATAAATGTCACTGGCAGGGAAGGGGTTAACACTAAATGGCGATCAAGGGGTTAACTGTGTTCCCAATGATTGTTTCTAACTGTGGGGGGGGTGGGCTTACTGGGACATGACAGCAATCACTGTTCCTGACCACTGGGAACTGTGTATCCCTGTCATGTCACCTGTCAGAACGAGGAAATGCCTTGTTATATAGGCATCTCCCCGTTCTGCCTGTGTAAAAGGCAATTTTGGGCTGCCATAGGAAACCGAGTCCTCCCGACTTGAAAGCACACGCCCACAACTGAGCCTGCGCCACTCGCCTTAAGCCTACAGTGATTTGAGCAGGAGAGCCATTGTGCCACTGTCAAATGACGGCAGCCGGTTCTAAAGTAGTTAAATACCTCCAAAAGAAACCTCTATTTGTGGGAAAAAATATATAAAAATGTCATATGGGTACAGTGTTACATAACCACACAATTTTCATTCAAAGTGCGACAGCACTAAAAACTGAACATTGGCCTGGGCAGGAAGGGGGTGAAAGGGCCTTGTGGTTAAATATTCAGGTTTGAGGTTTATTAACATTTTGGATTGACTGAGAGCACTGTAGTTGTTCAATAATTAAATGAATCCTCAAAAACACAATTTGCCTAATAATTGTGCACAGGCAGTAATAATAAAATAAATACCCGAACAAAAAAATAATAATAATAATAATTTATGTATTTATTTTGTGTTAGGGTGTTTATTATTTTTTGAAGGATTAGGAGTTGTAAAGAGGGGTTGTAAAGGTTCGTGTTTTTTTGTCACCTTAATGCATCCTATGCAATCAAAATGGTCCCTCCTGTCTTCTGTCTCCCAGATGTGACGTAGACTCCCGCAGATACTTTGGCTGTCTATGCCCGGAAGTGGATGCAAATACCTATATTATAGAGGTATCTGCACCCCTCTCCCCCCTGAAAGGTGCCAAATGTGACACCGGAGGGTTCCGAAAAGCAGAGGTTCACTTTTTGTGTGGACCTCTGCTTTAAGGTGAAAAAACATCCGATGCTTACAGGCCCCCTCAGCCCCCCATTTACTTACCTAACTCCCTTGGGAAAGTGCTTCTCAGGGGGGTTAGCTGGGGAGGAGCCGAGACAGCCGCCGAGGGACTCCAGAAGACGAGGATCGGGGGCCACTCTGTGCAAAACGAACTGCACAGTGGAGGTAAGTATGACATGTTTGCTATTTAAAAAAAAAAAATGTAAACCTTTACAAGCCCTTTAATAGGGTGACCAGACATCCCCGGTTTCAGGGGACAGTCCCCAGATTGAGGACACTGTCCCCTGACCAAGTCTGTCCCCAGTTTTGTACCCGGATTCGATTTGAACAGGGGCTTGGGCAATTTCAAAGACAGTCAGTGCAGAATAAAAAAATTAAAAAATAAATAAATCAGAATTACACCTATTTTTTTCCATTATCTGTTCCCCTTTCTGATGATCATGTGCTGGTCAGAATGAATATTTCTTCAGTTTCGGGTGCATGCCCATTCATCCCTGCTCGCATGTTCTTCTGGCTCACGTCTCAGCCAGCCACCTGCCTGTTTATCTCCTTGGCTTCCCTGGCGGAGTGATCTTCCTCCACACCCCACCCAGTAATAGCTGGGGCCCGGAGAGTAAGACTTGACAGACTGTGAGGAGGCGGGGGTGGGCAGAGAGTCGCTGATTGCCGCCATTACTAGTAAAAAAAAAATATGTCCCCTGATTTCATTTTAAAAATCTGGTCACCTTACCCTTTAACTCTAACCGTCTACCCTAATGAATAATAATAATAAAAAAATAAAAATAAAAGCTGAAAAATCTAGTAACAAATAATGCAACATATTTTGCTCTATTGACTAATAAAAAAAGCTATATAATTAAAAACACACAAAAATACACCAAAATTGTGCATAAAATGTGCAAAAAAAATGCTTTGAAGATGCTACGCTCAGGTGTGAAAGCACCCGTAACATTTGACTTTGGAATGAATGGACATTATCGAACATAAACCACATACACTGGTAAAAAATTCTCGAATGAACATATTACTATCTGCTCCCTCAAAATTTCTCTAGATTGAGGTTGAAAAGAAAAGACGACTGATCCACTAATGATTATAAGAAAAAAAAAAATTCTTAGAACCTTCTTTACTTTTTTTCTTAAAATTACTGAAATTTCCCTCATGTATGGCCAACGTCAGACTTCTCGTGCTACCTCACAATTGTGTGGTGTTATTTCACAAGCAGACACATCTCATTCATTAAAGAGTAAGTGCTCCTCACAGTACAAGGACATACAAGTATTAGAATGGACTGAGCAGTAAACCCTGAGGTACACAGTCTCAGCGTCTAGCACACGTTTCACTATGTCTCTCCCTATCACACACACGGTCCACGAAGCCACCGCTCTACAGCCAGCAACACATTGCCCTCTTGTGTAAACTCTACTGAGATATTAGTGCGGAAGTGAAGCGACCGGTGACGTCATCTTAAAAGGGGCGTATTCTTTGTCGGCGTGCTTCAGGAAAATGGCGGCGCCCTTGTCGCAGGAGTTGGAGAGTTTGCTGAACCCCCAACCGCGATTTTGGGACCCCGAAGATGATGGGGACGAAGGTGAGAGATTCTTTTTAGTTTATTTACACCGGCGACAACATAAGTCTCTCTGGGAGGGAAAGGGTGGCTAGTTGAGGGCAGTCACGTGTGCTGGGTATGCCTAGCAACAGCACTTTTCAGCCAGCGGCAGCGAACATGTGCTGAGGGGACGCTCGTTATTTTCTCTATGTTATGGCTCTACATAGGGTTTCAACCCAGCCATGCTACTAGCTGCTGCGGAGTTCATAATGCAGACAGTCCAGTCCAGTGTTGGCATTAGCAAGTGATGTTATGCCATTAAAGTGGTTGTAAACCTAGTTGCACCATTTGTACCTACAGATAAGCACAAGGCTTACCTGTAGGTACTGTAAATATCTCCCAAACCTGCGCAGTTTGGGAGATATTTACCATATACGCTTGTGCCTATGTTATTGATGCGTGCACACTGAAGAAATGACCCACTCGAGCCGTAACTGACGGCTTCCACTTGCATGCGCAGGAATGGTGTTATTGTGGCTCTGGCCAATCACAGTGCCGGAGCCCGCGAGACATGTTGGCGGTCATAGCCGTGTTAAGTTTGGCAGCAAATTTCCTTGTCAAAAGATTTTATTGGCCCGGATTCTCGTAGCACTTACGCCGCGTAAGTGTTAATGTGCGCCCGAGTATCTATGCGCCGTGCCCATAGAACTAGATACGCATGAAAATATTCTTCCTCCGACCGACGTAACTTTCCTATGCCGTCGTATCCTGGGCGCATATTTACGCTGGCCGCAAGGGGCGCTCCCATTGATTTACGATTCAAATATGCAAATGAGTGAGATACGCCGATTCACGAACGTACTTGCGCCCGGCGCATTAATATATGCGGTTTACGTAAGTCGTACGTCCGGCGTAAAGTTAAGCCTCATAAAGCAGGTGTAAGTCATGTTAAGGTATGGACCAGCCGTCGTATGTTGCGTCGTTTACGTAGTAGTACGTGAATAGGGCTGGGCATAGGTTATGTTCACGTCGTAGGCAGTGATTCGACGTATCTTAGGGAGTATTTCCGACGTGATTCTGAGCATGCGCACTGGGATGCGTCCACGGGACGGCGCCGTTCGTTCGGCCCATCATTTGCATGGGGTCACGGTTCATTTAAATGGATCACGCCCACTTCAACCTACTTTGAATTAGGCCGGCTTACGCCGAAGAATTAACGTTACGCTGGCGCAACGTTGGGAGCAAGTGCTTTGTGAATACTGTGCTCGCCGCTCTGCGCAGCGTCTATTCGATACGCCGGCATAACTATGCGCCGAGGTGCTAGAATCCGGGCCATTGTGTGTACAATCAGGGTTCAAAATTTCAAGTCCTGAGCTACTAGCCAGGCCTCAAAGGTTCCTCGCCACCAGTGCCCCACTCAACCCCTACCATGCCCCGCCCCTAGACACGCCCTCATAAATTATCTCATGAAATGACACTTAAAGCGGAGGTTCACCCTAAAAAAATTATCTACCATCCCATCCAGCATACTTGCGTCACCTACAGTATGCTTTTTTTCCCCGCTGTACTTACCGTTTAATTGTTGATTTTCTTTTTTTCTTCCCGCGTGGAATAGGTGTTCCTATCAAGGGGCGTAGATGATTGACGTGCGGCTACAGCGCGTCACGCTTTCCAAAAATAGCCGACCTAGGACTCGGCTATATACGGCGCCTGCATAGTCAGCTCCTAGTCTGTGCGCAAGCGCCGTATAGCGCCGTGAAGAGCCGAGTCCTAGTCCAGCTATTTTCGGAAAGTGTGACGCGCTGTAGCCGCACGTCAATCATCTTCGCCCCTTCATAGGAACGCCTATTTCCCTGCGGGAAGAAGAAAAGAAAATCAACAATTAAACGGTAAGTACAGCGAAAAAAAAAAAAGCATACTGTAGCTGACGCAAGTATGCTGGTTGGGATGGTAGATAATTTTTTTAGGGTGAACCTCCGCTTTAAATGTTTTATGCAAAACTAAGTTACAAAAATAAATATTAACAACAACTTTATCAGTGCAGCCTCACCTGTGCCCACCATTGCAGCCCCACTGTGCACCAATCATTGCAGCCCCACTGTGCCCGTTGCAGCCCCACTGTGCCCGTTGCAGCCCCACTGTGCCCATTACAGCCCCACTGTGCCCATTACAGCCCTGCTGTAGCCACACTGTGCCCGTTGCAGCCACACTGTGCCCGTTGCAGCCATACTGTGCCCGTTGCAGCCATACTGTGCCCATTGCAGCCATACTGTGCCCATTGCAACCTCGCCTGGGCCGAGGAATGCATTGCTGGAGGAAGAGGAGAGCCGTGGGATAGCACGCTGTTACTGGCACTTACATTATGATTGTCTCCGCTTTGCTGGAAAATGAGTTCTTGCGAGCTGGGCTGCCTGCCTGGGAGAGCACCGCCGGCGGGGTGGATTGTAAGCATGGAGGAAGAGGAGAGCCGTGGGATAGCTGCTCGACTCAGCCCCTGTCTCTGCAGGTCAGGAGGAGGCGGGGCTGTGTGGAGCAGAGCGGAGACATCATGTAAGCGCCGTATTAGCGTGCTATCCAACGGCTCTCCTCTTCCTCCATGTTCACGATCAACCCCGCTGGCGGTGCTCCCCCTCTCCCAGGCAGGCAGCCCAGCTTGCAAGACCTAATTTTCCACTCGCACTTTTGTTTCACTACCCGGCTTCCGGCTTCCGGGTAGCTCCACTCACATTCTCCTGGAACGGATTATGCTTGTAATCCAAGGTACCACTGTATGTTATTATTTATGGTACTGAGGTATGAACATGCTGCATTTTTTAACTTAGTTTTTTAAAATGTCGTTTTTCGGGTTGTAAAAAATGATCGTGTGTGGGCTAAAATGACGTTTTAAACCCCGCGCATGCCCAGAAGCAGACGGAAGTGCTCGTTCTGGTAAAACTACCATTCATAATGAAGTAAGCACATTCATCACGCTGTAACAGACAAAAAAGCGCGAATCGTCTTTTACTAACAAGGAATCGGCTAAAAGCAGCCCAAAGGCGAATAGAACTTCCCCTTCAGAGTGCCGTCGTATGTGTTGTACGTCACCGCGCTTTGTTCATAATTTTTCAAAAACGATGGTGTGTAGGCAACATCGTTTTTAATGATGAAGTTGGAAAAATTTCGTTTTTTGGACATGCTGAAAAACGTCATTTCTTTTTAATGCCGAAAAACGACCGTGTGTACGCGGCATTAGTCTCTTTACTAAAATGCCATTTTAGTTTTAGTAGTATTTTAGTCATCGCAATTGTTTTAATTTTAGTCGATTTAAAATGGTATTAAAGTGGAGGTTCACCCGAAAAGTTAATTTTTAACATTAGATTGAGGCTCATTTTGTGAAGCAGAATCGGGTGTTTTTTTTAAAATCGAAGCCGTACTTACCGTTTTAGAGAGCGATCTTCTCCGCCGCTTCCGGGTATGGTCTTTGGCACTGGGCGTTCCTATTTGATTGACAGTCTTCCGACAGGCTTCCGACGGTTGCATCTATCGCGTCACGATTTTCCGAAAGTAGCCGAACGTCGGTGCGTATAGAGCCGCACCGACGTTCGGCTTCTTTCGGCTACTCGTGACGCGATGTATGCGACCGTCGGATGCCTGTAGGAAGCCTGTCAATCAAATAGGAACGCCCAGTCCCGAAGACCATACACGGAAGCGGCGGAGAAGATCGCTCTCTAAAACGGTAAGTACTGCTTCGATTTTAAAAAAACTACCCGATTCCCCTTCACAAAATGAGTCTCAATCTAAGGCCCCGTACACACGATAGAATCCATCCGCAGATAAATCCCAGCAAATGGGTTTCTGCGGATAGATCCTATGGTGTGTACACGCCAGCGGATCTGTTTCCGCGGAGAAATCTCCTCTGGGATGGATTCCAGCAGATCGGATATTTGCTGTGATGCACCACAAATCCATCTGCTGGAATCCATTCCAACGGATGGATCCGCTCGTCTGTACAGACTTACCGGATCCATTCGTCCAAAGGGATTCCCCGCACGCGTCATAATGATTTGACGCATGCGTGGAATTCCTTATATGACAGCGTCGCGCCCGTCGCCGCGTCATAATCGCGGCGACGGCGCGACACGTCATCGCCAGAGGATTTCCGCGCGGATTTCAATGCGATGGTGTGTACACTCCATCGCATCGAAATCTGCGGAAATCTTTGAGAGGATTTATCCGTGGAAACGGTCCGCTGGACCGTATCTGCGGATAAATCCTCTCGTGTGTATGGGGCCTAAGGTTAAAAAAAATTTCGGGTGAACTCCCGCTTTAAGGTAGTCGACTAAAATGTTTTAGTCGCCAAAATTAACACTGGCCACTGCAACAGTTTCGATCTGAGGTAAGTATACTGTAAAAGTGAGATACCCCTGCGAGGGGGGAGTAATTCTGGTGAGTGCATTACCTAAAGGGGGCACTGTAATAAGTACAAAGGAACACGTTTGAAGAGCACTTGTCACTTTTTTTAAAATTTAATTTTTTTTATATATTTTTTTATATTCTCAATTTATTACTTTTTTTTGCATATGGACTGAATAGCAAGGCATAATTTTTAAGTTTGCAATACTGCATAACAACCAGCACTGTTTTTCATATTACAGAATAACTTGGCACTTTGTACATAATTTACACAATTGCATATCATATCTGTATAGCAGATTTATGTTTACATATAGCATTGGCATATTTTTATTTACTTCTATAGCACTGTTAATTTACGCAGCACTTTACATACTGTGGGGCAAAAAAGTATTTAGTCAGCCACCAATTGTGCAAGTTCTCCCACTTAAAAAGATGAGAGAGGACTGTAATTGTCGTCATATGTACACCTCCACTATGAGAGACAAAATGTGGAAACAAATTCAATTTGGAAAGAATTTATTTGGAAATGATGGTGGAAAATAAGTATTTGGTCTCCTCTACAAACTACCGTAGCAAGATTTATGGCTCTCACAGACCTGTATCTTCTCCTGAGTCTCCTCTGTCCTCCACTCATTACCTGCATTGATGGCACCTGTTTGAACTTGTTATCATTATAAAATATACTTGTCCACAACCTCAAACAGTCGCACTCCAAACTCCACTATGGTGAAGACCAAAGAGCTGTCGAAGGACACCAGAAACACAATTGTAGACCTGCACCAGGCTGGGAAGACTGAATCTGCAATAGGCAAGCAGCTTGGTGTTAAGAAATCAACTGTGGAAGCAATAATTAGAAAATGGAAGACATACAAGACCGCTGATAATCTCCCTCGATCTGGGGCTCCACGCAAGATCTCAACCCATGGGGTCAAACTGATCACAAGAACGGTGAGCAAAAATCCCAGAACCACACGGGGAGACCTAGTGAATGACCTGCAGAGAGCTGGGACCAACGTAACAAAGGCTACCATCAGTAACGCACTATGCCGCCAGGGACTCAGATCCTGCAGTGCCAGATGTGTCCCCCTGCTTAAGCCAGTACATGTCTGGGCCCGTCTGAGGTTTGCTAGTGAGCATTTGGATGATCCAGAAGAGGATTGGGAGAATGTCATATGGTCAGATGAAACCAAAGTAGAACTGTTTGGTAGAAACACAACTCGTCGTGTTTGGAGGAGAGAGAATGCTGAGTTGCAAACAAAGAACACCATGCCTACTGTGAAGCATGGGGGTGGCAACATCATGCTTTGGGGATGTTTCTCTGCAAAGGGAACAGTACATGAAAGAATGAATGGGGCCATGTATCGTGAGATTTTGAGTGCAAACCTCCTCCCATCAGCAAGGGCATTGAAAATGAAACGTGGATGGGTCTTTCAGCATGACAATGATCGCAAACACACCGCCCAGGCAACGAAGGAGTGGCTTCATAAGAAGCATTTCAAGGTCCTGCACTGGCCTAGCCAGTCTCCAGATCTCAACCCCATAGAAAACCTTTGGAGGGAGTTAAAAGTCTGTGTTGCCCAGCAACAGCCCCAAAATATCACTGCTCTAGAGGAGATCTGCATGGAGGAATGGGCCAACATACCAGCAACAGTGTGTGACAACCTTGTGAAGACTTACAGAAAACCTTTGACCTCTGTCATTGCCAACAAAGGATATATAACAAAATATTGAGATGAACTTTTCATATTGACCAAATACTTATTTTCCACCATAATTTGCAAATACATTCTTTCCAAATCAGACAATGTGATTGTTTCCACATGTTGTCTCTCATAGTTGAGGTATACCTATGATGACAATTACAGGCCTCTCTCCTCTTTTTACACGGGAGAACTTGCACAATTGGTGGGGACTAAATACTTTTTTGCCCCACTGTATGTATTGTACATTCACATCAGTCCCTGCCCTCAAGGAACTTAGTCTAAGGTCCCTAACTCACCGTCGTACATATACATACTAGGGCCAATTTAGACAGGATCCAATTAACCTACAAGCATGTCTTTGGAGTGTGGGAGGAAACCGGAGTACCTGGAGTAAACCCACGCAGGCACAGGGAGAGCATGCAAACTCCAGGCAGATAGTGTCATGGTTGGGATTCGAACCAGCGACCCTTTTGCTAGATGAAAGTGCTACCCACTACACCACTGTGCTGCCCATCTCAGACCCTGATTAAGGGGTTGTCACCTGAACACACATCTTTTTGCAGGTAATTGAAAATGTTTTTTTTTTTTAAATTGTGACAGTAGGTTATTTCTACTGTTACACTATGGGGGCACAAACACATATGTCTTTATTTTATTTAAAAAACTTAATTGCTTACACTGTCTCTTTAATTATAAGCATGAGCAGTGACAGGTACTCTTTACTGAGACATCTGGGGCCTATTAGACTCTCCTCTGCCCTTAAAAGCATCTGATCAAACCAGTTTGAAATCGGTTTGATCAGTTATTTTCACTGGCCAGTAAGGGTCTGTTTACATGGGACCGAAAGTGGAAATGACAAAATACTCGTCACTTCCGGTTTCTTAGACCATAGAGATGATCAGGGATGTTCTGGTCATCTCTAGGATAAGCCAGAGGAACGCTGCCTGTAAAAGCAATCCAGCGGCTAATCATCAGCTAGGATTGCTTTTAGATGAAAAAGCATCCCCCGTTTCTAAAAAAAAAAATACTGTGGTTATGGCATACAGCTGCAACCATAACCCCAGGATTAACCACTTTGAAGCCAATCACGTACATGATGATATGGCGTCAAGTGGTTAGACGATCACTTGCCCATTCCTTGGTTATTAGCGCCTTGGTAGTTCATTGAGAACTTCAAGCCGACAGCCGCAATGGCTGGCGGTAGTTGTAGTTCCCCCATTCACAGAACTTTGTGAATGAATGATGCAGACGGTGGGTGGAACCTCGGCTGTGTGTTTTTCCAAATTGTGACAGTGGGTGCAGGGAGATCTCTGACTCGGAGTGGGGGGGAGTACGGTTGTAACATGTTATAGAGGGTGAACCTACCCTTCAAGTATACATTATTTTAGAGGTGCACCGAAATTTCGGCAAGCCGAAACATTATAGCTGAAAATTGTGTTTTCGTCATATTGCAGAAATAAAATGCAGATAATTGCGCAGTAGCGGTGGCCACTCCGCCGGGTGCCACCCATTGTGGGGTTTCTTCCTGGTAGCTCAAGGTCCTGCCCCCCCTCCTCCTCCTCCTTGCAGCACGGCAATTTCCCTGTATCAGGGAGCTGAATTGCCCGGGTCGCAGTAACAATGTTCCACCTCCTGTGATATACAGCAGATTGATCCAATGCCTGGACATTGATTCAGTGTGACAGTATCACAGGAGGTGGGACATTGTTACTGCAGCCGGGTAATTCAAATCCGCTCTGTGACACAGCGGGAGATCAACGTTCTGATCCAGGCACAGGCAGTTTGCATCCCACGGGCACTGGTGAGGGGCTGCGTTGATCTCTTGTATCATGTCTCCTAGAGGTGCACCAAATGGAAATTTTTCTTTTCGTCCATGGACGGACACCGCTCCTTAAATCTTGACAAGTTGGTTATGTTCCCTGTTTACAGGAGAGGACTAGGCAGAAACATGTTGGATAATTAAATACATGTTACATTAACAGAGTTGAACAGCCCCGCCCAGGGGGCGGTCCCTCCAGACATAACCCTCCTCACTGCAGCATGCAGCCTCAGTTTCGTTCTGCCAAGCAAGGAGAGGGACGTATGGCTCCCTTTGGGCCCTGCGCCCTGAGGAGAAATGTTATTTTATTTTACTTTTTCTTGAAGAATCTTCTTTCAACTGTCGGCTGAGAGACAGGCTGGATAATATAGATCCTTGTAGTCTACTCAGTCCGACCAGCAAGCGTGGGCACACCTTTGCAAAAAGACTGGGTCTGCCACGCCATACCCCATGACTCCTGCGGTGGCCGGTGAGCTTTGCTCCGAGGTCCACATATGACTGGGCTGTGGTGTTGTCTCACTCACAGTGGACCCGGCCGACAGCTACCTCCATTGCGGTTGTAGTTCTGTCAGGAATGCGTCAGCGAGTCCTCGCTCGGACAGGTAAGTACAGTCCCTCCCGCTTCGGGGGGTTGGTACGGCTGGGCATTCCTGGGGTTCGGTGGTCCTCTTCTCCTCCCTTCCCTGCTCCTTTCCATTTGCTGCATTGCTAACATTGCCGCTGTCAGGGGGGAGGGGGCCTTCCTGAGGGGACTGTGTTTTCTGGCCTGTGTTTTTTTTTCTTTTTTGTATGGAGCTTTCTTGTGAGGGGCTTTTCCTGTTTAAACACTGCATTTTGCCGCCATTTGGCACACAGGTCCCTGCAGATGCCGCACAGTTACCTCACGGTTCTTTCCTCTCGCACTGTGTGCTGAGAGCGGACGGCAGCGCTGGGCAGTCTCCTCCTGAGGTGAGTCTCCTGGGTACCCCTGATCAGCGCAGCAAGTGGGTGAGAGGCCCTGAATAGGGCTCTAGGAGCTTTTGTTTATTTGTAAGGACAGGTGTGCATATTATACATACACACTATGTAAATTTTATTAATATTTGGAGTCAGTATCTGGGTCCTTCCCCAACATGCTGGTGGTGGCAGCAGGTGTTAGCACCTGGGATTCCCACAGAGGTTTTATTGTTAGTCCTGGACACGTTTGTACCAGGGTGGGGGTGGACTGCGGACGGGCGGTAAAAGAGTGCCCCCTTCCCCCGTTATCCCCTGGGGAATTTTCTGTTATGGAGCCATGGACTGGGTACTGGGGTAGTAAAAAAAAAAAAAAAAGCAGGATAAGGCATTTATGGGTGCGCTTCTCACTGCTGCAAGGGACTCTCTTAAGCTGGATAGTGCAGCTGGGTTTCCGCCGAGGGCTCAGTCTTTTTTGGACCACACAAATCAGACCGCTCTGTGTAGGTTTTTTCCTTCTGTGCCCTTCTTTGATAATTTCTAAGAGGCGGAATGAGAACAGCCGCTGAGGGCTTTTGTAGTACCTCACCGCCGGGCGGTTCAGTGCCCATTTGAGGAGAGCCTTTTCAAAAGATGGGCTTCTTCTCCGGTGGTGGACCCTCCGGGTGTCATGTATAGGTGACCACTTTCCCTATTGTGGGAACCCCCACTTGTATGGATCTGACTGATAGAAGATCCGAAGTACTGACCCGTTTCATGTTTACCATGCTGGGGTCTGACTTACGGCCTATTGTGGCCACTACTCTGGGGTCTCAGTCGGCGCTGACGCCATTTTATGGGAAGTTTTTCAATTGCATTGAAAACTCTCATTGGCGGCCATTTTGTCGTAGCCGCGCTATGGCGCAGCTTACCTTGTGGTCGGCCATTTTCCTGTGGCCGCGTTCTGAACGCTCGGTGGCCATCTTGGAATAGTCCTGACCCCTAGTGCTGTATACAACTCACAGAGTGAGCATTTTGCACCAGACAGTGGAGGAGCACCGACTCTCTCCCAAAGTTATTAGGCTAGAGGACCAGCTGGTCCAGGGCCTCATATAGGTCTGTGATGCTTCATTGAATGCTGCACCCTTGTTATCCAGGGCTTCTGTTTCAGAATGGTTTTATGCACACGGAGGTGTAGTGGTTAACTCCATTACTTGGCAGCAAGAGAGTCATTGGTTTGAATCCGGAAACTGACGCCAATCTGCCTGGAGCTTGCATTGTCGCTCCCTGTGTCTGCGTGGGTTCCTCCGGGTACTCCGGTTTCCTCCAAAGGCATGTGCGCATACACCTACATAATATACATACACCCTATGTGTGTGTATTATTTAGGGGCAACCCTCCCAGGCTGTCAAAGGCCCAGCTGGGGGACTAATCCGTCCCTGGGTGCGTAAGCCGATCATGCCGGCACCCAAATCCTGCCAATGTATGTAGCCTTCCCTCCCTGTCTCTAGGTTGGGAGGGGCGGCTTGCAAGTTCACAATTCAGTGAAACCTCCCTGCTCTCTGACCAGTGGGTCTGCAAGGTGGTCTCTTCGGAGTACTAGATAGGGTTTCCTCCTATCCACAGAACAAAGTTCTTTCCTCGTATCCACAGAACAAAGTTATTTCCTCGTGTCTTCCTCCTCCGGCCCGTCCGTCTGCCTTGGGCAGTGTGGGACTTGCTAAGCTGCGGGGTAATTTTACCTTTCCTGCAGGACGAGAGGTTTGGGGTTTTCTTTGGGCCTCGGGCCCTAAATACCTTTTGTGAACGTCTGGTAGTTCCGCATGGAATCCATTCGTTCGGTGGTAGCTGCGCTTCATCCGGGGGACGTCCTGGCGTCCTCGGACATCAGGGACGCATACATGCATGTCCCGTTTTGCGCATGTCACAGTGTTTTTTTTTTTCTGTGCTTCGTGGTGAGAGAGGGTCTCTGCCAGCCTGTGGCCCTCCCTTTTGATCTGGCGTCAGCACCATGGGTTTTCAGATGGGAGCTCGCACTTATCCTAACTTTGTTGGGACAGCGAGACTTTGCCTCATTGGCTACTTGGATGACTTTCTTCTGACAGCAGCTTCTGTCTCCAACCTAGTGGATGTGTTATTCCCATTCAGACCCTCCGAAGATTCGGGTGGGTGTTAAACATTTTGACCAGAAGGTGTAGCTCAGTGGCAACAAGCCTGCCCTCCATGTGTGCGACCCAGGGTTCAAATCCTGGGCATGCTAGGTTCCGACTCAGTGTTGGAGTATCTAGGGTTGATCCGGACTCCTCGGTGGCGAAGGTCCTTCTTCCCCTGGAGAAATTGCAGACTCTTCAGTCTGCGGTGAAGGTATTGGCATCACGCAATCTGTCTTCTCTCCGGGCGCCTGCTGGTCTGGGTCCTGTGGGTAGCCTACTTCGAGGTGGTACTGTATGCCCAGTTCCACACTCAGGTTTTCCACGGAAAATACTGACCAGGTGGTAAAAATCTCTTGTCTCTGAAATCATCAGATTCCGGTGTGCCACCTAGTCAGTCTCTCTGAGTTGGTGACGGAGATCCCCCTGACTCTTCGGTCCGGGAAGTTGTTTCTTCCTTCCAGTGGTCGGTGTTTACGACGGATGCCAGCCTCACGGGTTGTGAACCTGGGGGGTCCAGTCGGCCCTAAGTCGCTGGACTTGCGTAGACCCACGGCCACACCTACCTGAATGTGCCCGCTTTTGTTTGGTCTCAGTAGCTACCCAGGGTTGGGCCTGGCTAGTGCCTGGGTGGGAGACCGCCTGAGAATACCAGGTGCTGTCTACCGTTCATTGTCCTACTATTTTAGGCGACCAGGCTATGCTTCTCCTCGTGGTCGAGGAGGTTGCAAGGTCGTCCGATCTGGTTTCAGCCGGACAACGCCACAGCCATATACCGGCAGGCGGACTACTAGAGTCGCCAGATGCTGGACCGGGGCGACTGGTCTTTGTGCTTGGGGTTTTTTGGCTCCCTTGCAGGGGCCAGGTCTAGTGATCTGTTACAGACGCGTAAGTCGCGCTGGTGGCCCTGTATCGGCGACTTTTTGCCGTTCCTCCATTGTAGTTGCTTCCTCGGCTGCTCCACAGAGTGGAGCCTGAGGAGATCCCGATGATTCTAATCGCTCCAGATTGACCTCAGCGTCCTTGGTACGCCAATATCGGGCACCTGGTAGCGGAGGTACCCTGGCGGTTGCCAGGGCGTGAGGTCCCTCTGTCTCGAGGTCCTATACTTCCTCCTGTTGTACAGTCACTGACTTGCTCAACATGGCTATTGGAAGCCAGACTTTAAGTGACCAGGGTCTGTCCGACTCGGTCATCTCAACAATGCTGAGGGCACGGTAGTCTTCTTCCAGAGGATCTACAGTCTCACCCGGCAGGCCTACATCTCTTGGTGCGAAGGGATGGAGTGACGTACTCGGTGTCCAGGGTCCTGCTGTTTTTAACAGCGGATCTAAAAATTTGCTTTTTGCAGCCCGTTCCCTGGTGGGTCCCTTTTTGTGTGCAGGGGGTTTGTTACATACTTTACCCTCTTGGCCCATCTCTTCCCCCCCATGAGTTTTGACTCTGGTGCTCTCGGTTCTTCAGGAAGGAACCTTCCTTTTGGAAACATCAGAGAGATTTTCTCTTGACACTATCTCAGAAGGTGGCCCCTTTAGTGGCCTTTACCTCTGTTAGAGGGGTTTCTGAGTTGGCGGTCTTGTCTTGCAAGCCGCCATGCTTGATCCTCCATATTGATTAGGTGGTTTCGGCCTTTCGCCGCAATAAGGACATTGTTCTTCCATCCTTCTGTCCTCGGCCGGCGCATCCTACGGAGGTTGTCTTTCATACTTTAGGCGTGGTACGCGCTTTGCTGGTGTACCAGCCTGCTACGTATCCGTTTCAGAGTTCTGACTGTCTATGCTCTTAAGGGGCGGGCCCCCCTTTCCGGTCACGGCACTTTCGACTAGGGCAATTGGTGCTTCCTGTTTTTTTTCCCGACATCATACGTCGGTCTCGCAGGTGTGCGAGGCGGCAACTTTCTCGTCCGTTCATGCTTTTTCCAGAATTTACATGGTTGCTGTGAGTGCATCTTCTGATGCTTTTTTCGGCCGCTAGTTTTTGCAGGCGGCTGTTTAAAGTTGCACCTCCTTCGTTGAGGAGCTCTGTTTGTTTTGGGGTGAAGTTAAAATTGGTTTTACTGATATATTTCCCACCCCTCGTTTTTTACACTACTTTCGGACGTCCCACTTGTCAAGATTTAAGGAGCTGTGTCCGTCCATAGACGATAAGAGAAAATAGGATTTTTTGTACTCGCCGTAAAATCATTTTCTCTGAGTCCATGGACGGACACAGCACCCACCCCTCCTTTTTTAGGTTTGTACTGCTCGTTACGAACTAAGGCTGCATGCTGCAGTGAGGAGGGTTATGTCTGGAGGGACCGCCCCCTGGGCGGGGCTGTTCAACTCTGTTAATGTAACATGTATTTTATTATCCAACATGTTTCTGCCTAGTCCTCTCCTGTAAACAGGGAACATAACTCATTTGTCAAGATTTAAGGAGCTGTGTCCGTCCATGGACTCAGAGAAAAGGATTTTACGGTGAGTACAAAAAATCCTATTTTTGCTAATACTATTAGCAGTGTGTTTTTAAGTAAGAGATTGCAGACATGATGCAAGAGATGGTCAGAGACTGCATTTTTCTTAAGCTTTTCTTGCACTAAAGGTGCCAATAATGACCAACAATAAATTCATGTTAATTTAAATGGATAATATTAAAAGTTGAATATATTACAATTTTATATATAAATATTTTTTTAAAACTGGCATCCAGCATTTTCTGTTTCGGCACCAAAATTTCCATTCAGTTATCCTTAAAGTATACCAAAGGCAAAACTTATTTTTTATTTATTTTTTTAGATTTGATATATTGGTAAGGGGTTGGAACCAATGATTTAAAAAAAAAAAAATCAAAATATTTTTATATATATATGTGTGTGTGTGTGTGTGTGTGTGTGTGTGTGTTTTTTTAAATCAAATTGTGGCATAAAAACTATTGAAAAATCGTTTTCTAATTAAAATATATTAATCGTTCGTTAACTAAGCTCCATTTCATGCTGAATAATGTAGCATGAGGCTGTATATTCTGCAATATTTACATTTTTGCTAAACTCATTCAATGAATGCAAGCTGTGATAACATGCACTGCATTGTGTGATATTCACACAATTTTACCATAGCCATGAGCTACAACGAAGTTTAGGAATATTCCTTTATGCTATTTTTTTGCAAAACTATGTACACTACAAACTGATTGAATCAGTTCCGATATCGCTGTTTAACTGACCTGATCGCCTATTATTCAAAATAGGAAAACTTAATTGTGTTTGCAAATCTTATAGATTCTAACTACCATCAAGAATAAGTCCTTACATTTAAAGAGCACCTGTCATTTCAAAACCATCATGGCAGCGCCTTTTAGTGGGCATCCACTCACCTGCTGCCTCTATGTCCCTCACCTTGTTGTGTCACTGCTGCATCACCAGCTATCCCATTAAAGTGAATGAGACTGTCGATGAATCAACAGCAGGTCAGAGGAGGAGCCGATACGGGACAGAGATGACAGCTGCTCTTTAAAAATTATGATTTAAATCAAGCCTTTTTACTAGTGATTTAAATCAAATCCACCCTGGTTAGAACTAGGGTTAAAAAAAAGTTTGGTCCAAACTTAGGTTCAGATTGAACCTGAAAGGAAGTGGTCACATGAGCACACAATCGGGCGCATCCAGGGCATTCCCTGCCTCAGGCTGGGTTCACACTGGTACGACACGACTGTGGATCTGACTTTGACTTGCGACTTGAAGTCTGACTTCCATCTGATTTCAATGAACTGGCTCTGACTTTGATCCCAACAATACCAGGCCCCTTGAGTCTTGTATGAATCTTTAGGGGAAACCCAACGCCAAATAAAAACGAAAAAAAAAGCAGGGTTTGCCATTCCAAGGGTCTGGTATGAGTTTTAAGGGGAATCCCCACGGCAAAATAAATGTGGGGAGTCCCCCCAAAATCCATACCAGACCCTTATCTGAGCACGCAGCCCAGCAGGTCAGGAAAGTGGGTGGGGATGAGTGGGCCCAGATATCGACCCCCCCCCCCCCCCACCCTATGTGGATGAGTATGGGGTACATTATACCCCTACTTTTTCTCCTAAAAAAAAGTGTCAAAAACCTGTGTGCCGTTTTTTTGTTTTTTTTGACAAAGTAATTTATTAAAGCAGCTCCGGCGTCTGTTTTCCTTCTGATTTTCTTCTCCCTCCGGTGATGTCCTCCATCCTCTAGTTCTTTTCCCTCCGCTGATGAACTCTTCCTCCGGTTATTCTCCTTACGCTGATGTCTTCTTCCGCTGCCGGTTCTCCTCTCTGCTGTCTTCTCCCTCCGGGGTTCTCTCAACGCTCTCTCCCACTGTAATGCTGGGTCCACAATGTGCCATTATTGATATAGCCATGGGTTGTGGCCACCAGGTGATGTCATCCAGAGGCCCTGCCCCTTGTGATGTCGCCTCCCCACCATGCCATAATTTTACTATAGGCTACAGGAGGGAAGTGGTTAAAATAAAGTTAATTTCTACTTTGGCATCTGTGCACCTGTGTGAGGGTGGCACTGATGAGCACTTACTGATGGGCACTGTACTGGCACTTTAGTGGCACTGATGGGGCACTCCTTGACTTTGATGGGGCACTCCTTGCCTCTGATAGGGCACTAATAGGGCACTACCCCACTCTTAGGCAGCCTCACGCTACAGCTTCAGCCTTTTCTCACACGATCGGTGTGAGGAGGGAGAGAACAGGTCATGGCGCGGGTTTGTTGACAGTGTTCGCTCTGTCCAATAGACCAATCACATGGTAAAGGGCCGAATCTGTGACACGGCGGATCCCTAGAACCCGGGAGTGAGACACTCCCGGGTGCGCGTCCCATGGGAGTGCGATTCTGGGAGGATGTCATAGTACGCCCTCCCAGAGTTATTCGACTGCGGTATAGCCATCATTCGGCTATGGCCTGGTCAGCAACTGGTTAATATTTTGTTGAGAATCCTAGTTTACGGGCAATGACTGCCTGAAGTCTGGAACCCATGGACATTATCAAAGACTGTGTTTCTTCCTTTCTGATGCTTTGCCAGGCTGTAACTGCAGCTGTCTTGAGTTGTTCTTTTTTTTGTGGGTCTTTCTGCTTTTTAGTTTTGCCTTCAAGTGAAATGCATGCTCAATTGGGTTGTGTTATTCCACTTTTATTCCTTTAAAAGCTCCTGGGTTGCTTTTGCGGTGTGTTTTGCATCATTGTCCATCTGTCTGACAAAATGTTGAAGACCATACTCACCCCTCTGGTTCTCTCTGTGCTCATTTGGCCACCAATATGGACCGACCCTGGGCTGTGCTCTCAGTTTTTGTGCCTGGCATCCTACTCCTGTGGGTAGCACTAAAACCAAAAGATCAATATCTCTGCTGTGTCCTTCAGTGAACTCTGAGAAGTATTTTACAGCGAGTACAAAGAAAATCCTATTTTTATTGGCTTGGATAAACATTATAATGAATAAAATGTAAATTCATACAAAGGCTAGGGTATGCTTTCCCTTTAATAATACTTTTGTTCATTTATTAAATAATGGTCCACATTTTCCCTAGACAGTGTGATTTGTTGGGGAGACAACATTGTGACCTAATTCTCATGTATCATGGTGTTAGACAGTGTAATATGACAGATCTGCACATGTTGCTGAGATTTGTGACTGCTACAAAGACATGAGCCTGTTGTCCAGAAGCTTCTTGTTAACTAATTATGATTTGGTAGAATTGTCATTTTCCAACATATATTGGTGTCTATGGCGTCAGTTGACTAAGCTGATTTTTATTTATTTTTTACAACTTTGTTGTTATACCTCATACATTTTTTTTCATTGTAACTGTAAGTTCACTTTTATAAATTTGTGTGTTTATATATATATATATATATACAGTGATACCTCGGTTCACGAACGCTTCTGTTCACGAACAACTCGGTTCACGAACAGAAAAGTTCATAGAAATATGCTCCGGTTCACGAACTCCGCCTCGGTTCACGAACAGGAGCCGCGGCCATTTTAATGCTATTTCCAGGCTCTCACATGGTCGTGACTTCCTGTAGGAAGACCGTGGAGAGAAGAAGACACACAGAAAGAAGTACTGTGAGTACTCTGCAAACATTTTAAGTGATGTTTGGATTTTTGGTGTGCTTTTTAGCACATACAGTACTGTACTGTACTATAGTACTGTAAGTGCGGAGCAGCAATGAAGGTGACAAGAACAGCAATGCAGGTGACAATGTGCAAAGTGGAAATGCAAGTGATAATGTGCAAAGTGGAAATGCAAGTGATAATGTGCAAAGTGGAAATGCAAGTGACAATGTGCAAAGTGGAAATGCAAGTGATAATGTGCAAAGTGGAAATGCAAGTGATAATGTGCAAAGTGGAAATGCAAGTGACAATGTGCAAAGTGGAAATGCAAGTGACAATGTGCAAAGTGGAAATGCAAGTGATAATGTGCAAAGTGGAAATGCAAGTGACAATGTGCAAAGTGGAAATGCAGGTGACAAGAATGTGCAGCACAAGCATGGTGGCAAAAAGAAAGTGCAGAGCAGTAGTAAAGGTGACAGCAAGGTTGTGAAGAAAATATACATTACTATACTGTACTAATGTGTATTGTAATTTGTTTCATATTTTTGTGCTTCAAAAACCCCCAAAAAAAGGTCAGCACAGATTAATCGGATTTACATTGAACCCTATGGGAAAATGTGCCTCGGTTCACAACCAATTCGGTTCGCGACCAGAGTCAGTTCACGAATTAAGTTCGTGAACCGAGGTATCACTGTATATATATATATATATATATATAGTGTGTGAATTTATATTTGTTGCATTAAATAGTTATGTAACCATTGCAAACCTTTTGTAATTGTTGTTTGGTACATTTTTGCAAAAAAAAAAAAAAGTCAATTAGAAGGCTAGCAATATTTCAAAGTTAATGTAAATGTAGAGTCTATTGATAAGCATATAACTAATGTCTTTATGTAAATAATTTTGTCTTAGTTTTTTGGTTCTGTGTATAATTGTAACTAAAAATATATCCATGAAGACAGTCATATTTGCTCATTGAATTATGCTTCACAGTACAAGTCGAAGTTGACTCGCCATGCACTAACTGCATGATGATTTCTTTGCTTATACTGCCCCACCCTCTATCTCAAATTGTTGTATTCTACCCGTATAAAATAAAAAAAAGAACCTGGGGAAAAATGTTAACCCTAACACTATAATACAAATTATAGCAGTTTACCTCAACACTTACCTTATCTGCTGCCACTTACCATATTTTTCGCACCATAAGACGCACCTAGGCTTTAGAGGAGGAAAAACAAGAAAACAAGAAAAAAATATATATAAAATATATAAATATGAACCAAATGGTGTACTAAAATATTTTCCAGTGCCCATAGGAATTGCAGCGTGACCATTGCCCATAGGAATTGCAGCGTGACCATTGCCCATAGGAAATGCAGCGTGACCATTGCCCATAGGAAATGCAGCGTGACCATTGCCCATAGGAAATGCAGCGTGACCATTGCTACAAACGCAGCCTTACCTGATGTTATCACTTCCGCCTTCCTCTGTCTCAGGAACCAGCCGGAAGATCACCTGGCACCCACAGGGGATTTGGAAGTCTGTCATCCGCTCTCCTGCCTCTCTTCCGGTGGTGGCGGCAGGGGGCAGTGCCAGCGGTGGCAGGGGGCGGTGCCTGTCATCTATTTGCACCATAAGACACAGGGACATTTTCCCCCATGTTTCTGGGGGGAAAAAGTGAGTCATAGTCCGAAAAATATGGTATTTTTCTTCTTTCAATGCTTGCCCTTCCTAAATGTGCCAATCCATATATCTCCGCTATATGTTTCCTAAGACGGCTCAGATGCCTCTGGAAGAGAAGACTCCAAACGAATGTTAGGATGCTTCCTGATTAGACACGTAGAGGCAACCAAAGAAGACTGGATAGGGCACACATGCATAGTGGTGCTTGGAGTTTTGCTAGCTTTGGTCCCATTGAAAGAGGATGTTCTGAGCAGTAGTGAGTGTGTTACCCGACCAGAGATTCGGGGAAACGCAAGTAAAAGCTGAGGATTGTTGGTTCTAAAAAGCCAATTGTCAGAGATTCTGTATTTTGGAAAGCAAACACTTTTTAAGTCCTTTTCTCAAAGGGCCAATGCAAATGTAATTGGGACAAAAACTATTTGGCTTAAGTACCACTTTAACTTACTATTCATCTATCGAAACTGCATGTACATGTGGCAAATTTAAATGTTTCAGGCTGTATTCCCTGCGATTAACGTTTGAATGCAGAAAATGACACCTTATGGCCATTGGGTGGCGCTGACTGTCATAGGAGGCAAGTGTGTTTCTCAGCCCCATAAACGTGGCCATATTGTTGTACTTTCCACATTCACACATTCAAATTTCAGAGAATATTGCCTGAGCACATTCAGATTTTCATATAAATACATCTTCGATCAAATAGGACTTTCCATCATGGCGCAGGAATATTTTTTTCTTTTTTTACTTTTCATATTTTTTTGGGGGGTGGTGGGAGCAGTATGTGAAAAAACAATTTTGCATTTTACTGCAGGGTCTACTTTAATAATGGAAGGTCATTGATATACATTGTTGGCTAATCCTATATATATATTTTTCTATTTTAAATACAATAACAAAGTATAGGAATATGTGAAAGAAATGTAAAAGTCGTATGAAAAAAGTCTGTGATGGTGATAGTGATATTTTCCCTTAAGGAGTAAAAATCTATTCAATAATATATATATATATATATATATATATATATATATATATATATATATATATATATATATATATATATATATATATATATATATATATATATATATATATATATTGATATATATATATATATATATATATATATATATATATTGATCCTTGTGCTAAACAAATACATTCACAATTTCCATACGTATGTTTACAGTTTTAGCTCTAAAGCCTCATACACACGACCAGATTTTCCGTAGGGAATTTTGTGTTGACTAAAATCCAACCGTTTTGTACGCTCCATCGGACAATTGTTGACGGATTTTCTGCGGACAATTGTTGGATGTCAGACTTTAAAATTTTCCATGGACACCGGTCTGTTATCAGATTTTCCGATCGTGTGTACACAAGTCCGTCAGTCCAAAGTACAAATACGCATGCTCGGAAGTAATGCTCACCAAACACAACATTAGCAGAAGGTGCCCAAAGGGTGGCGCTAAAGATCTGAAAAACCATGTAGTAAGTCACTACGTTCGTGTTTGTTGGCTGACAGTTGTGTGGCGTTTGGGTAGAAGACAAGTTCCTGGCCAACGCTCTTTGGACAAAAGTCTAACGCTTTGTCTGAAAAATCGGATCGTGTGTACGAGGCTTTAGGCTGCTTTCACACTGGGGTGGTAGTTTTAGCAGCGCTTTACCGTCATTTTAGCAATGCTATTCTGCCGGTATTAGGGCGGTTTTAACCCCCTAAAGGGTTAAATGCGATTTTATAGCACCGCTGCCGAGGCGCTTTGACAGCTGTGCCCATTCATTTCAATGGGCAGGAGCGGTGTATACAGCTCTCCTTCATCGCCCCAAAGATGCTGCTTACAGGACTTTTTATAACATCCTGCAAGTGCACCGCCCCGGTGTGAAAGCATCAGGGTGTTTTTCAGGCGCTATTTTTATCCCAAAAGTGCCTGAAAAACACCCCAGTTTGAAAGGGGTCTTTTTGTTTTTTTTGTAGAGCTAATGCACATCTGTACAGGCAGGAAGGCAACACTAATATTTCCTGCTTCAGCAATTATAGAGTAAAGGCGACCATACACGGTTTGAATTTCGAAATAATTTTCTTTCGAAAATCGTATCTAAGAATTTTCGTACGAATTTCGCACCGTTAGTGGGCTGTAGCAACAGCCGATTTTCGTACGGCAAACTAATTTGAGAAATCCGACATGTTGGACATTTTTTGAAAAACAAAAGATTTTCTGATCAATGATGGGAGAATCATGCGAGAAATGTAATAGAAAAAAAAATGCGCATGTGCTAGAAACGAATATTCCCGGCAACATGAAGGTTTTGTCGAAAATTTCGAAAATCAATGATGGCATAATCGGAGCACAAAAAAACGAACTTTCTGATTTTGAAAAAAATCCTACTTTTGTTATGAAAAAAAACATTCCCCTCTGGGTGATCTATGTACGTTGCAAGGATTATAACAACCTTTGTTGCAGATTCCTACCTTTTTGTTATTCTGAAGTAATCCCTGTATGTTCCTTTGAGCCTCAGTGATGAGTGGGTCTAATGGGAGTGGTTTCATAATTATCTATCAGGTGCGCACCTGCAGAACACTGAGGAAAGCTGCTGGGCCTGCATCCCCTTGGATGTGTTCCTACTGGGAGTGTCTCACCAAAAATGATTTGATAATTTTGTAAAATAATTGTTGCAGGGGATGCCTGAAATTTATTTTAGGCAGACTTCTGTGAAAATTTGGTGAGCCAATCACACAAGCACAAAATGTATGTTTCTGGGGAGTGTAGAGAACAACTCCAGGTAGCCATATTGCAATGTAGTATCAGAAAATTACAGAGGCTACAGATTAAAAAGGAAAGGTAATTTTCAATAACATTTAATTACGACTTGTATTGCAATTGCATAAGCTATATATATATATTTTTTTTTTGCCCCCCCCCCCCCCCCACACGAAAGTAGAATCGCCCTTTAAGGGTTTCTATGTCACCTTTCCACTCTGGCTTCTTAATTTGAAAACAAATTCCATTCATTATATTTTGCCAATTTTTAAACCGGTTTTCAGGAAGTAGTAAGGGTGCATTCATACCCTAGTATGGCATTTTCATGCTTCTTTGTAGATGCGCTTTGGAGCTCTGGTGTTTTTGTATTAGCTAGAAAAAAATCATGTGCAACATCCATTTGTTGCTGTGTGTTTTTGCTTCCTGGGCTATTTTCATTGCCTTCCTGGTTCTATTTCCTTAACCTCCCTGGCGGTATTCTCGAGAGTGGCTCGGGGGGAATTTTCTTTACCAAAAGCGGTAACCCTTAGCCACACTCGGGCTTGCATCCCAGGATCCAGGCAAAGTTACTTACCTTGACCCCAGGATCCTGCGACGTCTCCCCGCTGTATGTGCGAGCCGTGTCCTCCGCTCGATCTATTACAGTGACAGGCTTTGTTCCCTGCAAGCAACGCATGCTTATTTTATGGCATTTTTATTCTTTTTTTTTTTTTGATAGTTTTTTTTCTATCGTGACTGCAACATTATGGCGGACACATCAGACACTTTTGACACCATTTTGGGACCATTGTAATTTTTACAGAGATCGGTGCTATAAAAATGCACTGATTACTGTAAAAATGTCACTGGCGGTGAAGAGGTTAACCACTAGGTGGCACTGCAGGGGTTAAGTGTTCCCTAGGAAGCAATTCTTACTGTTAGGGGGCGTGGCTACACGTGACATGTCACTGATGACCGTTCCCAATCATGGGGAACGGTCATCAGTGTCACTAGGCAGAATAGGGGAATGTCTTGTTTGCCATTCGGTCGATTTAACCACTTGCCTACTGTGCACATACACCCCCTTCCTGCCCAGACAAAATTTTTGCTTCCGGCACTGCGTTGCTTTAACTGACCATTGCATGGTCGTGCGACGTGGCTCCCAAACAAAATTTACGTCCTTTTCCCCCCACAAATAGAGCTTTCTTTTGGTGGTATTTGATCGCCTGTGCGGTTTTTATTTTTTGGGCTATAAACAAAAAAACAGCGTACATTTTGAAAAAAAAACTATTTTTTACTTTTTGCTATAATAAATATCCCATTAAAAAAAAAAATATATTCTTTTATCTCAGTTTAGGCCGATACGTATTCTTCTACATATTTTTGTAAAAACAAAAATCGCAATAACCGTATAGTGACTGGTTTGCGCAAAAGTTATATTGCCTACAAAATTGGGGACATGATTTTTTTATTTATTTATTTTTTTACTAGGAATGGCGGCGATCTGCGATTTTTTTTTTCTTTTTTTCGGGACTGCGACATTATAGCGGACACATCGGACACTTTTGACACATTTTTGGGACCATTCACATTTATACGGTGAACAGTGCTATAAATATGCATTGATTACTGTATAAATGTGACTGGCAGGGAAGGGGTTAAATGTGTAGCCTAATGAGTGTTCTAACTGTAGGGGGAGGGGGGGTGACTGGGGGAGGTGACCGATCTGTGTCCCTATGTACAATGGACACAGTATCGGTCTCCTCTCCCTGACAGGACATGGATCTCTGTTTTTACACACAGAGATCCACTGTCCTGCTTAGTTACTGGGCAATCGCGGGGTGCCCGGCGGCCATCGCGGCCGCCGGGCACACGCATTGTGTTCCCAGTAACGCGACGGGTGCACGCGCGCGCCCCCTAGCTGCTTTAAATGACAGGGTCAGAACAACAGGGTATTCCGCCCGCCGTCATTTGACGCCGGGCGGGTGTTAAGCGGTTAAATAGGCGTGTGGCGGTTGGCAAGTGGATAAAAAATGTAACTTATAATAAAAATTTGTTTAAAATAAATAAGGATTTGTGTGTAATTTCAGGTATAGCATATTTCTTTAATATTTTATTGGGGGGAAGGGGCTGTCAGGTAGGCTGTATGGGGCCCCATGATTTCAAAATGCAGCCATGAGTGTAAAGCAAACGAATACACAGGTTGCAACCATAGCATTAGATGTCATTGCTAAACAGATGCAAAACATTACCTTTTGTCATCCGTGTCAGTAAAATCTTCCCAATTGGAAAAATCTTGCCCATCAATCTGCACCAGTGCCCTCCCCTTGGTTGCTCTAGGCTCGTAATGGGAGTCCTGAGGATCTTACAGATGGGAGTGCCTCCCTCACCATCCGAATAAAGGTCTCACGATTGAAAAGAGACACCATCTCTGCCTTTATTTTGCTTGGCATTGCTGACCAAAATTGATTTCCGTTGATTTCATTGACAATATTTGGCTTCAGGTGTTATGGAGTGGAGATGTTAACCACCACCATAGAAATGCATTGATTTTTATTTCCAAGAGGAGTCGTTCTAATGACCAACTCCTCTTGAACAGTACTACTGGTAATATTTGTATTCAATAGTGCAGGCTGCAGAACTGATCATTGTATTCTGACAGAGGAGACTAGAGGATTCAAAACGACTTAAAGAATATAATAGCGGCGAGGGGGAATCCATGAATCAATACATCTGCAGGACAGCCTTTTCTTACTGACTAGATCACCAATATTACTAATGTAGCCATCACATTTGGCTTTATTGAAGATTGAAATTGATTTAAATTTAAATCATTGATTTACCCATGGAAGTTCCTGTTCGAGAGGAGTGGATCGAATGGCTTATCAATCAGTGCTGCAGCCAATTGGTTGCAGTGCTGATCAGTGTATTCTGACAGCGGAGAACTCCCGTTGTCAGAATATAATAGCTTATATGTATGTGTAGATGGCGGGGGAATACAATTTTTTTTTTCAGTCGGCCCACTGGCTGATCAAAAAAAAAATGATCAATGAATGTCAGGCTTAAGGCTAATGCATGTGGGGTGTTACAAACATAGTACAAATTGAAATGGGGGTCACACAGTCTTTAATAATGCACAAAACTGACGTAAGGATTTGTTGTGGATAGCGTAATTCATTCTGTGCTTGACTTTTTAAATTCGACTTGCGTCGCTCCTATTAGAACGGTTCCATTGCATTGAATGGGACGCGACACGTCAGGTGGCTGAGCCGCCTGTCGTGTCGCCCCAGTGTGAACCAGGTCTAAAGATTTTTATTTTAATATTGTTTCATTTGCTAATGTTTTTTTAGTGCCTGTCTCCTTGTTTCACAGATTTTGTTTACTCAATAATGATGTTGCTGTCTTCTTTTCATTTGCAGCCACCGCAGCAAAAGTTATTGAAAAATTTGATGAAGGGGTAATTGAAGATGATGACGGCGCTATTATACTGAAGAACCTCAAGAAACGCACAGTAACCTTCCTTTCTGATGCAGATAAAAGGTATCAAGGAAAGACGACATCTCGGAAAGATTTGAAAGCAGAATTAGGGGAGCAGTCTTTCTCTGAAGAATCCGGTAAGTTTAAATTAAATGTAAAAACTTTTAATCATAGTGGGCTATTCATTGTGGTTGTCACTGACCACTTTTGGTCCCTACTAACAAGGTGAAACTAATACTGCACATGCAACAGTTAAAACATTTTTTTCAACTTGCAGAGACCACTGCAACCTGTCAGTGGCAGTATGCCTTTTTTGATACTGTAATTGTTTGATGCAATTTATAGTATTACAAAATTAGAACAGGAATATATAATTTAACAACTTCAGTACCGGACACTTTTACCCCCTTCCTGGCCAGGCCAATTTTCAGCACTGTTGCACTTGGAATGACAATTGTGCGGTCATGCAACACTGTACCCAAACTAATTTTTTTTTATTTTTTTTCGCACAACTTTCTTTTAGCGGTATTTAGGGATGAGCCGAACACCCACCAGCAGAGTGTGTGTATGTATGTGTGTGTGTGTGTGTGTGTGTGTGTGTGTGTATGTATATTTATATATATATAGTGGGAGATTAGCTTGTGGGATCACCTTTTCTGAAGCACAGTCCACAAACAGGCACTTTTCTTTAAAATCTGGCGGAAGGCAGGTTTATTTGGGAGAGGTTGCAAAAATAAATAAATAATCAAAACAGAAAATTAAATCCTTGCCGTCCAGCGATAAACTAAACAAAAGATTTATTTTTATTTTGACACATTTTTGGGACCATTGTCATTTTCACAGCAAAAAATGCATTTAAATTGCATTCTTTATTGTTAAAATGACAGTTGCAGTTCGGGAGTTAACCACAGGGGGCGCTGAATGTTTTAGGCTTCACCTAGTGTGTGTTTACAACAGTAGGGGGGTGTGGCTGTAGGTGTGACGTCATCGATTGTGTCTCCCCTATAAAGGGGATGACACGATCGATGCGCCGCCACAGTGAAGCACGGGGAAGCCGTGTTTACATACGGCTCTCCCCGTTCTTCAGCTCCGGGAAGCGATCGCGACGGAGCGGCTATAAACATCCCTGAGGTAATCCGCACGCAGCGGGGGGGGGGGGTCCCCGATCGGACCCCCCACCCGCGTCTAGGCAGGGACGTATATATACGTACTTCTGCCTGTCTGTGCCATTGTGTGGACGTATATAGTTGTGCGGCGGGCGTTAAGGGGTTAAACAAAAGTCAATACCAAAATGTCTAAAACGTAAACAATTACATTTAATGTGCAGCGATGCTTTGCATGTAGAGAAGAATTGGGTATGGGTACTAGTGGGATGTTAGTAGTAGCGTTGTCCTGATATCGATACTAGTATCGTTACCGAGCATTTGCCCGAGTACTTGTACTCGGGGGGGGGGGGGGGGGGGGAAATGCTCCGATACTTCACTCGATACCTGTGCAGTTAGTGTGATCAGTGCTGTGGAGGAGTTGCAAGCACTGATCACCCTGTATAGATTTAAAAGTCTGACAGCCACAGCCGGTCCTCTCTCTCTCAAACCCCCCACCGCGGCTTTCGGCGGTGATCGTTGCTTCTCTCCCACACATGATCACCGCTGGCTTTTCCCAATACTCCAGTCCCCATCCGTCCATCCTCCATGCTGTTCCGTGTCTCCCTCCATGCATCTGTCCCCCTCTCTCCACCGTGTCCCCCTCTGTGCATCTGTCCGCCTCTCTTCTACCCCTCCGTGCTGCCGTCCCCCTTGGTATCTCAGGATGGAGAGCGGAGGTAGGAGCCGGTGAACCCGGCTCCCTTGTTTTCTGAATGGACAGTCAGTGATTACTGACTCTGTCCATTCACATAACTGAAACATCGTAACCTCCTGTGATTACGATGTCTTGGTTAATGAATGAAGAGAAGCCGCTGTCTTCTCTCCTTTCATTTTCAGTGCAGCGGAGGCTGCTGAGAAAGGGACTGGGGAATATGTGTCCCTAGTCCCTTACTCTTTCTCAAATTTATTGAGGCCTAAAAATGTCAGGACGGTACAAATATCCCTCACACGACACCTTTTTTGGAAAGTTGACAGTCCATGGTATTTTTTTGGAAAACAAAAAATTTAACTATTTCAGGCTCGAAGAATTTACCCTCTTAATGACCAGGCCATTTTTTGCGATACGGCACTGCGTTGCTTAAACTAACAATTGCGCGGTAGTGCGACATTGTACCCAAACAAAATTGACGTCCCTTTTTTTCCCCACAAATAGAGCTTTCTTTTGGTGGTATTTGATCACCTCTGTTTTTCTTTTTTGAGCTATAAACAACAAAAGTCCAACAATTTTGAAAAAACTATCTTTTTTACTTTCTGCTATAATACACATCCAAAAAAAATATATTAAAAAAAAATGATTTATTCACAAGTTTATGCCAATATGCATTCTCTTACATATTTTTGATAAAAAAAAAATCACAATCAATAATCTTAATTAGTTTGCGCAAAAGTTATAGCGTCTAAAAACTATGGGATCGATTTATGGGGAACCACCAAGGCTGCCCACTCTCACCGCTCTTATTTTGGCTTTGGAGCCTTTGGCTGAGGCGGTTCGTACGCATCCAGATGGAGGCGTTGAGGTTGCGGGATCTGCTCATAAGATTTTGTTATTGGTTGATAACATATTGCTGACCTTAACACATCCTAGGGTCTCTTGGCCTAACCAATCTCTACTAGATACTTTTGCATCTCTCTCAGGACTGCATGTCAACCCGACTAAGTCTAAAGCAATGTTGGTTAATCTCTCATCCTCTGAATTGGCTGCTTTCCCATTTCAATGCCTTTCTTATTTGCCCTACCTTGGCATCCGGCTTACCCCCAGGTATGAAAGACTTTACCAGGCTAACCTTCCACCTCTTGTCAAAAAACAAACTGACTTGCTTTCCTCTTGGTCCCATTTTCCGTTGGCCTGGTTTGGCAGGATCGCGGCGGTTTGTATGACTTATCTCCCGAAACTGCTTTACTTTACAGTGCAAGCATTTGAAATTTATTTGGATTTTACCCATCCTCGAATTGGCAAACAGGTTCTTTTACGATCACAGGATCAATGGTGGCTTGTCGGTTCCCAATTTGCAAGCCTATTATATGGCATTGAATATGGCTCCCTTATCACATTTTCATGAAATGTTCCAATTGCCATTGTGGACCACCATTGATCTGGTGGATTCTCATCCTATCCCTATTTCCTTCCTGCCTTGGATCCCACCTATTCATTGCCCAACTACACTAGGCCCATGCATTGCTCACTTTCTTTGATGAATGGGATTCTGTCAAATTCTCTGTGGGTCTGATTTCTTCCCACCTACCTCTACTTTGCCTCTCTCATTGCCCACTATTTCCCGCTAGCTGTGAAAACCCTAAGCAGTTTTCCTGGTGTACTGATATTGCATTTGTTGATATCCATTCTCTGTTCACCCTCACAAGTATCGTGACCTTTCAGAGGCTTTTAGATCCTTTCACGATGTTCCTTTCCGTGAACATAGTTCTCTACAACTTAAGCACTTCCTCCAGCAGCTAATAAAACCCTGACCTACTCCATATACATTAACCCCCTTTGAAAGCCTTTGTAGAGCCCATCCTCATTCCCCAGGCCTAATATTACTGTATTCCTCAATCCTCTCCTCTAGGAGACCCCCCAGTATGCTCCTATCATTTGCAATGGGAGAAGGAATTAAGGAAAAGGTTAGATCCAGAGGATTGGCAGATCCTGTCGATTTAGTTTTCTCTAAAAGCTCTAAGGATGTCCTAATATTGGAAAACGCTTAGAAAGTGTTGTAAAGATGGTACTATACGCTGGCTAGACTGGCACAATTTATTCCATCTTCTCTTTGCTTTCAGGTAAGCTCTCAGGAAGGCACTATGGCACACAGGGATGCAGACTATGGGTTAGAGTATATTCCCTTCTTCGTAACATATTCCATTCCAACATTAAATTGGACCCTTACAAGGCCCTTCTTTATAAGCTGATTGTAGAATTGCTTTGCCCGGAGCGCCAGTTGGCCTTGCATCTTTTTAGTGCAACTAAGTTTGATCATAGTGAGGGCTTGGAAAACTCCTCTACTTAGCTTAGTAAGGCGCCGAAACACACCGTGTAGAACTCCTCTTCTTCTTTTTCTCTTTTGTCTGGCTTTTTTTTTTGTTTTTGCTTCAGTTTTTCTTTTTGTGCTTGTTCACTTTTAACACCCACTTAGCCAAAGGGCATGGTTTGGGCGTGTATGGTTACAGAGATGGTATCCTTTTAATAATTTATCCTATGCTTACACATATGGATTTCCATTGCTAACATGTTTAAATATTTTGCTCTCTATTATTATGCTGGATGTCTATGCTTTTGGTACACCATGTAGCATAATCCGTAACCTTGAGACTCTCTTTTAATCAGGGATTTATGGACTTTAAGAAATATTGATAAATTGCCCTCGCAAGTTATACAATTTATCTTGTTATATTCCTTTTGGGATTTTCTTTCCTGTTTTGTGATGTAACCATCTCAATGTTAACCTTTTACTGTCTGATCAAATTTGTTTTAGAATAAAACCCTTTGTAAAAGAAATGGTTAAAGTGGATGTAAATCCACTCTCATCCTTTCTAAACTACTGCCGTAGTGCTGATCTATAAGATTATACATGCCTCCTGCATGTATCTTTACCTGTCAAATGTCTCCCCTCTGTCTGTTCTAAGAACTGAAAAACTGCAGATTCTCTGGGTGGGTCTGTTATCTGGAGCTCGGTGGGTCAGTAGACTCCCCACCCTCCTCTACACTCCCCTTGTCAACATGCATTTTCTCCTGTGTATTATTTACACAAAATTCTACTATGATCACTAATATCCAGTCAAAATCCAGAAAAGTAACCATGTGTGGGAGTGGGAATTAAAAAATGCCTGTCTCAGGCTAGTGCATGAGATATGTAAATAACTTGTTATTCACAGCAAGGGGGAAGAACGGACACAAGTTTTCTCCTGTTTGTCCGTTTATCTCACTGAAAATAGAAAAGAGGTCTGCTCAGAGCTGGATTAATAACTCTTTGTGGCAAGACTGGGCACAGATGATTTATTCGTAGACTGAAGCACCACCTTATATATTCCATTGGTGACTCAAGCTAAAGTATTTCTGCAAAAAAATCCATTTATGGTCATCTGTTTATTAACCATAGCAAACAAATATGGTAATTTAGAAAAACAATAAATATCAGCAAAACTGCATGCTCCCCCCATCAGCCTATGTACAGGTTTACCAGAAATTAACCCCTATAAACTCCAAATCTGTACAGGTACAAAAAAAGTTGTGAGTTAAATGGTATCCTAGTATTCTTGTAGCTGGTTAGAATACTCAATGTGCATGACAATATATAATTAAAAACATAACACCCCTAAGACTAAATAGGTAGAAGGATATCTTTGCTTTTTCCTTAAAAAAAAAAAAAAAAATCGGTAGCAGTCCTGAGACTGTGAAAATGGCTTTGTTTAGTTTCACTACAAATGATTCCATTGCATTGGAGCTTGTCAAAATGTCTGCTTCCATTAGAGGCTTCAGTAGCATGAGTTTTGCCTCTTTACAGATTCTGTTTAAAACCGGCCATACACGGTTCGAATTTTGAATGAATTTTCTTTCGAAAATCGTATCAAAGAATTTTCGTACGAATTTCGCACCGTTAGTTAATTGCATTAACTGCAGCAACAGCCTATTTTCGTGCGGCAATCAAATTTGAGGAATCGGACAGGTTGGAAATTTTTAGAAAAATTTACGATTTTCTAATCAATGATGGGAGAATCGTGCGAGAAATGTAATAGAAAAAAAAAATGCGCATGTGCAAGAAAAGAAAATTCTCGGAGACAAAAGAATATTCCCGGCCATGAAAATTCTTTTCTGTAGCAACATGAATGCTTGGTCGGCCGAATTTTGAAAATCAATGGTGGCATGATCGGACCACAAAAAAAAAAACGAACTTTATGACTTTGAAAAGAAAATTTGTTCGAAATTCGACCGTGTATGGCCTGCTTAAGTAAAGCAAAGCTTTCATCCATGGTCATTGGAAATGTTTTAGACTGTAGATAGCAGTACAATTCTCCGTGTAGAATAATACATTTGAAGAAAAAGGAGCTAGATACGCTTTTTTGCATTTTTTTTGCACATATGTTTAAAAAAATTGTTTTAGCCCTAAAGATTATCCTCCTGCAATGTTGTACCTGTTTGTCTACAGTTATCTGTCCTGTAGATTCACCTGTTAATTGCTGACTAATAAGATTTGTTTGTTTTTGTAGATGATGCATTGGACAGCAGTCTTGAACTGAGGAGTGGTGATGAAGACAAAGAAACAGATGCTGAAGAAAATGAGTCTGAGGAGGGGGAGGATGATGATGACGACAGTGTCGATGATGATGAAATTGCTGAGCAGGACAGCAATGAAGATGAAGTTTCAACTCGGCATGATAGGGAGGAATCAGATTTGCAAGATGAAATGCAGACATTCTCCAAAGAAAAGGTTTCCTCAGATGTTGCTAAGGGTCAAGGCATTAAGAATCAGACCAGTAAGTCATATTTGTTCACATTTCACAATAAGGAGAGTGGTGTAAATGATGTGTAATGATCAGTGTATTTTTCCTTTCCTAATTTCTTTTTCTTTTACTATATTGCATTATTGTGAGTTGTACAATTTTAAGCCCCGTACACACAATTTTTTTTCTGCAGATTTTTGTCTTCAGATTTACCAAAATGTAGTGCAAGGGCCTACCTGATTGCATACACATTGAAACTCTAAAGCCTCGTACACACGATAGGTTAACGGTCTGAAGGACCGTTTTCATCGGTCAAAACCGATCGTGTGTGGGCCCCATAGGTTGTTTAACCATAGGTTTAAAAAAAGCCAACTTGCTTTAAAATTAACCTATGGACTCCTAACCAATGGGTCAAAACCGATCGTTGGCATGCAAAACCATCGGTTAAAAACCCGCGCATTGCTCAGAATCAAGTCGACGCATGCTTGGAAGCATTGAACTTTTTTCAGCACGTCGTTGTGTTTTACGTCACCACGTTCTGACACGAACGGTTATTTAACCTATGGTGTGTAGGCGTGACGGACCATCAGTCAGCTTTATCGGTTTAACCTAAGACAGCGATCCTTCAGACCGTTGTCCTCTGGTTAACCTATCGTGTGTACGAGGCTTTAACGTTTGAGCACCTATTATATGGTTTTGGTGAATCTCAAGACAAAAATCTGCAGAAAATCTAATAGTGTGTATGGGGCTTTAGCCACAAGTTTTGCTATAGTTTTTGTGTAAAGCTGTAACCATGAAGTAATATTTACCGGTACTTTTATTTGAAGAAATAAAACGTGTCTTGTATAGATTCCAGAGTTGAAAATGCTTTTGTGCATTATGGTTTGGCACCTCCCAATCACAAAATAAAAGGTGTGTCGTCCTTAAAAATGTTTCCCTGACAGAAGTCACTGAAAGCAGGGGATGCTAATGTATGAGCTTACGTTGAGTGTAAAAATGTTGCTAAAAGAAGCCATGCATTTTATTTTCTTAATGGGTCCCTTCTAAATGTTTTTTTTCTTTGTTTTCTTTGTCTGAATTTCTCACTTCCTGTTTCTAACCCCCAGCCAGAACGGCTCGGATAATGGGGACAAGCTTACTGAGGAGAAGCAGGAAGTGAGAAATTCAGACAAAGAAAAAAACATTTAGCTTAAAGCGGGGGTTCACCCTATATAAAAAAAAAAAATATTATTTTTTTTCCTCTAGCATTACATTCGGCATAGTAGCGCGAGCTACAGTATGCCTGTCTGTATTTTTTTTATCCCCGTACTCACTGTGCTATTGTACATTGAAGATTCCGGGGAATGGGCGTTCCTATGGAGAGAGAAGGTGATTGACGGCCGGCCCTGGCACGTCACGCTTCTCCGGAAATAGCCGAAATAGGCTTGGCTATTCACGGCGCCTGCGCATAGCCTGTGCGCAGGCGCCGTGAAGAGCCGAGACCTACTCCGGCTGTCTTCAGGGAGCGTGACGTGCCAGAGCCGGCCGTCAATCATCCTCCCTCTCCATAGGCACGCCCATTCCCCGCGGGAGTCAGAATCTTCAATGTACAATAGCACAGTGAGTACGGGGATAAAAAAATACAGACAGGCATACTGTAGCTCGCGCTACTATGCCGAATGTAATGCTATAATGATGTTAAGGAGGGTGAACCACCGCTTTAAAGAAACATAGTTATAAAATGTAAAAACGAACCTTTACAACCCCTTTAACCACTTAAGCCCCGGACCAATATGCTGCTAAATGCCCAAAGGCGTTTTTACAATTCGGCACTGCGTCGCTTTAACAGACAATTGCGCGGTCGTGCGACGTGGCTCCCAAACAAAATTGGCGTAATTTTTTCCCCACAAATAGAGCTTTCTTTTGGTTGTATTTGATTACCTCTGCGGTTTTTATTTTTTGCGCTATAAACAAAAATAGAGCGACAATTTTGAAAAAAATGCAATATTTTTTACTTTTTGCTATAATAAATATCCCCCAAAAACATATCTAAAAACATTTTTTTTCCAAAGTTTAGGCCGATACGTATTCTTCTACATATTTTTGGTAAAAAAAATTGCAATTGGTTTGCGCAAAATTTATAGCGTTTACAAATAGGGGATAGTTTTTTTGCATTTTTATAAATTTTTTTTTTTTTTACTACTATTGGCGGCGATCAGCGATTTTTTTCGTGAGTGCAACATTATGGCGGACACTTCGGACAATTTTGACACATTTTTGGGACCATTGTCATTTTCACAGCAAAAAATGCATTTAAATTGCATTGTTTGTTGTGAAAATGACAGTTGCAGTTTGGGAGTTAACCACATGGGGCGCTGTAGGAGTTAGGGTTCACCTAGTGTGTGTTTACAACTGTAGGAGGGTGTGGCTGTAGGACTGACGTCATCGATCGAGTCTCCCTATATAAGGGATCACTCGATCGATACGCCGCCACAGTGAAGCACGGGGAAGCCGTGTTTACACATGACTCTCCCCCTTCTTCAGCTCCGGGGAGCGATCACGACGGAGTGGCTATAAACGAAAAGCCGCGCCGTCGTCCCGGATCGCTCCCCGCGGGAATCTGCCCACCGCACGCAGCGGAGGGGGGGGTCCCCCGATCGGACCCCCCGCCCGCTAGAAGGCAAGGACGTATATATACGCCCTTCTGCCTGTCCGTGCCATTTTGCGGACGTAAATAGTCGTGCGGCGGGCGTTAAGTGGTTAACTGTTTTGCTTAACCACTTGCTTACTGGGCACTTAAACCCCCCTCCTGCCCTGACCATTTTCAGCTTTCAGTTCTCTCACACTTTGAATGACACTTACTCAATCACGCAACACTGTACTCTTTTTTTTTTTAAATATTTTATTGGATTTTTAAGAGAAAAATATACAACAATAAATAGGCACATAAAAGCTTATGAATATATAACGAAAACATGGTACATCATTACAAAGAGATACATGACGTGTCCATAAACATATTGAAAAAATATATATGAGTAGGGCAGGGTAAGGGAAGTATAGAGAAAGGTAAGAAGAGGGAGAAGGAGACGAACAGATCAAATTAAATCGGAAAAGAATATGAGAAACACAATATGGTATATTCATAAGATGACAATAGTAAGAACACAGTTCAGGAAGCTTTCAAAGAAGATAAATATAAATAAGGCCATATTCATGTAGTCAATAAAAGTTGAAATTCATTAGAGTTAGCAAAATGAAACCAGCAAGCCCATTTGTCATGAAAACATTTAGGAGAATCTCTGGATTGGTGAATTAAATCTTCCATGTTAGCAATATGTTGGACTCTGCGTAACCAATCTGAGACAGTAGGGGGAGAAGATTGTAACCATTTAGTGGGTATGCAAAGTTTAGCTGCATTGATAAGGTGTAGAATGATCGTATTTTTGTATACAGAATGAGGCAAGGAAGAGTGATGTAACAAATATTGTGCTGCCGTGAAATCTGGGACGTAGGACGTAATAAGGATAATTAAACGGTGGATTTCCTTCCAGAAGGGCTTAATAAGGTCACATTCCCACCAAATGTGAAATAATGAGCCTTGAGAAAAGTTACATCTCCAACATAAAGGGGAAGTTTTTGGATCATATTTTTGTATTATGCAAGGGGTTTTATACCATCTAGAATAGAGTTTAAAGCCATTCTCTTGAGTCAAAACATTAAGAGACCCCTTATGTATACGGCGGAAGATGACCTCCCACTCCTCACTGGAAAGGGAAATATTAAGATCTATCTCCCATTTCTGATTCGTAGAATCAGTATTGAGCTCACAAGTTGAGAAAAACATAGCATATAATGACGAAATCAGATGTCTCTGAGGGGAGTTTTTAAGACAAATAATTTCAAAGGGGGTTTTGGGTCTATACCAGTCTGAGCGTATATTGAGTTTATCAAAAAAACGAGTAATCAAACTGAAGTCAAATAGAGAGATATTACTGTCTGGATAATTGGTAAGGAAAGATTCATAGGGGACAAGATCATTATGTTCGAAAAACATTTCAGCTCTATATGTTTCATTAAGAGAAGTATTAAAAGGATTTTTTGCGGAGCGTTTTACAAAGACTTCAGGGTTGTTGTTTAGTGTAGTTATAGGACTATACACAGATGAAATATCAAATTTTTTACATAGGCGTCTAAAAATTTGCAAGGTACTTCCTGTAAGAAGGTGGGAAGCGATTTCTCGCGGAATTTTGCGCGTATTAATCCATGGTAGAATTTTTAGTGGTACAGATTGTGAAGAGGAGAGTTCTTCAAGAATTACCCAATCCCTAGTGTGAGAATGTAATTGCCAATCAATGATGCGCGTTAAAAAGCATGCCCAATAATACCTTTGTATATCAGGCAAGCCTATGCCTCCCATGAGTTTGGGTGTAATAAGTTTGTCCCATTTAATTTGTGGTTGTTGCATGTTGCAATTAAATTTCAAACAAATTTGCTTAAATTTTTAAAAAAATACAAGCGGAATTTTAATAGGCATAGTTTGTAATAAATATAAAATTCTAGGAAGAATATTCATCAAATTATTTTTTGTCCCTTTTTTTTATTTATTTTTTACAAATAGAGCTTTCTTTTGGTGCTATTTGATCACCTCTGTTTTTTTTGTTTTTTTACGCTATAAGGGCCAGTTCACACCAGACGCAATTCCGTACAGTTTTGTGTGCATTTTGTTCTGCACTAAAAATGCATGCACAGTGTTTTCCATGTATTCCAATGGCTCTAGTGCACACCATGCAGTCAGTTTCCAGTCAGACTGCATGGTGTGCACTAGAGCCATTGGAATACATGGAAAACACTGTGCATGCATTTTGTGCAGAAAAAAAGCACACGGAACTGAAGGAACTGCATCTGGTGTGAACTGGCCCTAAATGAAAAAAGACCAAAAATGTAAAAAAAAAAACAAAAAACAAATCTTAATTTCTGTGATACAATTTGGCAAATTTGTATTTTTTTTTTCATAAAGTTAGGCCACAATTTATACTGCTACATATCTTTGGTAAAAAATAACCCCAAATTTGTGGAAATTATTTGGTCTGTGTGAAAGTTTTTTTAGTCTACAAGCTATGGTTCAAATCATAAAAAAATTATCACATCGGGTGTACTGGCGGCCTATCTCATTTCTTGAGACCCTAACAAGCCAGAAAAGTACAAATGCCCCCCAAATAACCCCTTTTTGGAAAGTAGACATTCAAAGGTATTTAGTAAGAGGCATGGTGAGTTATTTGAAGTTGTAATTTTTTCCCTACATTTTTTGCAAAATTAAGATTTCTTTTTTCTTTTCTCAAAATTGTCATTGTAATGGCTTATTTCTCTCGCATGGCATGTGCATACCACAAATGACACCCTAAAATACATTCTGCTACTTCTCCTGAGTATTATGATACTATATGTGTGGGATTTTTTCACTGCCTGGCCACATACAGAGATCCAACATGCAAGGAACACCGTTAGGTGTTCCAGGGACACATAGCATGCACATACCAAGAATTACACCCCATAATATATTATGCTGAGCAAAGCGTAAACAAAAGATTACCTGCGGTTTTAGTAGCGCAGTTGTACACAGGAGGATAGCACTGGTCCAGGCAGCTGGCAGGGACTTGGTTTGCAACGGCATACACAATTGTCCAGGCAGCAGGCAGGGATACTGTCCATATACAGTCCAGGGTCAGTGCAGGCAGATATATTGTCAGCAGTGCCAAAAATATTGGTCATGGTAGTAGGCAGGAACATGTGGCGCGGTCAGTGCGACAGGCAGAGACATAATGGCAGTAAGTCCTACAGGCAGAAGTAGGGCCTTGTTCAGGAATCCCAATAGTCCAGTAGCAGGGTACAAGATCAGTCCATGAGGCAGGTAAAAAACATGGTCAAACAGTCCAAGGTCAGTTCCAGATCAGGCAGAGGTATGTAGAGATTCGGCAGACAGAAGCGTGGTCAAATAACAAGCCAGGGTATGTTACAGAGCAGGCAGTGGCATAAGGTGTGTGTGTGAAGGCAGGAACTGAGGATTACCATACTTCACTAATACAAACAAATATAGTGAAGATCAAGGCCTACTTTCACTATTTTGGTGCTATGGGCTAAAAGGAATTCGTAACAGAAAACTGATGATTAAAATTCTTATCAGTTACTACAGCGGGCTAGTTGTCACTATAGACTGTGAACCCTCTTTCCTATGACCATGCATAGAAGAAAATATTATTAAGATGAAGGGACATAAGCAAGAGTTCAGTGAAAGAAGTGCTCTATAAACAGTGATGAGCTCTCCACTGCAGGTGACATCAAACGTGCGAACTCCACCCTTCAGGCTTCTCCCTTGTCAATCTCCCCTCATGGGTAAAGAATGGGGGGTCCCAGGGAATCCCCACAAACCCTGAGGCTCCAACAGGAGAAAAGGTGGGCGGGGAGGACTATACCGGTACTTTAAAGATTGGTTGCAGACAACCAGAGTGAGTCACTCACTCTGGTTGTCTGCAACCAATCTTTAAAGTACCGCTATAGTCCTCCCCGCCCACCTTTTCTCCTGTTGGAGCCTCAGGGTTTGTGGGGATTTCCTGGGACCCCCCATTCTTTACTAGAATATTAGGATGATGGTACATTTTTTATTTTTGATTATATTCCCTCAATGATAAAAGGTTAAATTATATCTCCCCTCATGGGTATCTACTCACCAAAAGGTAGAGTTCAAAAATCTCTGAACCTCTGCATTATCCAACTTCCTCCAATTCCAAAGCCTGTAGTCGATCAGCACGCTATGCTCCTATTGATCCTGCTAGTAGATCTGTCATGTTTTTACTCCTGTGAGAATATAGGAAAAATAGGACAGAAGATTCACAATTAGGCAGAAAGTTTTTAGCTTTCTCCGTATTCTGTAGTTCAGTTCTGGGTTGAAACTTTCAATCTTGTGTCTGGGTTTTGCTGGACGCCTGCAATTTAATTGTTGGTTAATGGTGGTGATGCAACTACACAGGTGTGTGCTAAGCCTGCACTGATTATACAGATGTGCACTGATGAGGTGGCACTGAGTGCACAGATGTGCACTAATGAGGTGGCACAGATGGGCACTGATGATGCCATCACTAAAGGGCACTGATGAGGTGGCACTGAGGCGGCACAGATGGGCACGGATGAGGCCGTCACTAAAGGACACTGATGAGGCGGAACAGATGGGCACTGAGGTGGCACAGATGTGCACTGGCACTGAGGTGGCACTGGTGGGCCCTGATGAGGTGCCACAGGGGGGAACTTAAGTGGCACAGGTGGGCACTGATTGCAAAGTTGTGCACTGATCACTGATGGCACAGGTGGGTACAGATCCCTAATGGGTACCGATGGGGCACTGTAATTGCACAGTTAACTCACAGATCGCTCTCCCTCCTCACACGTGGTCTCTGTGTGAGGAGGGAGAGCCGGCAATGAGAGATGATCGCATATGTTTACATTTGAGATCATCTCTCATTGGCCACGCTGATCGCATAGTAAGTGGCCGCTGTAATTGGCCATTTACAGCGATCTGTGATTGACTGTGTCCAAGCGACACAGCCAGCACAGAAGTTCCCCCGATGCGCGCACAGGAGGGCATGCAGGGAACGAGGAAAGGGGAGGTCTATTGACGTCCTCCCAGCATTTCAGGTCCGCTCTGTAGCCGTCATTCGGCTATAGCGCAGGCCCCTAGAGGTTAAAAAGGCCCTGTCCCTATAGTTTTTTTGTTCTTTTTTGTTAAATTCTGTACTTACTGTTCATCTAGGTAAATATCTCTTGCTAGCACAAAATGCAGTTTTGATATATCGTATCAGCAGTTCTGGATCTTGTGCATGCCTGGTCTGATGCCAGCGAAAGTGTGTTCAAGGTGGCGTCTCCTTGTGTTGCATGTATTGTTAATCAGTAATGTGAGCAGACAGACGCATCAGTATAGAAATATTGCCAAGAAGTGAAAAAGTTAGCCCAATTTTTCTATGTAATGTGAAAGATGATGTTATGCTGTGAGAATTGTGATCTTTATTCTAAGAAAAAAAAAATTGCAGCTCTATTCGCAATCCTTGCAAGTGAAACTGACTGAACATGCTGCACATAAGTCTACTTAAGCCTAGGTTCAAAATCACGGTAAAATGCGCGATTTTACCGCGATTTTGCCGCAATTTAATGTAAATCGCGGCCCAAAATCGCAAAAAGTAGTACAGGAACTACTTTTTGAAATCGCAGATGCGGCGTCGCACTGATTAGGACAGTGCCATTGCCGACAATTGCCGCCGATTTGAGATGCGATTTGACATGTCAAATCGCATCTCAAATCGTTCCAAATCGTACCCAGTGTGAACCAGGGCTAAAGGATAAGTTCAAATTTGTAACATGTTCCACCCATATTTAGGGTGGAACATGGTTACATATAGTAGGTGAGGTTGAAAAAAGACACAAGTCCATCAAGTCCAACCTATGTGGACATGTTCCCGCTTCTGCCGCCTCTTCCCCTGAACCCCTTTCCCTCTGCACCCGCTGTCACTTTTGAACATAGCGGGGTCGTGTGGGGCTCCGCCCACACAGCTGCTTTATTCATTCACAGTTTCCTGTGAATGAATGAACTACAAGTCCTGTCTTCCACCATGGAAGGTGGCTTTTAGTTCTGAATGAACTGCAAGGGTGCCGATGAGACGGTTAACAAGGGATCAGAACAATCTGACAATTTGCATTAAGGCCAGGTCTGAGCATATAGGCCCTTTACAAGATAATTCGATGTCGATGACTGTGGACAGAGAGACAAATCTATCAAATATCTTCTTCAGCTCTGTTCATACAAAGAAAATGGTGGAGCTAAATAGCTTCCTTTACCTTAGTGCAGTCCTCCTTCAGTTACCTCATCCTTCGATTTTGCTTTTAAGTGTCCTTATTTCTTCTGAGAAATCCTCACTTCCTGTTCTTCTGTCTGTAACTCCACACAGTAATGTGAGGCTTTCTCCCTGGTGTGGAGTGTCGTGCTCGCCTCCTCCCTTGGACTACAGGAGAGTCAGGACGCCCACTAACGCACAGCTCCCTTCTCTATCTGCAACGTAGAGAGCGTCCTGACTCTCCTGTAGTCCAAGGGAGGGGGCGAGCACAACACTCCACACCAGGGAGAAAGCCTTGCATTACTGTGTGGAGTTACAGACAGAACAGGAAGTGAGGATTTCTCAGAAGAAATAAGGACATTTAAAAGCAAAATTGAAGGATGAGGTAAGTGAAGGAGGACTGCACTAAGGCAAAGGAAGCCATTTAGGATTTTTTTTTTACCTTTTACAACTCCTTTAAATTACTAGTAAAATAGCTGGATAGCTTTTGATCTGGTCAGCAACTTGCTTCCTGCCTTAGGGTGCCTTAACTCTGGATCAAGGAGAAACAAAAACTCCTTTTGGACAGTAGCATTATTATTCTGGGGGGAGTGAGAATTGGATGCACTAGCAGATTTAGATTCACATACAAAATTGAAGTCAAACTCCAGCTCACACATTTTAAATGAATTACAGCAAAATGTATTTTTCCTTTTTGGGATAAAGGTTTTGCATAAATTAACAAAAGATCATTGTAAAGCATCCTGTAAGTGTTCAAATGGGTTGTCTCAACCCTCAAAATGCTATATCTGCAGGACAGCTTGTTCTGCTGAAAAACAGATTTGCTGACCTGAAGCGCAGATTAAAATAAAGGAAAGAAAGCCTAAAAACAAAACAAATGCAGCTATCGCGTCTAAGAAGGGGTAAGCTGCAATATACTAAATGTACTTTACTTTACTTTAGAGTTTGGCAAAAAACAAAAGAACAAAAGCTGGACAGCCGCACTCCAAAATTTTCTTTAAAAGAGATGTCTTTATTTTCAACTGTGCATACAGTCACTGCAAGCCCACAAAAATCAGTATGGCCAACGTTTCGCACTGGCGTCAGTGCTTAGTCATGGCTAGCAAGGTTCACACTACAAATGAAATATATACACAAAACATACAATCATGTGATGAAAAGCCCTGCCTACAGCAGGGAGGAATCAATTAAGTTAATCAAGCAGTAAATCAAACGGCACTTTAAACAGCTGAAATATGGGTCAAACCTCCCATGTTTTTTGCCATTACCGCATTGCCAGCACCCTGGTGGTTCAACAACCCCTGATCATCACGAGGCTCACCTGGAGCGGTGAGAATTCTGTCTGTGTTACTTTAGAGTTTAATTCCGCTTAAAAAAGGGATTGTAAAGGTTTGTTTATTTTCTAAATAGGTTCCTTTTAGCTAGTGCATTGTTGGTTCACTTACCTTTTCCTTTGATTTCCCTTCTAAATGTTTGTTTTTCTTTGTCTGAATATCTCACTTCCTGTTTCTCCTCAGTAAGCTTGCCCTCATCATCTGGCTGGGGGTTAGTTAGCCAGAACAGCTTACTGAGGAGGAACAGGAAGTGAGAAATTCTGACAAAGAAAAAAAACATTTAAAAGGGAAATCGAAGGAAAAGGTAAGTGAACCAACAATGCACTAGCTTAAACGAACCCATTTAGAAAATAAAAAACGAACCTTTACAACCCCTTTAAGCTCCAAAACCGTTACTACTTTAATCTACATTATTTGGCCGTATGCTGGTTTTTTTTTTTTCCCTACATTAATATTCTGCCTGATAGTATATTAGCAGTTGTATCTGTGCATGTGTGGGTGTGGTTCCCCCACTTATTTTTTTTCCTTTTTTTATTTTGCATTTCATACCTGCAGGCCTTCAGGAGCCACTTGGGCGTTCTGAGATGAATGTTGTCTCTGCTCTTCTTACATGGAAGGCATGGTGTCTTTGATGGTAAAACCAGTTGCGCAGCCGAATACAGAGCGCGTTAGAAGAAGGAACCTATTTTGTACAGTGTAGAAGTGGTTGAGTGGCTTTGCTGTTTACAGAAAGAGCTGCATGATTAATCGGGAAAGGATCGCAATCTCGATTCACCCCCACCTCCCGCGATCTCCAGGCTGGATGAGCCACGGTTTTCTGTTGCGGCCATAGGAAAGTCCTCGGCTTCGGCCTAGCTCCAGAGCTCAAGGAGAAACCCTCGAAATGCAGGCCTTCAGGAGCCATTTGGGCGTTCTGAGATGAATGTTGTCTCTGCTCTTCTTACATGGAAGGCATGGTGTCTTTGATGGTAAAACCAGTTGCGCAGCCGAATACAGAGAGCGTTAGAAGAAGGAACCTATTTTGTACAGTGTAGAAGTGGTTGAGTGGCTTTGCTGTTTACAGAAAGAGCTGCATGATTAATCGGGAAAGGATCGCAATCTCGATTCACCCCCACCCCCCGCGATCTCCAGGCTGGATGAGCCACGGTTTTCTGTTGCGGCCATAGGAAAGTCCTCGGCTTCGGCCTAGCTCCAGAGCTCAAGGAGAAACCCTCGAAATGCAGGCCTTCAGGAGCCATTTGGGCGTTCTGAGATGAATGTTGTCTCTGCTCTTCTTACATGGAAGGCATGGTGTCTTTGATGGTAAAACCAGTTGCGCAGCCGAATACAGAGAGCGTTAGAAGAAGGAACCTATTTTGTACAGTGTAGAAGTGGTTGAGTGGCTTTGCTGTTTACAGAAAGCTACAGTATGATGTAGCGCTGCATGATTAATCGGGAAAGGATCGCAATCTCGATTCACACCCACCCCCCGCGATCTCCAGGCTGGATGAGCCGCGGTTTTCTGTTGTGGCCATAGGAAAGTCCCCGGCTTCGGCCTAGCTCCGGAGCGGCGGCCATCTTGGTACACCCGGCGGCGGCTGTCTTGTCAGGAAGTGACGTTTCGTCGCTGCCATTTTGCTCCGCCCCACACTCCTGCAGAGTAATGATCGTGAGAAGGATGTAAGCGGACATCTTGTTACACCCAACAGAGTGTTAGATTTCACAGTTATTTTCAACACAAAACGGAGCTTATGTGCTTAAATACAGTATATGTAAATCTGGACTGTTTACATGTTAAATTTTAAAAGCAGCAGCAAACCTTACATGCTTGCTAATGTGAAAGAACACCTCTGATTTTCACGTTTAGTTAAATGTGAAAATTAGGTGTTCTGTCACATTAGCAAGCATGTAAGGTCAGCAGTTTTGCTGCGGCTTTTTAAATTTAACATGTAAACAGTCTGTCAGATTTACATATACAGGGCTATATTCGGTAAGATTTCGGCGGGCGTAGCGTATCTCAGATACACTAAGCTGCCGTAAGTTATAGCAGCAGATCCTGTATTCACAAAGAAGTTGCGCTCTAACTTACGGCGGCGTAGTGTAACTGGGCCGGCGTAAACCCGCCTAATTCAAAATAGGCTGGTTGGGGGCGTGTTCTATGCTAAATACTGTTGACCCCACGTATTTGACGTTCCTAACGAACGGCGCATGCGCGATCCGTGAACGTATCCCAGTGCGCATGCTCGAAATCACGTCGCAAATAGTCAATGCTTTAGACGTGAACGTAACTTACGCACAGCCCTATTCGCGTACGACTTGTGTAAACAATGGAAAATTCTACGCTGTCCTGACGTCCATACTTAACATTGCCTGCGCCTCATATAGCAGGGGTAACTTTACGCCGGTCTGACGCCTTGCGTAAACGACGTATATAGATACTTCGGGCGCAACTACGTTCGTGAATCGGCGTATCTAGCTCATTACCATATTTGACTCGTAAATCTACGGAAGCGCCACCTAGCGGCCAGCGTAAATATGCAACTAAGATACGACGGCGTAAGAGACTTAAGTTGGTTGTATCTTAGCCAAATTTCGGCGTATCTTGCTTTCTGAATACAGAAAAAAGATACGCCGGCGCATCCTAGAACTTACGCGGCGTATCAATAGATACGCCAATGTAAATTCTTACTGAATCTAGCCCACTGTATTTAAGCACATAAGCTCAGTTTTTGTGTTGAAAATAACTTTAAATAAATACATTTTTGAGAATCGTGAGAGAATCGTGATCTTCATCTTATGCAAAAGAATCGCGATTCTCCCTTTTCCCAGAATCGTGCAGCTCTGGTATGATGTAGTTGTGTTACTGAGATAAGGGTTGGATAACAGCTGTGTACTCTTTGGGGCTAACCTCTCGTGAAGCTCTGATGCCTTGGGGCAATGCAAAAGAGGTGTGTATAGTGTGTGGAGTTTTACTTTTCCAACAACAGGACTCTAGAATGATTTCTCTGTTTCTAGGTTAAATCATCTTACATGTGATTGTATAATATTTTACAAGTTAAAGGCTTTTGGTAAAAACCATGATAATAGATGAAAATGTGAGTTACTCAAAAGGTAATCCTTTTTATTAGTTCATTTGAAGGTGTCTTTGGGAGGTAATTGTTTTAAAGAATGAAATCATTAATTTTCTGCAGCCAACACATCTCGGCAGGTTTGACAAGTAATCCTGCTGGCTCACCATACATAATGCACCGCCCCACGGTTCAGACACACTCTCTTTAATTATGGGGCTTCTAATTTTGGCTTGTGCCCAGATGTGACTGTCTTTTGGAACTGTAGGAGATTATATGAGCCCACTAAAACGACTCTTCCCCCACAATTCATTTTATCATACAGACAACTGGTATAATGAAGCACGGTCTTTTCTGTATGATAAGTAAAACGCTGTTACATTGTGGGTGCTTTGTGTAATTTTCTATAGACCTTTACTTCATGTATGGAATAAAATATTTATTATATGGTCTTGTATACATTGGTCCAGATCCCTATGAGAACTCGGAGGATGCACACATTGCCTAGGCCAGTTCTCAAAATATGAGGTGTGCAAAGGCTTCACAACTTGATTTGCTGGTTGAACAATACCTGCTGCGTGCACACACTTCTCTGGCAAAACGAGGGCATGTTCAAAGGCAGTGACTTATACATTTTAAGTATAAATGCATAACAATTTAAAGGTTCAGTATTTTTTATTCGGACATAGAACTTAAAGCGGAGTTCCGGCCACAATTTCACTTTTTAAATATAAATACCCCTGTAATACACAAGCTTAATGTATTCTAGTAAAGTTAGTCTGTAAACTAAGGTCCGTTTTGTTAGGTTGTTACAGCATTTAGACACTTTATAAAATAGAAATTGACTGGGGCCATCTTAAGTGTGGGCATCATGAAGCCAGACTGTATGACTTCCTGGATTTCAGCCTTGCAAATCTCGCACATGCTCAGTGCTGCACAAGCAGTGTCAGATCAGGTTTCAGCACCTGTGCTGTCCAAGTCACATGATTCTTTGAGACTGGGGAATGGACAGACTCCTGGAAAGTTACACCCAATACATTCCCAGGAGTCTGTGCGGTGTAGGTTAGGAAGCATTAAGCACCTAGGTGCAGGAAGTGGGAAGATTAACTATTCTGCCTAGCAACAACACTTTGAATTTTAAAACTACTGATGTAATGTTATATTTATGGGTGGAACTCCACTTTAAGTTGGCAGAAAAGCAGAAATGTTTTGATTACATAATTAATCACCTATCTTAGTCAGTAACTAGATTCACCTTTGGTTGTAAACGCAGCTTAGAGTCTTTTCACAATGGAATTCTGCAGCATTGCCCCTTTTCTTGGCCACGTTTTGCTAGCTTGCTCAGGTTGGATGGTACTGCTGGTGAAGTTGAGGTTTGGGCATTGATTCAGAAATCCCAACACACAACTTTTGGCTGTGTTCTGCTGGAAGATGAGTCTTCTTCTCAGATACAGGTCTCTTGCAGGCTGAAACCGATTTTACTCCTAGCTGTGTTTTGGTTTTATTTAGCTCGTTCACAGGCTTGATCAGTTTCTATGTTTCTAAATGAAAAGCCTTTCCACAGCATGTTACCACCATGTTTTACCATTGACATCTTATTCTTTAGTTGATAAATAATGTTGGCTTACTACCAGACACAGTGGGTGATATTTACTATAACTGCAGTGCTCAGAATCTGGTGCAGCTGACCATGGTAGCCAATCAGCCACTAACTTCTGCTTGTTTAACCACTTCAGCCCCAGAAGATTTGGCTGCTCAATGACCAGGCCATTTTTTGCGGCGCTTTACCCAAACCAAATTGACGTCCTTTTTTCCCACAAATAGAGCTTTCTTTTGGTGGTATTTTGATCACCTCTGCGGTTTTCATAAACAAAAGAAGAGCGACAATTTTGAAAAGAAATACACTATCTTACTTTTTGCTATAATAAATTTCCCTTTTTTTTAAACACATTTTTTCCTCATTTTAGGCCCATATGGTATTCCTCTACATATTTTTGGTAAAAAAATCACAATAAGCGTATATTGACCGGTTTGCGCAAAAGTTAGCGTGTACAAAATAGGGGATATACAGCGATTAGTTCTATAAAAATGCACTGATTACTGTATAAATGTCACTGGCAGGGAAGGGGTTAACTCTGTTCCCTAATGTGTGTTCTAACTGTAGGGGGGTGGGACTGACTAGGGGAAGAGATTGATCAGTGTTTATACATTGTATGAATACACGATCATTCTATTTGCCCCTGAGAGAACCGGGATTTGTGTGTTTGCACACACACACACACACACATCTCCATTCCCGTTCTGTAATGAGCAATCGTCGGTGTCCGACCCCTGGACCCCTTTTTGTCGCGTGAATTGGGCTGATTTGGGCGTTTTTGAACGTTTGTATTCCCATAGAAACTAATGTAAACGCTCGATTCAAGTGTCTAGTGCGACAACAAGCGTTTCTACTGGCGTTTTGTCGTTTTAATCTGTTCTGTGAAATAGAATATTCACCCTCGAAGAAGATAAAATAATCTATAAACATAGCAACAAATGATGAAAGAGATGATCATTTTTCCTATTGGCTAAAATAAAAAATGACGAAGTTCAAAAACGTCGGACAGCGCTGTATGCATACGCGCGACAAAACGTGCGTCAAAACGCCGGAAAAAACGCTCAGAAACGCTACACTCAGGTGTGAATGGGGCCTAAGAAGTTGGTTACAACCCTGACTGTAGGTCTACATTGACGAGGGTTATTCACCTAGTGAGTGAATCCTAAAATGTTGTATGTTTAGCCTTCAGTCTGAGCAACTGATAATGATCAGGTTTAGAATCTTTAGGGTTTAAAGCGGGAGTTCACCCAATGGAGTTCTTTTTTCTCTTTTCCCCTTAGATGGATGCTCGTTTTGTCTAGGGGAATTGGCTAGTTGTTTTAAAATATGATCCGTACTTACCGTTTTCGAGATGCATCTTCTCCGTCGCTTCCGGGTATGGGTCTTCGGGAGCGGGCGTTCCTTCTTGATTGACAGTCTTCCGAGAGGCTTCCGACGGTCGCATCCATCGCGTCACTAGTAGCCGAAAGAAGCCGAACGTCGGTGCGGCTCTATACTGCGCCTGCGCACCGACGTTCGGCTTCTTTCGGAAAATCGTGACGCGATGGATGCGACCGTCGGAAGCCTCTCGGAAGACTGTCAATCAAAATAGGAACGCCCAGTCCCGCAGCCCATACCCGGAAGTGGCGGAGAAGATGCATCGCGTAAATGGTAAGTACAGCTCATATTTTAAAACAACTAGCCGATTCCCCTAGACAAAACGAGCATCCATCTAAGGGGAAAAAGTGTTATGTGCGGGTGAACCTCCGCTTTAAGCCGTATAATATAGTGTCAATTCATACTACTTAAAAGACCCACTCCAAGAAAAAAAACTACCTTCAGTAAGTAGTCTGTTAGGCAGATGTACGCCTTTTAAAAAAGTTAACCTCATTTACTTTTTAGCAGCAGCATTATCATTTCATCCACCCAAATAGACAATTTTCAGAGGCTTTCTTTGCCATTTTCTGATACCTGTGGCTGCTATATGCTAAGCAAGGTGATCAGTCCTCTCATCGTCCTGTGTAGTCTGAAATTGTACAACCTCATCATGTGAGTGTGAAAGAAACAGTGGGCAAATCTATTATATTTAATCATGCAATTGCTGCCTGTCGGTGCTTATTCCTGCCCAGCCATGCCCACTGTTGATCAGCTCACCCCACTGTACCATGTATTCCCGTATGATACTTGCACATCGTTAGAGCAGAAGATTCTAAGCAGGTAGCTAGCAATTACAAGAGCTGCTTATGTGGGGTATTACCTGCCCTGCAATATAATGCACTTCATCATTCTTTTCACATTATTGTTTATTAATCATGCTGATTAGAAACATAGTGGTGGTGGGGGGTTGACTTTTTATTTTTTTTAATACTAGTGACATAACATGCTGTTACATACCCATCTGCCTAGCATACGTGGTGAGCAGCTACTGGGAGGTGATGGCAGATGACAAGATAACTCCCCTTACATCACCTACAGACCCACCCAATAAATGTTTTACAATAGATTACCCACCCCCTTCCCCATGGCACATCAGGAAGTAAAAGGTGCAAACGGTTACATCACAGGTGATTATTTTTTTGGTGTCATTTTTAGGTTTTGTTCCTCATGAATAACCTGAGGAGATCTTTAATAAAGGTTAGGCAGTTTCTTGTTTGTAACCTGGAGATATGCTTTAACATTTCAGATTTTGTAAGATCCCTTTGAGGTAAAACATTTGCTAGATTCATATACCTTTCTAAAATTGGATGCAAAATCTTTCCAGTGCAGTTCTTGGCTCTCCTCATTTTTAACTTCCATTCTTATTTTTCCTATTTTACCGGAAACCTTTATGTCCTCCTAGCTTTTGTAACATTAAGTAAATTAATTCTGTAATGGGGAGCGTCGGACACCTCGGGTCCTGTGTGGAGCACAAGAGTGAAGCGGGGATTTTAAGTGCATTGATCTTGCTGGCGGAGACAAAAACAGATAAACGCTGCTGCTTGATTCAGTTTTGATATATACATAAAACTAAAATCTGTTTTTGGGAGACATATCCTTTCCTGTAAATGAGCGTAAATCTTACAACGAAAATTACATTTCTAGATGTGTTCCACAAAGGTATTTTAAAAAAAAAGTATTTTTTAATGAATATCGTACATTTCTTTCTGCAACATAAATGGGAACTCCAAAATAATCCAGCCTTGAAAAAACCAATCACTCCTTTTTAAAATTGATGTACTACTTTATTGCTAAAACAACGATTTGCTGTTTGCATAGGGTGGTATATTTTTATAACACTGGAAAATAATTTTGCTTCCATTTATGTGCTGATTTCAGAAATGCAATAAATGGATTTTATAAAAATGTGTTTTGTGTTTGCTTTTTAGCCATTTGGGACCAGCTTCTGGAAGGACGAATAAAAATTCAGAAAGCACTTCTTTCAGCTAATCAACTTCCACAACATGATACGCTTGCATTGTTCAAAGAGAGAGGGGGGCCTGAGCTGGTAACCCCGCTAATGAATAGTAAGTATATTTTGTCTCTCTTGTGTAGGATAGAGGAATATACACATAAGTTCACCTTTAGTAATATCTTATATGCTACACATGTTCAGAGTGTAACATGTTACTAAAGCACCTGCCCGCAACCCCAGAACTTCAGTTTTTATTTTATTAATATAACAAACATGTTATCTACCTGCTCTGTGCAAAGGTTTAGCACAGAGCAGCTCTGATCCTCCTGTTTTAGGTCCCCATCTGACGCTTCTGGCTCCACCACCAAGCCTACTGCCCCTATAGCCAGCCGCTTGCTGACGGGGCACTCGTACATGCTCTTTCCTGAAACCGATCTCGATCATTGGCTCCCGCTGCTGTCAATTGGAGCCAGTGCTGAGTGATCTCCTTCAGCACTGGCTCTAATTGACAGCAACAGGAGCCAATGACTCCTGCTGCTGCATTTGAGTGAAAGAGAGTCTGGCCCATTAGTGGTGCTGCTTTTCGTTTACTGACTAGCCAAAGGGTGGGAGATGGTCAAGGCCTGTATGCATTAGTTAACTGTAGCAGAGAAAATTAGCATGTGCTTTGTGTCAACACAATGGTAACCTCAGGAATAGATAAATAGATGGCAATACAAATCATTTGCCAGGAAAACCACAGACAAATATGTTTTCATCTGTGTATTTACCTGTTTTCTGGAGTTCAGCTTTAATGTGGACCTGAACTTAAAACATGAAGATTTGCAAAGTTAAACGGAACAATTAGAAATGTTGTTTGTACACTATCCCTAACCACTTCAGCCCCGGAAGAATTTACCCCCTTCCTGACCAGAGCACCTTTTGCGATACGGAGCTGCGACTTTGTACCCAAACAAAATTGACGTACTTTTTCCCACACACATAGAGATTTCTTTTGGTGGTATTTGATCACCTCTGCGGTTTTTATTTTTTGCGCTATAAACAAAAAAAGAGCAACAATTTGTATATATAAAAATTCCTTTTTCAGTTAAGGCCGATATGTATTCTTCTACATATTTTTGGTAAAAAATCGCAATAAGCGTATATTGATTGGTTTGCACAAAAGTTATAGCGTCTACAAAATAGGGGATAGATTAATGGCATTTTTTTTATTCGCAATGGCGGCGATCTGCGGTTTTTATTTTTTTATCGGGACTGCGACATTATGGTGGACACATTGGACACTTTTTTGGGACCATTGTCATTTATACAGCAATCGGTGCTATAAAAATGCACTGATTACTGTGTAAATGACACTGGCAGGGAAGGTGTTAACCCCTTGATCGCCGTCTAGTGTTTAAGTGTGTCCTAGGGAATGATTCTAACTGTGGGGAGGGTGAGCTACCACTGACATGACGGCGATCACTGCTTCAGATGACAGGGAGCAGTAGATCCCTGTCATGTCACTAAGCAGAACAGGGAAATGCCTTGTTTACATAGGCATCTCCCCGTTCTGCCTCTCAGTCTCACGATCGCAGGCCACTGGTGAACATTGAGTTTGCGAGACCCGTGGGCACACTCCCACGGTGGGCACGCACGCAAGGCAGCAAATTCAAAGGGACGTACCTATATGCCCATTTGCCTGTTTGTGCCATTCTGCCGACGTATATGTGTGTGCGGCGGTCGGCAAGTGGTTAAAAATAAAAATGGTACCCATTGCCTGGAGTTCCTACTAAAACACATCAGTGCAATACCTGGTGTGTAAGATTGCCCCTTGTCCTTATAGTTGTATATCTGTAGTGTGAGATCTAAGGCACTGTTACCTAGGGGTGGCCCATCCATCAGTCAAATCCAGTGATGATGAGGAGGCAAGGTGGGACTGAGCTTCACTACGCATGTTAATAGACTGTGTGGCTCTGGATCAAGTCTACATGAGCACACCCCTTGCAAGCAGCTTGCTTGGGGGGCATACTTGAAGGCAGGGGGAGCCAGGAGTGCCATTGGGGGACCCCAGAAGAGTAGGTTTGGGACTGCTCTGTGAAAAACCATTGCACAGAGCAAGTAAGTATACCGTGTTTTTATATATAAAAATATAAATAAAATCCTTTACAATTACTTTAACGTACACTTGAGTTGCAGCCTTCATTGGGTATGAACAACGCATTTAATTGCCACAGTGTGTTGTTTGTACAGATGTCATTTACTGAAGTGCTGTAGATCATTCATGCAAGGCATGTTTTATAGTGGTGATTCTCATATTTTAAACCAAAAGGGAATTAAGGTTGTTATAGAGACATTCAATGACCTTATAAAAGTTTAAAGCCAAATTAAGTGTTTTTACTAGTCCTGCCATTTTGTTTCTTTTTGTCTTTTTTTTCTTCATATTTCATTTAATAACTGCCTTCAGAGATCTCTGATAAGCCTTGTTTTCTAGACCTCCAGATAAAAACAAAATTATTTAACTAGTTAGATTTTGAAAGGGCGATGAGAATACTAGTCCACAAGAGCTATATTTCTTAAACGTGGATCCATGTTTTAAAACAAGCTGTAAATATTACTCTTTTATAAAGTGCCTTTATAGCTTTGTATGTATGTATGTATGTATGTGATTCTAATACAGTTTAAAGTAAAAGATGAATTGGTACTGGCCCTGCATCACTGCTAAACTGGTAACTTCTATTCATTAAGAAGGTAACTATGACAGGACACTTTAAATTAACCTCAATTTGCATTTAAGCTAAAATGGAGAAGGCACATGCTGTGTCCATGCTGCTTTGAGTAATGAAAATGCGTATCTACGAATAACTACAAGTCTGTGGTTGGCTGAGTTCATATCTATGTATTACTGGAGTATTACTGGTTTTGTCCTGTAGTGCAGATATAATGCGCGCACACACACACACAGTTGTGTGCAAAGATAAGTACACCCAGATGGAAAGGGTTGAGTCTTTTTTTTTTTTTTTTTTACATATTTGGACAGGCAAACATATCTTGATTCCGTTAGAACCCCAAAACAAAAGTGATATACTTAGGACAAATAACATATAAAATATGAAGTGGTGTATTCCTTTTTATTATGTGAATTACATGTAAGTAAATGCCTACATTTACTACCATTTTCAGTCCATGAAATTTAAGTTGGTGTTTATAATTGGGTGTCAGCTATATATTCTGCATCATTTAATGAAAATGTGAGGTCATCTGTCCAAAAGTTGAGATTTAAACCAGTCTTTCAACATAATGATCTGAAGTTTGCTAGGAAACCTACAAAGAGATGTCTCGGAAAAAAAAAGAAATGGAGAATTACACTAAATGTACCCTTATTTGAATCCCATTGAAATGTTGTGGAGGGATTTGCAATAGGAAGTCCATGCAAGGAAACCCACAAACCTCTTGCAACTGAAGGAATTTTACTTTAAGGCTCCATTCACACCTAGGCGTTTTAACGCCTGAAGCCCGACGCTATTGCAGCCTAAAATACGCTGGAGGGGTGATTTAACATTGTTCTCTATGGAGATGGTTCACATCTCCACGCCATACGCCTGAAGCTCAAAACAAGTCCCTGACCCTTTTTTTCAGGCGGCTTCGGCGTTCGGCATAGCAGACATGTGTAAATCACCCCTCCAGCGAAAACCGCGCATTTGTCGCTGCAAATCGCGGTAAACGCTGCAATTTGTCACGGCAAATCGCGGTACAAAACGCCGCGCTAAGGTGTGAATGCAGCCTAAGTAGTCAACAATTTTAGTGGCATTAACTAATGGGCAGTTATGCATAATGGCTACAAGATGTCATATTTGTTAAATGGAACAATACCATTTTATGATGCCAAGGTTATACTTTTTCCACAGTGCACTATAGCATCTATTATTCACGTGGAATAAATTGCTAAAAGTGCAAATGTTTTCTTTTTGGTTTGTCTAAACCATGCCAGGCCATATGCCCTCAAAATGGTGGGGTGCTTTGGGGAAGGGGGGGCTCCCCTCCCAAAGTACCTTGTTCCCATGTTGATGAGGACAAGGAACTCTTCCCCACAACCCTGGCCCAGTGACTGTGTGTGTGTGTGTGTGTGTGTGGGGGGGGGGGGGGACTTGGCAGAATCTGGAAGCCCCCTTTAACAAGGAACCTCAGCTCCTGCTCCCCTATGTGAATGAGTATGGGGTGCATACTACATATATAAATGTAGGTGTAAGTCCGGTGTCCTTAACGATAAACGCTGACCCACACAAAAAAATAAACTGCCTCCCGCCAAGCACGACAATCTCGAGAGAACTCACTGAATGACAGGTAAACATGGGGTGGAGTCACCCTAGTGACAACAGGAAGTGAATAATCTCCATCCTGGGGCCCATCACAAAAATAAAAACCTAGGTACTAACCCTTCATTAATCTATCAAAAAAAAAAAACTTGGATGGAGTTCTACAAGTTAATATTTACTGCTTTACATTCAGGTGAAAATGTTTTCTTTAAATAAAACATATGAGCAATGTGCGAAAAACCAACTATTCAATTTTGAAAAATTGGATAGTTTGCCATCTTTGGAAATGATTTACAGACCCCCAAACAACTTTAATAAGATGACCTTTGCATTACCTTAAGCTATTAATGTGTTTAATTGGATATATTGCAAGTATTGCTAAGCACAATTTAATTTACTTGTCTGGAAAAGAAAACATGACTATAGGTTAACCAAAAACACAGTGCTTGACATTTTAGGCTTTTAAATAATTAAAACGTTCAAGACATACACATTTTAATAAACTTCAATTTTGTGGTCGAGGCCCTCTGTCTCGGAAAAATACATTTCAACTTGTATCTTTATTGGTTACAACAACAATCAACCAGTTTCCATGTGTGAATGCCATGTTCCTTAGGCTGCAATTGTTTAAGACCTGTTCCTCCATCTGTGGCAGGGTTGGGCATTGAGAGCTTGACTTGTATCCAATTTCAGCTTTACTCAGCTTTTGTAAGTGTTATGTACTTGAAAAGCTAGGTCATCTTCTCTGGGGCATAGTTTCAACCACTGTCATAAATTACAATTGGGTTATGTGTCCAGTGGTATTGCAAGAATGATGCTAAATTGTGGGAGGAGATAACAATATATTTTCCCTTTAAAGCAGAACTAAATCCTGCTCTCCTTCACAGCCAACGAAGCTGCCACCTTAGTCTCTATTTGATCTGCAGTTCCCATAGTGCTGCACATGTAATCTGCTATGTTACCAACCATTTGATGGCTTGACAGTCCTTTTGAGAGCACAACTGAACATTTAACCAATTGGGTTTAGTCCCGCTTTATTCCAAGAATTGGTATAGTTTCACAAAATAGATTAAAGCAGTTTCTAAAAGCGAATTCATCACGTCCTCCTTTGAACCTAGTATCATTTAAAAAAGTTGTATCCTTTTTATACTATATATACTATACACAGTAACCCGCAAGAAACATACGGTAAAGGATGGATACTGTATAAAATGTATTTTAATTTGAGAAAAACAATGTAATATATTGCAGCTTTTAAATCTTGACAACATTTAATTTAATTTATTCAAGCAAGGTACATTGTCTACAAGTACAGAGAAATACCTATTGAATTCTGACAGTGTTTGTAACTTCCTGTTCATTAAGCTGAAATTCTTAACAATATTATGAGTCTTACCTGTTATCTTCTTAAACCACAGAACACCTCTTCTATGCAATGAGGATTATGTGAGGGGGAAGTGGCTTTTAGTCTGTAATCAATCAATAGAGAATCTTGGTTGACAGTGCTGCTCATCTATAGACTGCATTACAGTGTTTGAAAGTTGTCACTGAAAGGAAGTGTGATGGGAAATTTCATATTTTTTTATTAAGTTGTCTCAAAATATTTGAGGGCCTCCAAAGCATTACCATAGCTGACTTAATACCAAAGGAATGTCATTACAACTGACCAAATAATTAATGGGTCATGTAGTTTTTAAAGGGGTTGGGCGTTTACTTACACTGAAGTCCTATATATAACACAACTAAAAGTTGGAATAATCAGTTTCTTATCAGGACTGCTTAAACGCATGTGCATGATTAGCATCATCTGTGCCACGCCGTTAAAGTGGGCAGGACTCTGTGGTGTAAAGACATCTTTAGTTACTGTATATACTTGGGTATAAGCCGACTCTAGTATAAGCCGAGGTACCTAATTTTACCCCAAAAAATGGGAAACTTATTGATTCGAGTATAAGCCTAGGGTGAGAATGCAGCAGCTACTGTAAGCGGAAAAGAGGGTCAACAATGCCTCACTGTGCCCATTGCTGCCTCACTGTGCCCAACCTCACTGTGCCCATTGCCACCTCACTGTGCCCAACCTCACTGTGCCTATTGCCACCTCACTGCCCATTGCCACTGTGCCCATTGCAGCCTCACTGTGCCCGAGTCGGTGTACCTGAAATTTTTACAGGCTGCGGGCGTTCATTCATTGTTTAAAAGTCGTGGTCTCCTCCTGGTCCCGTTCTGTGATAGGCGTTTCCCAGCAGCCTATCATGGACGTCTTTTCATCCTCAGACTCGGTTTCCCAGCAGACACTGTGTTCAGTGTTCCACCTATCACGGACGTTCTCTTGTCCGAGGATGAAAAGATGTCTGTGATTGGCGGAACACTGAACACAGCGACTGCTGGGAAACGCCTATCATGGAAGGGACCAGGGGGAAGCCGCGTCTTCTAAACAATGGATGCTCGCAGCCCTTCAGGTACACTGATTCGAGTATAAGCCAAAAAGGGTATTTCAGCCCTAAAAAAAATGCTGAAAAACTTGGCTTATGCCGCGTACACACAACCGTTTTTCGGGATGTAAAAAAATGTCATTAAAATTTAATGTCATTAAAAACGATCGTGTGTGGGCTCCAGAGCATTTTTCACAACGTAAAAAATGGCCATTAAAAATTTAGAACATGCTCTAATTTTCCACGTCGTTTTTAAGGTTGTCGTTTTCAACATCGTAAAAAATGGTCGTGTGTGGGCTTTAACGACCTGAAAAAAACGTGCATTCTCAGAAGCAAGTTATGAGACGGGAGCACTCGTTCTGGTAAAACTAGTGTTCGTAATGGAGATGGCACATTCATCACGCTGTAACAGACTGAAAAGTGCAAATCGTCTTTTACTAACACAAAATCAGCAAAAGCAGCCCCAAGGGTGGCGCCATCCCAATGGAACTTCCCCTTTATAGTGCCGTTGTACGTGTTGTACGTCACCGCGCTTTGCTAGAGCATTTTTTTTCACGATCTTGTGTAGGCAAGGCCAGTTTAACAATAATCGGGTTAAAAATGGTCGTGTGTATGCGGCATTATATTCGAGTATATACAGTAAGTATTCTTGTTATATTTTCTAATATTAAATTTATTATCTGTATCTGTCATTAATTAATTAAATGTTATACCTACAAGTGTTTGTGTGATCAATCTATGTAAGTGATATGAGCCCAAAAATGTGGCATTGCTTTAAGGGGCACATCTCTCCTCTATCTTTTTTTTTTTTTTTTTTGCTTTAACATTAGTCGTGACTTTACAAGATTTGGCTGTCCTAGGATTCTCAAGATCCCAAGTTCAGCTTGATGATTTACTGCAAAATTGCTCCTAAATTGAAGTAGAAAATATTTTGCAGACCTGGCAGCTTTCAAACCTTGCACCCATTTGTCACCCAGCATTTCCCTTTGTGTATGGAACAAGAATTAATTAGGCTGCTCGGCAGGAAAACTTTATGGCAATAATTTATATAGGAAAAATCTCTATTAAAGAGACAGCCTTTCTTTGTTTGCAACTTTTACTATTTCAATAGTAAAGCTTTGGTGTGTGTGTATATACAGAGGGATGCAATTCTAAGTAAAGATGTTATACCGAAAAAAAAGGAGATAAAGAAGCTAGGAGTCCTTTTTTAATGATATACTGAACATGCATGTGGCTGCAACTTTTTAGTGTACATTGTGTTCAGTGTTTCTGCGATGACAGCCTATGCATGTTTATATATTGTTTTCCAGGCAATACACTCGTTTTATTGCTTTTTATCGGCAGCATAGCCTTAGTATTCTAATTTGATGGCACTAGTGTTGGAGAAACAAGATCAAATAGCCAAATCATTGTGTGCTGTGTACTTAAAGCATAACTTTTAAGGAGTTACCCTGTAAAGCAAAGGTCCAAGCATTCCCAACATTTTTAAAATGCCCCTTTCCTGCTAATAATACATTGAATGCAGAGTCCCATCATAACCAGCAGTGCAGTCCTATTTATTTTTGCGTTGGAATGTGAGCAGGCATTCTTACGTCATTGGGTACAATGCAGCGCTAGTGGCTGTTGGTTTGCATTGTACTTACTGACGTCTGGTATGGTGTAAATTATTGCGCTGCTAAATGTGTATGTATCAAGCTGCTAAACACAGCTACTGAAAACAAGAAGCAAAAAAACAGAATATAGACAAAAAAGTGTAGCGCTCTGATACAAAAAAGGTATGACAATAAAATCAAAAACCGTGCGTGGTCAATATGCAACAATATGAAATGCACATGTGTAAGAAGATACAAATGTCATAAACAAATATGTAAATGTCCAAAATGAACCGAGTGATGAGTGGATACAAAGTTCAAAATTGGAATGTGAGATGAAATCTTCAAAAAATAAGTGAATATAAGTGAATTTCCAAATGAAGAAATATCCCGTCACCAGTGCGGATGCAGGCTTACCGGAACGTGTGGACTCTGCGAAATATATATTTCCAGAGTCGATCAGGATTGGTATAGACTGCAAACCACGGTGTGGAGTTGCTTCAGAAAGGGGTCCACGAATGATCTTAATACCATAACCTGGGGAGAACTGGAAGGTCTCTCGCTCAGGGAATGCAGGAGATGGTCATCCGTTAGTGAAGGTCACCTCTTTGCAGCAGATCCTCTCACTCAGGCCGTGCGTGTTCTATTGAGCTGCAGCGCTGAGGTCACTTCCTGTGCTTGGAGACTGTGTTGCTGTCTGTTATAGAGACAGCAACAAGATAGGTACTAGCAAGAGAAGCATCCTTAGGGGGTGGTTGTTGCAAACAAAACTGGTGGGTAGCAAGTGCATGGGACCCTGCATTAAAGTAAAATTTAAAAGCTATTTTTTTTTTACTTTTGGATAGAGTGGAGATGAAATAGAACACCTACTAGGTTGTTATTGCTGTCTGTGCCCCGTTATGGAGATTCACCCTCTAATAAGTGAAAGTAAATGAAAACCCAAAATTGTGGGTTGTCTTCAGAAAAGTATGAGTAGAAATCTTCCAATGGGGACACTAATTCTGGTGGTGAATTAGGGGGCCCCAAGGGATTGTGTTAATTTGCAGGGATTTCCTCTCACTTCCTGTTTTGGCAAACCTCCTTTACTCTATCCAAAATGGAAAAATTAAAGTTTTGACTATAGTTCTATTTTACCACTAGATACCAAACGTAGTGTTTTTAGATTACGTATGCCCATGGAATGGTGACAAACTAAAACTGTAGTTCTTAGAAATCTCCATTGGCGATGATTTTACAAGCCTTTACAGGTTACCAGTTTAGCGTTACACAGGAGGTCTGATGCACATGCATACCCCTTTAGGGGGGATGGGGTGTTTTTTTTTTATTTATTTACATTATTGCTATCACAAAGGTTGAACAACCTCTCGAGATTGCATGGGCAGTGACAGGTTCTATTTACTGAAACATCTGGGGTCCGGTTATGGCTTGTTAAAGCGGAGCTCCACCAAGAAATATTTTTTTCTAAAATGCTGCAAAAATAAAAAATACAAAAAAAAATACTTTTTTTTATACATACCTGAAGTGCCTTTTGCTAGGCAGATCATCCTAATCTGCCACTTTCTGATCCGCGGTACGTCTTCTTTCTTCTGCTCCTCGGCTGCCTCCTGTGGAATGGGGGAGCTGTGTCTTCTGGGACCTTGTATGTGTCCCAGGAGACCTCATCCATTCACGTCGCGCCACGCCGCTCGCGCATGCACAGTAGGGAATCGGTCGGTGAAGCCACAAGGCTTCACTTACTGATTCCCTCATCGAGGATGACAGCGGGGCAGCCAAGACCCGAGTGTTTGCTCTGCTTTTGCTACCGGCATGGCGGGCACCCTGGACAGGTAAGTCTCCTTATTAAAAGTCAGCAGCTACAGTGTTAGTAGCTGACTTTTAATATTTTTTTTTTAAACCGGACCTCCGCTTTAACAACAATATGAAAGTGACAAAATCCTCTTAGCTTCCGGTTTCATAAACCATAGAGATGATCGGGGTACTTCTGTTCCTCCCTTATCTCTATGATCAATCGGCAAAAACGTTGGCTTCAGTCCTAGGCTCCCCAGTGGAACAGGAGAGCATAGAAGGCGGCGGGGTGGGGGACATCTTCTGCCAAGTGTAAAAGTAATCCAGCAGCTATAACCGTGGTATATAATCGCTGAAACCCTAGAATGTACAGCTATGTCCTAAGGGCAACAATTAGTTAAAGTAGTGTAATACCTACACCCCTCATACAATCTAGACAACCCTTAACCACCTCCATGGCTTTTCGTATTATCTCGCAACATCGCCCTGTACCAAATGGAGAACCTAATCTATTACATAGGAGGTACAGATCCGTCCATCTTCTGGAGTTCTGTTCCTGCATCCTGACTTTTTTTTATTTTATTTTTTCAATAAGCATGTACACTTATAACTTCTGATATATATGGCAGGACAATTACCGGTTGCCATGGCTATTAAAGGCATGCCTCGCCCGCTCTCTGCAGCTTGCTCTGTCGCACAGTCCACAGATTGTAGGTACATTCCACCAGGCTGTCAGTGCATTGTATCAGTAAAGAGGGAAAGCAGATCGTCCTTGGCTTCCCATGGAATTGAAGAAGCAACGGCTGCAGACAGTGCAGCTTGTGTTGACCACTCTACTTTTCACAAATAGAGACAACTGGAAAACACTGGGCTCCTGGAGACACAGGCGAAGAATTCTACATGTCATGGCAACTGAGTAGACATGTTCCCCAACTTCTGCACTTGAACTGTGAGTGTCTGAAACGCATGTGCCAGAGGTGTCGTCATCTGAAACCTAATTGCCAGTAGTGTAAAGCCCCACGCACATGGGCCGAATGTCGGGAGACGTCGGCCCATTCAATACGACCAACCGACAGTGGGCCCATGTGCAAAGAACCTGGTCCGACAGAAGCCAGTAGTTTGGCTGGCTTCTGTCAGGCGAGCATGCTTGACAACCAGCAGCCGACCGACTCCCAATCAGCGCTCAGCCAATGGCGGAGAGCACTTACCAGAGTGTTTGTCAGAACACAACAGCTCAGCGGGGGAGATCGCTGTACTAACATTGGATCTTTAGTACAGTGGCTCCAACTGGAGCTGCCAGTTTTTTTTCATTCAACCCATTGGGGGGGATCTGTTTTGCGCAGACTAGCAACTGCATCAGAGCAGGGAAAGGTTCCCTCTCACAAGTGGCTCCTTGATAGATGCTGTCTGCAGAGGTTCATGGCTAATGACATTTCATTTACTGAAAATCCTATCATTCATTTCATTGTGGTGAGTTTGGGGGCGAGTGTTTACGAGTGGTGGATTGAGAAGAGTGTGGTGGAAGGTGCACGCTGCTATATTCTTTCTAAACATTCCTCCCCTTGGACATTTTTCAGAAACACTTACCTGCTGTCTTCCATCTATTTTGTTATTTATGGTGGTGGTAATCACGCCACTTAAACATCAGCGCTGTTTGTACTTGATTTTATTGAATGGACTGACTTGTTTCATTTATAAATGTTGGAGTACTTTTTTACACACAAGAGATTACTCACCCTGCAGCAAAATGCTTGTGACATCATTGAACTAATATGGTCACATGGCAATATTGGGTCAATGACCGCTAACTTCCAGGTTTGGACCAACCAAATCCAAACCTGAACCACAGGGGGCTTGCTCAATGCTATTCTGTTTTTTGCCAAGCTGACTTACTGTTAGACTGAATCGCGCATAGAAAAAAGATAGATATACCTGTGCTCAAATCCCAATATCTTGTACATATATTAAACTATCAGGTGCTAAATGGAGTGTGACCACATATTAACACTACAATTTCTGGATGGACCCTCTGCTTCCTAGCAGTGTGAATAGCACGTTCTCTTCTGTTCAGGTTTCTTCTCAGTACAGACATGGCTAACTTAGAAGAGAAGAAACATACCCTCTCCCTTTTGACAGATCAACAAGGGTTTAAATGGCACGGCTGGGCACAATCACGTACCTGTACGTCCTCTTTAAGTGCCCAGCTGTGGGTCGCGCGCCCACGACCCGGTCGGAAGCTTCGTGACCGCTGCCCCAATCGCCGCCGGAATCCCGCGATCGGCCACAGGAGCTGAAGAACGGGGAGAGGTGTGTGTAAACACACCTTCCCGGTTCTTCACAGTGGCACTGTCATTGATCGTCTGTTCCCTGATATAGGGAAAGGCGATCAATGACGTCACACGTCCAGCCCCGCCCCCTACAGTTAGAAACACATATGAGGTCACACTTAACCCCTTCAGCGCCCCCCTAGCGGTTAACTCCCAAACTACAATTATCATTTTCACAGTACACAATGCATTTTTATAGCACTTTTTGCTGTGAAAATTACAAAAATGTGTCAAAATTGTCCGATGTGTCCCCCATAATGTCGCAGTCATGAAAAAAAATCGCTGATCGCCACCATTAGTAGTAAAAAAAAACTATTAATTAAAATGCAATAAAACTATCCCCTAATTTGTAAACGCTATACATTTTGCGCAAACCAATCGATAAACGCTTATTGCGTTTTTTTTTTACCAAAAATGGGTAGAAGAATACGTATCGGCCTAAACTGAGGATAAAAAAAGGGGCCTGGTCCTTTTACCTGCATATTGGTCCGGGTCTCAAGTGGTTAAGCTGCATTAGTGAAATAAATGAACTTTTGCACGATATTCAAATTTTTCGAGTTTCACCAGTAGTGTTGTCAGCCTGCTATGTTGAGCTCCTTTGGTCAGCTGCCTAACTGATAGACCTGGTAGGCATCAATCAAGCAAGTAGAGGAGTTCACACAGCAGGCCAACAATGTTCCTGCTAATTGCAAGGCAGTAGCTTAGCACTGTCAGTCTGAAACAGGAAAAGCTGTTTCTGGCCGGGTTTGCAGTAAGACTTTGCCACAGATTCACAAAAAATAGTTTGCTTAAGAAAACGTTATACCTTTCCCCCTTCTCTCCACCCCCCCCCCCCCCACCTCTACACACCCTATTGGTATCTGTATCAGGAACCTAGCCGTACCTACTTGCATATATCCCAGAGAGGTTGCTTTACTCTCTCTAAGTAAATCGGGGAGAATGACATAAAGAGGGGTAAAGGGAGTGGGAGAGGATGAAGTATCTTGTTTTCTTCTTTTAAGAAGGGATAGGGATGGGAGAAGGGAGAGAGGGAAGGAGGAAGAAGAAGGAGGGGAGAAAAGGAGAGAAACAAGGGCCACCATTGAATAAATTACATAAGGGGTTACAAGGAGACCATGTATGTGTTGTTATATGTATGTTAATATATAAATGTAAGAATGTGTTGATGTCAAGTCTGTGTCAAAAAAAATATTTAATAAAAATTTTTGGGGAAAAAAAAGAAAACTTTATACAGTAAGGCATGATACCAAAAATATTAGATTTTTTGTCTTTTAAAAAAAATAAATAGTTATAACTTGTGGTAGGGGTGCAACGGATCAAAAACCTCACGGATCGGATCGATCCTCGGATCAGGAGTCACGGATCGGATCATTTTTGGATCAGCAAAAAAAAAAAAAAAAAGTCCCTTTTCATCAGTCCAAAAAAAAAAAAAAAATGATATATATATATATATATAATCACACACACACACTTTATAGTCATTGTCAGAACTGGGGGGAAATAACATGCAGTAGTAGTAAATAATAGTAAATAATCAAGTCCTGTCCAAACAGCCTCTTTAATCCACCCTTGTGAATTGCTACTGTGCTCTTTTTTTTTTTTCCCCCCTCTCAACCAGTGCTTCACTAACATTCCCTCTCCAAGTCTGCTTGCCAGAGCCCAATGCACAGCGTGACATGCCTCCCCGGGGAGGCATGTCACGCTGCGCTCTGGCAAGCAGACTGGATAGAGCAAGATGGCCGCCGCTCCGGAGCTAGGCCGAAGCCGGGGACTTTCCTAGGCCTAGGCTCCGGAGCGCTCCGCGGATCGCGGGGTTTGCCGATCCCAACGGGGTGACCAGTTCGGATCACGTATCGGTGACGATCCGTTGCACCCCTAACTTGTGGGGATTTTTTATTTTTTTTAACCTATCATTAGAAAAATACGTAGGTTCTGTTTGCTGACCCACCACCTAAAATATGCTATTTCCCTTGCTATTATATTGATCTTTTGAGTTCAGCACTTTGAGTCACTGACCTGTGAAAATAAGCAGTATTAAATTAATCTTGAATTTTTTTGATCGATCAAAATCTTTTTGATCGATTTAAAATTCTTTGGATTGGTACTCACCTCTCCGCCGGCTTCTGGGCCTTCAGGGAGTTCCGTCAGAGATCCAGTAACGTCACGGACGCCGGCGGGGCTTGCCGTGTCCATCTGAAGGGCTCCTTTGCTGTGCCTTCATATCTGCATGCTGGCGGAACCTTACTATCTGCCACACGCAAGGGCTGTTACACTTCCCTCTATCACTTCCCTCTATCAACCTGGGATTCTACAACCATCCACTGGGAGTTGTGATAGTTCCCTTCATGGGACATCTACATGCCGACGGACTGATGTTACCACTGCTGAATCCAGATGAGGAGAGGTTATCGTTGTACACATTTTTATACCAGTATCATACTTGGCTACATGTTTTTATGACTGCTTTTGGTACCGTTTGGTATTACTCGCACCATTTTTACAGTTTATGTAGCTACATCAATTTTACCTCCAGTGCAGTATTTGGTTACCTACTTGAAGACTATAAGTTTTAATGCTATTCCCATCGAGCGCTGCCTTTGTTTGTTTTTTGTATCCTGCTATCCATTTTTCCAGTGGTTGGTAGCTGCACTGGGAATCGGCCTGCAAGGAGATCAGCTAAAAGTCTTCAAAGAAAGGAAAAAAATTGAAAACAAGACCTTTAGTTTGATTTCAGTTGGCTTTATCAAACAGATTGTCATTCAGTTATGGTTTACATTTAACACCATTACCTAGCAAGATTTAAGTCACAAACTCCCATCACTTCTTAGTGTGTAGAATTAAAAAATCAAATGCCTATCGTAGCAGAGAGCTCGAGCACGCTCCTTAATGACCTGAAGTTTAATTATTTATAATTATGTTTTAGCTGGCAGTGGAGCCAATTACAGATTTTTAACCATTGTATTAGCAGATTGTAAGCATTTTAAACATTTTTATAACACTACTTGGCACAGCACCCGCGATCGCAGTTCTGCTCCCTGAAATAAAGGCACCAGAATGCTTTGCTTTCTTTTCCATTGTTTTGTTCTCCTAGGGTGTCTGGTGCTTCTTCCTTTTCTCATTCAAACGATACATACACAGTCTCTTCTGTCATAAAAACAGCCTGCCTGTCAGCATGTTTTACAAAAGCAAATGTATTTCAGCTTTGAATGATCTAAATTATCCACAGAAATTCAGACTCCACTGGACCCTAATCAATTACTAGATGGCTGTTAAACTTACTGATTCTGTTGCCAAACTCAGGAAAATGTGTAACTCGTGGATTACACAGACATTGATGGCCATTTACTAGACTTCCTTAATCCTGCCCAGCAGATGTAGAGCAAATGTTCCCTTTTGCTTCCCGGGGTTCTCAACTCTTTACCTCCCTACCTCATCTACTCGACCCCATCACCTCTCCTGCTTAATCGTCTTTTTCATCATCACTTTCTAATTGTATAAGGCAGGGCTCAACAAAATCCGGTGCCCGGTCGCAATTGCGACTAAAATTAGCGACCTGTCGCCCGGGGAAACTTAGGCCTACAGAAGGCCGCAAAGCCGCGGACTCAATGGCCGACGCAACCGTGCGCTCCCCCGCCGCGCCGGCCGGTAATTGAGGCCGCGGCTTTGCTGCCTTCTGCAGGCCTAAGCTTCCTTCCGTGATCTTGCGCCATCTTGTGGTGGCCGTTGGCATGACAAGTAAACCAGCAATTCTAATGGAGCTTCCCCAGTGTGTTCACTGCCATCTCCTTCCCTTTAATTGGAGCCCCCAAACATTATATATATTTTTTATTCTAACACCCTAGAGAATAAAATGGCGGTCGTTGCAATACTTTCTGTCACACCGTATTTGCGCAGCGGTCTTACAAGTGCACTTTTTTGGGGAAAAAATACACTTTTCTTAATTAAAAAATAAGACAACAGTGAAGTTAGCCTTTTATTTTTTTATATTGTGAAAGATATTGTTACACTGAGTAAATTGATACCCAACATGTCACGCTTCAAAATTGTGTCCGCTCGTGGAATGGCGACAAACTTTTACCCTTTAAAATCTCTATAGGCAACGTTTAAAAGATTCTACAGGTTGCATGTTTTGAGTTAGTTAGTCTAGGGCTAGAATTATTGCTCTCGCTCTAGCAATCGCGGTGATACCTCACATGTGTTTCTTTGAATACCGTTTACATATGCGGGCACTACTCACGTAAGCGTTCGGTTCTGCGCGCAAGCTCGGCGGGACGGGGCGCGTTTTCTGGCTCCTAACTTTTTTAGCTGGCTTCTAGATTCCAAGCAAATTTTGTCAAAACCTGGTATAAGGCTACTTCCACACTGGCAGTGCGGGTTATTTTTTGCTAAAGTGCCGCTTGTTTTCGCGCGTTAGTGGACAGGTTTTACCCCCAAAAAAGGGCAGTGCTTTAAAATCGCTTTTGTGGTGCTTTGGAAGTGATGCCCATTCAGCGCAATGGGCTGGCCATTTTGAAAACGCTAAATACAGCACTCCCAACCCTCCCTAAAGATGCTGCTTGCAGGACTTTTCCTAAAGTCCCACAAGCGCACCACCCCAGTGTGAAAGCACACACTGCACAGAATGGGAGGCAGTTTTCAGATGCTTTTTAGAGGCTATTTCAAGCGCTAGAAGACCGGAACACTGCCTCAGTGTGAAAGGGTCTAAGGACTACAAAGTTTCCATGTGCTGGTAGACACTGCTATATAACATACTCATGAAACATCAATATCATCTGAACCACACTAAGCTTTGTTTTTTACCTTTTTTGTAGCTTCCAATTTACCCTTAAAATTTTTAAATAAATTATTTAACAAGAAAACTAGGGCATACTAGTCATTATCTGAAGTCATAGCTCAGCACTAGTAGGCTGTTTTCCAATTTGAACCCCAGTACATGGTGGATTCATTTGGTCAGTAAAGCCTATTGTGTAGCATTCATAATTGTTCCGGCTTGTTTGTTTTTATATATGATATAATAAAAGGATGTGAAGCACTACCCTCTGACCAAGTCAAAATATAAAAGTGTCAATACTAAAAAACGTGAATACTCAAAATCATAATATAATCAAAACATACATCAATGGTCATGACCCCCAAATCTAAAACAAACAAGCAATGCAAGTACCTCCCGTGTATTTATAAATGTCTCAAATATGTGACAATTAGGGATGAGCCCGATGTTCGAGTTGAATGTATGTTCGACTCGAACATTCGGTGTTCGCCAAATAACAAACAATTTGGGGTGTTCACAGCAAATTTGAAAGCTGCGGAACACCCTTTAAAAGTCTATTGGAGAAATCAAAAGTACTTATTCTAAAGGCTTATATGCATGGTATTGTCATAAATTGTTTGGGGACCTGGGTCCTGCCCCAGGGGAAATTTTTCCAAGCAAAAAAAGTTTTAAAAACTGAATTTTTTTCGGGAGCAGTGATTTTTAATAATGCTTAAAGTGAAATATTCCTTAAAATGTTGTACCTGGGGGGATGTCTATAGTATGCCTGTAAAGTGGCGCATTTTTCCCGCAAAATGAAATTTCTAAAGGAAAAAAGGTAATTTAAAACTACTCGTGGCTATAATGAATTGTTGGGGCCTGTAATACAGATAAGTCATTAAAAAAAGTAATGGGTTGTCCCCCCCCCCCTACCCCTTCATCCATTACCAGGCCCTTTAGGTCTGGTATGAATATTAGGGGGAACCCCTGAACCAAAAATAAATAAAAAATATTGTGTGGGGGTCCCCCCAAATTCCATACCAAACTCTTCAGGTCTGGTATGGATATTAAAAGCACCATGTCCCCATGTTGACTCATCCCCACAACCCTTGCCCGGTGGTTGTGGGAGTCTGCGGGCGGGGGCTTATCGGAACCTGGAAGCCCCCTTAAAAAAATGGTGATTTGAAGTGCTTAAAGCAAACACACTTCTGTGGAGTCTTCTTCAAAATCCAACTTAGTTTCATATCTAAAAGCTAGAGTAGGGCAGGGTCAAACCCAGGTTCTTTCTATTTTTGCTATCAGTTTCATTCGTGAGATTTTCCTTAACTTCATGTCCAGTAGACTCAACATGAAATTAGAGGATATCTTTCCAATGCAAGGGAAATCCCTTTTGCATCAGTTTTTTTTTTTTTATCTTTTATTTTTATGTCACCAATGTTTCACAAACATATTTAATACATTACATGGAATTCATAGAGCACTATTGGGTTTCTTAAGATAAAGCATAGCAGAAGCTATTTACTTATGCCCGGTACACACGATCAGATTATCGGACGAATGAGCGTTCATTTTTTTTTGTATGCTAATCTCACGTCGAATCTGATGAGTTTACTAAAGTCACGAAAATTCTCGTACGGCAGAATAAAAAATCGGAAGTGATGTCATGTGTTGTAATGCATTTGTATTGCATTTTCGAACGACGGCTGTGCTGATTAAACGAAAATCGTACGATCTGGCATCGTACGAAAAAAAATTCCGTGCATGTCCGATAGAATAAAATTGGATGAACTGTCCTGATCGGCTCTCGGAAGCTCTGTACTAACGATCCGATTATCGTACGATCGATTCGAAAGCGGCATTTTTCATACGATTTTCGGATCGTGTGTACGGGGCATAAGTAAGCGTCTTTCTGATAGAAGCTTCTTATTAGAACATGTTTGAGAGAGGGAGAGGGACTAAAGAGCTCCATCCACTGGCTAAATATAAGAGTACAGAATATTCACATGCAGGATTTCATATTTTTACCAATTTTAAAATGTTGCTGTTTAGGCCTATGATGTCTCTACAACCATTATAAACCCTAAATGAAATCTGAATCTGATGCAATAAACCTGTACACTTCAGAATTCATACTGCTGCTTCAGTCCGCAATTGATTTCTCAGTATTAACTAGTGGCCAAGTTCAATTGGCAGTCATGCATACCCACACTGTACCATGTCTCATAGAGAATTTGGTATGCTGCGGAATGTAAGCTACCCCTTCCTTTTTTCATGCTCCCATCTTGTCATAATTTGGTACATGATGTTCTTTGTTTCATCTGTCCAAAGAATATTGCTCCAGAACTTTTTAAATGTTTTCTGGCAAAGTCTATCTAGACTTCCCTTGCATACATTAACACCAAGTCTAGTACACACGATGAGAAAATTGGATAAAAAATACCGCTTTTGAAGCGAACATGCTATAATCTCATCATTAGTACACCGCTTTCAAGAACTGATCATGACCGTTAATGCGAAACTGACTAAGGGGACAAACAATTTTTTTCTTGTACAATACCAGAAAGAAAGTTTTTCGTTTAATCAGTACAGTATTTATCCGAAAAAAAAAAACGGAAAAACCAAAACCATGCACGCTCTTAAAATGAAACAAACATTGCAATACAACACATTACATCACTTTCGAACTTGCATTCTGTCATGCGAGAATTTTCGTAACTTTAGTGTAACCTATTGGTTTTCGATACAAGACTAGCATGGAAAAAAAACGTTCATTCGTCCGATAATATGATTGTGTGTACAAGCCATTAGACAACTCCTCCACACTCAAATGCAATAAATCACAATGGCACACAGCTGGAGAACATAATTCAGTGGATATTCTCGTAGCCTTGGATTTTTTACAGGTCACCAGATAGTCCTCATGACTTTGCAATCCTTTTGGACAGGGGGGGGGGGGGTCCAAATTCTGGACTACAAAAATCAAAAAGGGTGCACCAGTGTGTTACCAATGGTACCATTTATTAGAATGTGAAACACAGGTAATTATACTCACAAAGCCAGATCAATATAAGGCACAAAAAAATAAATGAAAATGCGACTCTAATTGTAGCCTCAATTTGTAGCTCTAGATAGGCACAAATGACACCCAATGCAAAGCAGGCTATTATGCTTTTTAAGGGCAAACCCTCTTCCTCAAAGCTATCAGTCTGCCATTAACCACATGTTTATATAGTGCCTAGTGGTTTGGATTCATAGTCCCACCCCAATCGTGGGGGGTCTGCAACTCAGAACATGGTAACAGTCACATGTTAGCCGAGGCTTGACAATCACATGATCATAGTATCACAGATGGGAAGCTTTGATCAGAGTCTCCAAGTCGCACTAAAACATCAAATTCATACATAATAAAGCAAAACAGTCCAACTTTCATGATACAAACCAAACAGAATGCTGTATTACTCAGGGGCTGTGGCCAATCCTTAGCTTCTCTATTTAGGCTTCAATTTAACATCTGCAGTCTAGAAACTGATAAATAGAAGTAGTAGGAATAAGGGATTATCCCAGGGCATTTCAAGTGTAGTTGTTTCTCGGTGTGACATTACCTTTGCTGGTAACATTACATCAGTTATCCTATTGCAGTAACTAAGAAGCGTAAATGATCAGAATAAGGGGGAACAATGTGCCTTTATTTCAAGGCAGCCACCAGCTCTCCCAGTGAAAATGTGTCCAAGACAGACACTGTACTGGATAGAATACTTTCTGGAGCTGGGAAGTATCTTATAAGGCCACGCCCAGGGCCGGCCTTAGGCCTTTAGGCGCCCAGTGCGAGAAAGCTTTACAGCGCCCCCCTAGTGACCACGCCCCTCAGTAACCACACCCTTTCAGTGTCCACACCCATTTCTCCAATACCGGCTCCATTTAAAGCCTTCCATTCCGTTAAGTTCCCAAAAAAAACAGATTACAAGCTATGATAAAAATACAACTTTTATTCACATGGTATAATAACGCCACCTATACTGCAAATCACACGCTATAATAATGCCACATATACTGTATATCACACGGTATAACACCACCACCTATACTGCAAATCACATGGTATAATAACGCCACATATAAAGTAAATCACATGGTATAATACCACTACCTGTAAATTTACAATCAAATATCAAACATAATTACAATAAAGTATTTTTTAACTTTTGTATTTACTGTTCCTTTAAGAAACACCCTATTTAAATAAGAAAATACAAAACGGATATTAAGCAGTACACTGCATTTATAAAAAAATAATTTACTTACAGAAAAAAGTTTTTACATCTGCTGCCTGCTTCTGTGGATTCTTGCCCTCCTTTGTCTCATAGCAAGGAAAGGACAGCCGCCCACGCCCGGGGTGGATCCTATATCTGCCCCCCACGGTAAAATGTAAAAACATCCCACTGTGCCCCCTGCATCCTTCAATATCTCTGTCACTACTGTGTACCCCTATCCACAACTGCACCTCTGGACCCCTCTACATTACACAGCACCCTGCATCACTGGACCCCTTTACATTTCACAGCACCCTGCACCTCTGGGTCCCTTTACATTACACAGCACCCTGCACCTCTGGGCCCCTTTACATTACACAGCACCTCTGGACCCCGTTACATTACACAGCACCCTGCACCACTGGACCCCTTACATTACACAGCACCCTGCACTTCTGGACCCCTTTACACTACACAGCCCCCTGCACCTCTGGACCCCTACACATTAACCTTGCACCCTTGGACCCCTTCACATTACATAGCACCCTGCACCACTGGACCCCTTTACATTACACAGCACCCTGCACCACTGGACCCCTTTACATTGCACAGCACCCTGCATCTCTTGACCCATATAAATTACACAGCACCCTGCACCCCTTTACATTACACAGCACCCCACAGCTCTAGACACCTGTATGTTACACAGACACCCCCCTACAGTGCAGACCCCTCCCCCTACAGTGCAGACCCCCCCCCCCTTACAATACAGACTCACCCCCACAGTGCAGACCCCCCTCACCTACAATACAGTCCCCTCCTTACAATACAGAACCCCCTCTACAATACAGATTCACCCCTAAAGAGCAGACCCCCCTCCTACAATACAGAACCCTCCTCCTACAATACAGAACCCCCCTACAATACAGAACCCCCCTCCTACAATACAGAACTCCCCCCTACAACACAGAACCCCCCCCTCCTACAATACAGACCCCCTCCTACAATACAGAACTCCCCCCTTCTACAATACAGAACTCCCCCCTTCTACAATACAGAACTCCCCCCTTCTACAACACAGAACTCCCCCCTTCTACAACACAGAACTCCCCCCTTCTTCAACACAGAACTCCCCCCTTCTACAACACAGAACTCCCCCCTTCTACAACACAGAACTCCCCCCTCCTACAACACAGAACTCCCCCCTCCTACAACACAGAACTCCCCCCTCCTACAACACAGAACTCCCCCCTCCTACAACACAGAACTCCCCCCTCCTACAATACAGAACCCCCCTACAGTGCCGACCCCCTACAATACAACCCCCCCTTCAGACCCATAAAGCAGGCTCAGATAATGTGCTTGCCGCGTGCTGCAGTGCACACATGGCACAGTGCAGAAAAGGGGAGGCGGCTTCATTGCTCGGCTGCGTGACTGTAAGACAGTCACAGGCAGCCGAGACTCATTAGACCTGCAGCGCTGTCGCAGAGAAGGGGGATCATTGCGGCCAGGTCCCGGGTGTGCCGATGGCTTGCTCGGGTGCGGCTTGCACCCCCCCCGCAAAGCCAGGCGCCTGTCACCACGCCATGCTGCCCAAAGTCCTCTTCAGTCGCGGGGGGGGGGGGGGGCGCCGGCATGCCCCCCCTGCCCACTACTTAGTACGCGGGCGATATTAAAGAATTTGTGCCGGTCGCCAGGTGCCCATGTTGCTATGTCGCCCTGTGCGACCGCACATCCTGCACACCCCAAAGGCCGGCCCTGGCCACGCCCCAATGCCCTGCCCATTAATAAGGGAACAAAGTAGAAATCCATCAAGGCGATACATACCAGCATATGTCAAACAACTAGCTTCATCATTCAGATGTGATGAATTCACTCCCTGTCAGCTAGCCCAGGGCTGCCCTGTAGAGAAATGCCAGGAGCTGGAATGAAAAACAAATGCCACTACCGCAAGATAAACCCCCACTCTCTCCAGCTAAACATACTCTGGTTGATGTGGCACCACTCTCCTTTTTACCCCAGAAACTCTGCTAAAACTCTGCTTTGACATCTGCACACAGACATGAGATGGGGAGGGGATATTGTTCCACAGTTTAAAATAAACTTTCCTGATGACAGCTTGACAAGCCACAATAACTAAAATAATTTGACAACCCCATATTGTCAAATTTTTCAGACAAATAATAAAAAAATATTTTAAACTAAATATACCTTATAGCAGGGCTCAAAATTTCAAGTCCTGAGCTACTAGCCAGGCCTCAAGGGTTACTCGCCACCAGTTGCCCCACCCAACCACTACCCTGTCCTGCCTCTAATTCCGCCCCTAAACACGCCCTCATATATTATCTCATGAAATTACACTTAAATGTTCTATGCAGAATTAAGTTATAAAAATATTAACAACAACTTTATCCATACCCAAAAATGCAGCCTGCCCGTGTCCGCCAATGCAGCCTGTGCCTGCCCGTGTCCGCCAATGCAGCCTGTGCATGCCAGTGCAGCCTGTTTCCCGGTCCTCAGTGCAGCCTGTGTCCCCAATGCAGCATGTGTCCCCAGTTTCAACCTTTTTCCCCAGTTCAGAGTTTCTTTAGCCTGTGTCCCCAGTTTCAGCCGCCTGTGTCCGCAGTTTCAGCCGCCTGTGTCCCTGCGATCGTAGGGGATGAGAGGGGAGAGCCGCCGCTTAGCTAATTGCAGCTGGGGAACATAACGGCTTTCGTTACAATAGCTGTGTGTTTCCCCACCGTGCAGCGTCATATACAGCCCCTCCCCCTTTTTCCGGGGAACTTTGATAGCCTGTGTCCCTGGGACAGTGATCTGTCTATCAAAGTGCCCAGACAAGGGGGAGAGGCTGTACATGACGCCGCACGGCAGGGAAACAAACAGCTATTATGTTCCCCAGTGCTCTAAACAGCCAGGCAGCGGCGACTCTCCTCTACCATACCTAACGATCGCTGGGACAAAAGCTCCAATACAACTCGGACCGACGGCGGTGTTCGCCCCTCGCGCTCCCAGGCAGCCCACACCCCCCCTCTTAAAATCCACTCGCAAAATGCGAGCAGGCGAGTGGATTTTTTGAGGGCTGCCTTATAGCATATAAGGAAACATTTTTGTTTATACATATATAGAAAATTTTTAATTTTTACATTCTATACTGAAAACGTTTCATGTACCTCATATTTCATTACTTACCCAGATATATTTTTAGTTAAAGACCGGTCACTGCCCACTAGTATGACATAAAATCATCACCATAAAAAAAAAAAATCTTTAACATGTACATAATCAAGTAAATGGATATTGCATTGCATAATCAATATATATAATTTCTAGGATAAAATATAAGTACATAAAAAATGCATACATACTGTATATACATACATAAATACTTTTAGCAATCCAATGAGATGCAAATGGATATAGCACAAACATGCTCCTGTTTGGTACGTAGTAGCACAGATGTGTATTAGCCCAAGAGTAAAAAAAAAGAGCATTCTCTCCAAAACCTAAACCCAAAACACACTACTACATCAGGAAAAAGAAGAGAAGCTACACCAGTTTCTCAAAAAAGTGGACTTTGAAGGGACAGCATGAGGCGATTTGTATATAAAAGCTTAATACTTTATTGGATATACATTAAAATACAACAAACATAAAGAGGATCCTTTTTGCTATATGTTTTGGATGTTGGCATGGTGAGGGTTCTCCTTTCACTACACTAATATCCCAATTATTTTAAAATGTATATTCAAGCAGATGGATAAGGAGAAATCTTTTATGTTCAAATGGGAATGACACCTACTTGAGGTGAAACTAATGCTTTATCCAGGTCGATAGCTGTTGATTTATAGTTATAATTTTTATTGTTTTTCTGGCTCACTTCCAGGTCAAAAATCTTCACATGAGTTTATAAGAAGATCGTAAATAGATGTGCCTATAACTATATGTATCTGCATATTAAGCCTTGTTTCTAACAATTATATATCACTTATACTAAACCTCCCAACCCCCTGAAAAAATTTAATGATTCAACAAGCTAAGTCTAAATCAATGACTGGACTTCCAAATCCGCATTTAGTCCACAAGGTGCCAAACTGCCAAGACTATAAATCCAATTAGACTCCCTACTACAGGTTTTCGGGTGTTTCCTACCAATATCGGAGTCACTTATGAAGGCATTTATCCCAGGTAGCAATAAGGTCCTGAAGCGCTCAACCTGGTAGTCAGTGGGGGGTCTAAGTTTAGTGAAGTTGAGCCCCAGTGCAGCTGCCGACCACTGGAGCAATGGATATGTAGATATGTAGAAAAAAAACAAAGGCAGCACTCTATGGGGAAAAGTCAAAGTTGTATCAATATGTGTGAATATATAGTGGTATTTTTACTTGGATTCAGTTAAAACTGTTTATTTCACTTTAAAGTGTAACCCAGCGGTAAATACAGGTGTAAACTGCAGCAGAAAATGAAAAGCGTGTAGCCATACGTTTTGTCAAAATGGATTAAAAACGGTACCACCATACATTCTTGGTAGAAAAGGGGCTAGCTGCTCTTGTGAAGTTTGCTGTCACAGGTGGAAGAGGGTCATCGGTGGATTTATAGAGGACGATCCGGCTCTTATCTGTTGGCGTGGGGTGGTGGAAAGATTCCTCCTGCTGACACAGGGTTGTGGCTGTGCGGAATAGAAAGGAGGGGAGGGGGCTGGCTGCCACGATGGTCAGCGCTCGCTTCGACAAACCCCAGGCACAGGATTGTCGTCAGGAGAAAGCTTTCCATCACCCCACTCCTCCAGATTAAAGCCAGATCATCCTCCATGCATCCACTGATGATCCTCTTCCATCTGTGACGGCCAGAGCAGCCCCTTTTCTACCTAGAATGTATGGTGGTACGGTTTTTAATCAACTTTGACAAATCGTATAGCTACACGTTTTTCATTTTCTGCTGCAGTTCACACCCGTATTTACAGCTGTGGATACCGCTGGGTTACACTACAAAGTGCAATAAATTGTTTTTAAACTGCATCCAAGGTGTATATACCTCTATAAATCCACACATATATTGATACAACTTTTACCTTCCCCCATAGAGTGCTGCCTTTTTTCCTACATTTATCCCAGGTAATCTGAGCACTACTGTATCTTTGTTGTGCTCAGGGGCCTCAAAGTGCGGCCTACATTCAACAAGCTACATGGATAGTAGAGACCATATATAATGAATTGGGTTCCACAGTTGATGAACTGTTTGATATTATGGTCTAATTGTCTGTGTTTTACATTCTAATAAATGGTATCGTTGGTAATGCACTAGGCTGGTATGTCCTTCTTATTTTCTTTTCCTTAAATCAAAACTACCCTTTCACCTGTGCTACCAGCTATGACAGATCAAACTGACCCTCAGTTCCCCTTCCATGCCACTGCCGTCTATCGCTACAGTCTTCAGGGATCCCACATTGTCTACCTCCACCCATTTGATAGACCGTTTTGATGCAATTCCTGCACGCATTGTCATTGACATCTGGCTTAATTTCCTGCATCCAACAGGCATGAGCCAGCATTTACAAAAGTGCTCTGTGAGAGGATAATTTGTTTATTTTTAGCAAAAGAGCCATTTAAAGTCTCTCATTTTAAAAACCTCATTGCAGTTTTTGAAAAGTGATCTAAACATCTGCATTAAGAGCTTAATAATGGTTTTCACCTTGTGGCAAGACCTCTTTTGGGGGAGAGTACATTTTATGTACCAGAAAAGAGGGAAAAGGGCTCCTGAAGATGAAAGTTTTTTTTGTTCAAGTCCGACACAGGTCTGCCATAAAACCTGGACCTTCAGAAACAAGTTCTTCTCCCAGCAAGGGTTGAGACCCCACTTGTTAGAGTAGGGAGATGTCTGTCTACCCTTTCTGCTATCTGGGCCCAGAACATTTTAGAAGTGTTGTATCCAGTGGCTACAAACTGGAGTTTCGTTCTATGTCTCCACTATGCTTCATGCTGTTAACTTTGCCAACTTCCCTGTAAAGGTGAGCATATTACCACACTGTTCTCTGGCAGCTCCTCCTCTGAAGTGGTCATAGTTCCTGCCCCAACAGAGGAAAGATACCAGGGTTTCTGCTCAAACCTGGTTGACATCCCCAAGGTAAAGGGAGACATTCACTTAAATTTGGATGTAAAGATTCCTTCAGGTTCTAAAAATCACATTGCATGTAATCTGTCTGTCAGTCATTGGTTTCCCCTCAACTGAGGGATTTTATGTCCTCCATGGATATAAGAATGTCTCTTTGCACTTCACCTGCATTTTGCAGTGGGCATGCAACACTACCAATATGTTGCCATTCCCTTTTAGCATGTCAACAGCACCTCAGGGCTTCACCAAGGTTCTAGCATCTGTCCTAGCTGTTCCTTTCTTCATCCCTATCCCTATCCCCATCTTATGATATCTGGATGATATCCTGTTAAAGGAACAGTCAACTCCTGTCAATCAATGTCCTTCAAACAGTGCAAACCCTGCAGAGATTCCTATGGATCCTAACTCCCCAGAAATCAACACTGGATCTAAATCTGCAACCTGTAGATCATGAGCTACCAGTAGATCATAGACAGATGACTGGTAGATCTGGTTCTGGGCTTGCTGACCCGCCGCTCCAGAGCATTAAACAGAGTACAATGCAGAGGGATTACTTGTAAACTTGGATCTACAGTAGGGAGCAAGAGCAGCATAAGCCAATGTCTCCTCTAGTGCTGGTTCATGTCCCATGTGGAGTGATATCAATTACACTCTACCTCTTATCATGGCTAGCGGTCTCCAGAGTGGTTCCAGCAGCAGGAAAGAAAAGACTTTCATGTTGGTGTGAAGCAATACACTGGGCATATTAGTATCGCGCTGCTTTTACACTGATGTACTGACGTTTAACCACAAAGTGGGCGCAGTGCAGTGTACCTGCGGGTTTGCTGCGCTTAGCCATAGACTTCTATTATATCCTGCTGTTTTAGAACACCTCAACTTTAGTGTGAACGAGCCGTAAGGGTGCCGCGGCTGAATTGATCTAAGAGCTCATTCACAATTGCAGCAGGCACTGCTGCTGCTCTGAAAAGTGATCCAAATGTGTGTTTGCAGGTGGTGAGGAGGCGATATGTTGCTTCTTCACCACCTGCATTAAACCCATGAATGCTGTGCAATGCATGCATTTGTTTCACGGTAGTACGGCAGTTAGAGGTTTAAATCTGGTGTGAGGAGGCGACACTGTGCCTGGTGACCTGTTCTGAACCCACCCAACCATTGTATTTTGCATAAGTATTCAGGGATAATTTTAGCCTCCTAATATTTAGGCAGCATGGGACAAGCGGTCTCCTTCTCTAGACTGAATCGTACACCTGAACAGCAAAATTAGGCTTGCCCTGGGGAATATCTTTTTACCTCAAGACCTGGAAGGTGCTAATGACAGATGTCAGACTAAAGAGGTGCTCTGAATGCCCTCTTGGTGCAGGAGACTTGGTAACAGGGAAAGCTAGGATTCCAATCCATATCTTTGAAATTAGGGCAATTCCGTGGACTTTTTACCTACAAGGTTACCAGACTAGAATTAAGCTGGATAATGCAATAGCAGTGGCTTACATCAAACATCCAGGTGGCACCAGAAGTTGCACAAAGAACTAGGTTCAACAGCAGACTGGTTCATTGCCAGGATCTGAAATATATCTTTCCTCTTGTAAAGCATCTTCCCTGCATACTCCAAGGGCATTCCGGAGATCTTCATTGTACTGAACCGGCCCAGAAAGACACGTTGCTCTGACATACTGACACTCCTGGAAGACTCTCTGGACCTTCCTTGATCTTTCAGGTCTTCTGTTACAGGAGCTGGTACACCATCCTGCTTCATGGTCACTGGCTTTAATGGCCTTGTTACCCTTGCAGTTCCTGAGGGACAGGGTGCAATTGGATTTAGTCATTCCTATGCCTCTGAAAGTTAAGGGGTGTACACACTGGGCCAGATTCAAGAAGCACTTGCGCCCGCGCAACCATAGGTTGCGCGGCGCAAGGGCTTACTTGCTCCGGTGTAACGAGTGCTCCTGATTCAGGAACCTCGTTACACCGACTGCAGCCTAGGATGTGACAGACATAAGCCTCCTTATGCCTTCACATCCCAGGCTGCATTCTTGCGTTGGCCGCTAGGGGGGCGCGGCCATTGTGATCGGCGTATAGTATGCAAATTGCATACTACCACCGATTCACAAAAGTTCGGGGCCCTGGGCACGCAAGGTACGGAGTTTCCGTACGGCAACTTTAGCGCAAGGTTGCTCCTGCTAATAGCAGGGGCAGCCAATGCTAAAGTATAGCTGCGCTTCCCGCTCGTGAAATTTTAATTTCACGTCGGTTACGTAAGTGATTCGTGAATGGCGCTGGACGCCATTCACGTTCACTTAGAAGCAAATGACGTCCTTGCGACGTCATTTGCCGCAATGCACGTCGGGAAAGTTTCCTGACGGAGCATGCGCTGTTCGCTCGGTGCGGGAGCGCGCCTAATTTAAATGATTCCCGCCCCCGGCGGGATCATTTACATTAGGCGCCCTTACGCAGGGCTAATTAGCATTGCGCCCGCAAAATTTACGGAGCTAATGCTCCGTGAATCACGGGCAAAACTAAATATTTGCGTGGGCGCAGAGAAAAATCTTTGCTCTTTGCCCACGCAAATATTGCCCCGATCTACCTGAATCTGGGCCACTGGGTGAATTTCTGGTGCAGTAGAAACCGGCCAATGTTCGGCCTGTGTATATGGCAGCTGTGTATATGGCAGCTGGTCTGACAGAAGCCGGCTGTTGGGCCGGCTTCTGTCAAAGAGGCATGACTGACCGGCAAAGATATGCTGATCGACACCCATTGGCTGTGATCGCTGACCGGTGTGTTCTGGTGTGGGGGGCTGTCCCCCTGTCAGAACACAATAGATTAACTGGGAAGATCGCTGTACGAATATCAGATAGTTGGTACAGAGGCTCCTCTGGTTTTTTTTCTGTTTTTTTTCAGCCTGCGTGTACCAGGCTTTAGGAAATCGTCTTCTTGCAAAGTCTACCATTGCTCTTTGAAGGTATACTTTTTCATGGTGCAAGTCTAGGTAAATCCATCCTAAGAGGTGCTCTGTGAGGCAAATCCTGTTTGTTTGTTTTGTTTTTTTCCCTCCAATCTAGATCAGCATTTGGCCTTGAGTACCATCAAAGGCAGTTTCAAATAAGACATGGTCTAAGACTATGATCGTATTTAACAGGTAAGACAAATTCCTTTTTTATTTACTCTTGCTACCATAAAAGATCTTTCTTGTTTCCAAAACTGAATTTGATTTATTAGATGCAGTGAGGGTAGAAGGGTTTAATAATGCAACTTTTCTTTAGTGTGTAGGAAGCCACATTCTTTTCACCTAGAAAGGGCATTTTAAGTTTTAAATAACATTTCTGCAGCTGTGTTTATTCACATTTCATAGTTTTTTCTTGCCCTGCAGTGTAAAACTGATGGGGCTGCTGTAAAGCCTCCTGGATCACTTTTACATAAAAAAAGTACAGTATAAAAGCTTGCAGTCCAGAACATTTTATATCTGTATACTGGGCAACAAGTGGCTAAAGGTATCTAGATCAAATAGGTTCAAGTGAACCTGGTGCAAAGGTCATGTGTAAAAACGTTTGAGCTAACACCCTATCTCTCCCAGGACACCACTCTGTAAGATGTCTGCAAAAATCCCCAAGGACTTTTTAAGGCCCAACAGGTAATCCCTGCAAGCTGCAGAGTGGTAGCATACTAAATCCCTGTTTTTACGTATACAAGTTTCTGAACCAAGAACAGATGTAATAGTACAAAATTACTGCAAAACTTTTATTTTTGTTAAACCCCGTCCAAATGTGCCAAATGTCTAAAGACATCAGCTGGTTCAATAGAAACCTTCCAACATTCGGCTTGTGTGAACTTCACCAGCTTCTGTTGAAGGCGCGTGACTGGAAAAAGGTCTTTTGATTGGCTCCCAATCAGCAGTTGGCTGAGAGCGCTGACTGGAGTGTTCTGGTGGGGTGGGGGGAGGGGAACGGTGAATGGGGCATCTCCTGTCGGAACACAATAGCACAACATGCGGAGACCGATGTACTAACATTGGATTCTTAGTACAGCGGCTCAGACCTGAGTTGTCAGTTTTCTTTCGTTCAACCCGCTAGGTTGAACATAAAAAAAAAAACAGTAGTGTGTACGAGGCTATAGAGTAAGAGAGCGTTGTAAACCTGATCAGTTATTTTTCCTCCAAATGCCTCCAAAGTGAGGGAAGACCTTAGTAGTCACCAGAATCGCCAGAACTATTGTCCATTTGGAAGAATTCCCCTTTATTACTATTCTTTCACCTTAATTTTTCAATCACCAGGACACATAAAGTGAGTTGATCTCCCTAATGAGCCTACAAGTGGCCCTGCTGCCACACATTGCACAGGCATGTTCTGTTGTTCCCTGGTAAATGATTTGCATTTGCCGCCCTATTCGCGAACGACTTGCGCAAACGACGTACAATTTTCAAAATTCGACGCAGGAACGACGTCCATACTTAACATTGGTACGCCTCATGTACGCCTCATATAGCGGGGGTAACCTTACGCCGGGAAAAGCCTAACGTAAACGGCGTATCTGTACTTCGTCGACCGGGCATACGTTCGTGAATTCGCCTATCTAGCTGATTTACATATTTCTAGGCGGAAATCAGCGTACACGCCCCTAGCGGCCAGCGTAAATATGCAGTTAAGATCCGACGGCGTAAGAGGCTTACGCCGGTCGGATCTAATACAAATCTATGCGTAACTGATTCTAAGAATCAGGCGCATAGATACGACGACTCAGAGTTACGACGGCGTATCTGAAGATACGCCGGCGTAACTCGTACGAGAATCCGGGCCTAACTCTGTAACTCAAAACAAGCAACCTGTAGAATTTTTTAAACGTCGCATATGGAGATTTTTAAGGGTAAAGGTTTGACTGCTTTCTACGAGCGGGTGCAATTTTAAAGCATGACATGTTGGGTATCAAATTACTCGGTGTAACATTATCTTTCACAATATAAAAAGAAAATGGGCTAACTTTACTGATGTCTTATTTTTTTATTTAAAAAAAAGTAAATAAAAAAAAACAAAAAAAGTGCGCTTGTAAGACTGCTGCACAAATACGGTGTGACAAAAAGTATTGCAATGACCTCCATTTTATTCTCTAGGGTGTTGGAGGAAAAAAAGTATGTTTGGGGGTTCTAAGTAATTTTTTGCAAAAAAAAATGTTTTTAACATGTAAACAAAGAGTCTGAAAAACAGGCTCGGTACGTAAGTGGTTAACTTGCTACCATCGAAGGACTTGGAAGAGCCTGGAATTCCTATGACTGGCAATGTCAAAATCTTAAGCCTGTTTAGAACTACTTTCTTTTTAAACAAGACTGCTAAAGAGTGGTTGTATGTCAAATCTGATAGTTTTCCCACTATGTCTTAACCAATATAATGTACAAGGCAAGATTTCCCACTTGCTATGCAGGTTAAATAGAAGCCAAATCCTGATCTCAATAAGGACCCTAGCTATGCTGTGCTGAAATCTGACTTTCGTCTTAACGCAACTAATTCATTCTGGCTGACGTGCACTGCTCTGTACAAGCAGCCTGTAAACATCCAACTCTGTTATCTCCATTCTGTAGAGAAAAATTGTGTTCTATTGATTTCTGAACTCATTGGGAAAGCTACATGGTAGCAGCCAAGATTTGAAACTGTGCATTGATTCAGGCATTGCAGGATCATGTTGACTCAGTTGCAGCTTCCTCCTGCTGTGTAGCTTCTTCCTGGTTCCACATTGATAGCGGGTGAGTTTCTGTCCTTCTGTATCATAACTGACATTTGCATGTCTAGCTAAACTTTTATTGTCCAGTAAGTTCATTTACAACTGCAAATGTCTCCCAAGTAGTAATGTGCACTTCTCTTAACCTTTTTATAAAATAAAAATGTTCCTTTTTATGGAATGTGTGACAAAGAGGAAAGTGGCCCCTGGAATGTACCCAATGATAAACATGGCCTTATTTATAATGCGAAAAGTGGTAGTTTAATGCAGCTGTGATGTTTTAGTTATAATTTATTATTATTTATTTATTTTTCAAAATTTTACATACAAACAATTTTTACTAAATACATTTGGAATAGTTTATTTACCAAGACTAGCAAAGCTCTAAGAGCCGGTTAACACTGGGGCGACTCCCAAGTCGCCCAAGTCGCATCCCATTCTATTCACCAGAACCATTCTAATAGGAGCGATGCAAGTCGCTCCGACTTAGAAAAAGGTTCTTGTACGACTTTGGGGAAGACCCGGGGCGACTTGCATTGACTTCTATACAGAAGTCATTTTGCAAGTCGCCTCTGAAGTCGTCTTCAGGACGCCTTGCCGAGTCGCCCCCGAAGTCGTGCCACCGCAGTGTGAACCGGCTCTTAGGGTCCTCAAGATGATATACTCACACTCGTCTGTAATTTGGAGCAGTATGTTTAAACTCGCATTTGGTGGCATTTCTTTCCTTGTTTTTTAGTAACATTATAAGACACATGCTTACTGATCGTGTGTGTAATATTTTTACAAAAAAGCACAAACTGCTTACTTGCCTTACCATTTTGTCTGTATGGAAATAACAGATCCCATTCCTGTACATCCTCTAACCTCTTACTGCTCTATGCCATAGTTTTCTCTTCTGGTTCAACTTTATTCAATTAATCTTTACTGTCTTGCCTATTCGACAGCTGTGCCTCCCCAACATTTATGTATTTTAAGGAATTTAAGGGTCTAAATGTTAAAAGCTTATTGTTATTCTGAGTTTATAATCTCTGTCGTGCTTTAATAATTTTTCCTTATGCCTGGGTAAGCCGCAAGTTGCACAATAATCACTCTCACAGCTTTGTAATCAATGCCCACAGTAATAGGATTCCTCTGGCCACTGGCAATTAATAAATTTGTGTCTTTAAAAAAAAAAAAAAAAACACACTAGCAAGTCTGATCTGAAATACGACTGACTGGCTTTCCTCATTTGCATATTTATTGCAGTGGAAAAATTCTTGCCGAATGATTGATGTCAGCCCTGCCTCTTGAATTCCAAGCAGCACATTATTATGAAATGAAAAATGCCGGCCCTAGAGTTGATTAAAGTTGAAGACAGTGGAATCTGTGTTTTTTAAGATTATGGGAGAATTAAAGGCATATTTTAATGGATGTTGACAAGAAGTGAGCCAACAAAAGCAAAGCAAAGGATTTGCTTGAAAAGATTTAATCAGATGTGTTTCTTGGGGGATTAATTGCTGGGTATGACTGGTGCAATTGGTAGTCATCGTGGATTTAAATTATTATTGTTCTTGAGCTTACAGAAATGGGAAGGCTGGAAAAAAAGTAAAATATACACATATTCCTCTGATGATATGTTACAAGTTATACCTATCCACATGAGTTTATTTTTTGTCTATTTTGTATTTAGCATAATTAAATTTGTTTGTTTTTGTGTGCCATTATTTTATGCTATTGTTTTTAACTTATTTATTTTTATTTATTTTTTTATGTCTATTAGCATTTTATATTCTGTAGATTTTACAGTTTTTGATCAATCTGCAATTTGGTGAATGAAGATGAAAAACAGGTTTTTGGGGTACATGGGGTACAGTGATTCACCACATTAACCCTAATTCGTTCGTTGTAATCCCTGCTTTATTTTTACCTACAGGTAAGCCTATAATAAGGCTTACCTGTAGGTAAAATGAATGTCTCCTTAACGTGCACCATTTAGGAACTATTCACCCAGATCGCATGCTGACGTCAGCGGTGCATGCGATCTGAAGGTCTGGCATAACGTGCTTAAACCGAGGGCTCCCGCACATCACGAATCGGCCACTAACAGTGCTGGAGCCGTGAACTCGGAAGAAAGGTCGGCGAACATGTCAGCCCTTTTAGCGTTGACCAGGCACTGCTGGAAGGGCTTTGTTCTAAGGTATTTCATAATGAGCTGGTATACTGCATACTAGCACATTATGCCATTGTCTTGCCGTTTTTTTTCAGCAGTTTACTACCGCTTTAAGCTGCAGTACCACTTAAAGTGGGGGTTCACCCAAAAATACATTTTTAACATTACATTCAGCCGAGTTGTCCTAATGACAATCGGCTGTTTTTTTTTTTTTTATGTACATACCGTATTTCACCGCTGCTTCCGGGTATGTCTTCTGCGGGACTGGGCGTTCCTATTTGATTGACAGGCTTCCGACCGTCGCGTACAGCGCATCACAAGTTGCCGAAAGAAGCCGAGCGTCGGTGCGGCTCTATATGGCGCCTGCGCACCAACGTTCGGCTTCTTTCGGCAACTCGTGATGCGTAGTATGCGACGGTCGGAAGCCTGTCAATCGGATAGGAACGCCCAGTCCCGCAGAAGACATACCTGGAATCGGCGGTGAAAATAAGGTATGTACGGGGAAAAAAACAGCCGATTGTCATTAGGACAACTCGGCTGAATGTAATGTTAAAAATAATTTTTTTGGGTGAACCCCCGCTTTTAAGTGGTACTGCAGCTTAAGTTTTAATAAACTTAAATTATGCTCTAGTGGTCACAGTCAGTATTTATATGTAGACATCTTCTTTTTTTTTTTTGCTTTAATTTTACCTTTTTCCTCTGGTGATCTTTTTAGTAAAGCAGTCCATAGATCATGAAGTATTCTTTCCTTCCACCATGGGTGGTTTTTGTAATTTACAGAGATGGATGTATTTATTGTAACTGATGAGCGTGCATCACAGACATCTATCTGTTCTCATGATTTTTGTCTGGATGTACAGGTTTTTTTGGACATTCTAAACCTATATAGCAAAATGGTATATTCTCCTTGTCTTCACTCTTCCATGAAAAAGAGGCAATGGATGGACCATTCTTACCATTTAAGAATAAAAGTGGCAGGCTCACTGTTCTGAGACTTCCTTGAGGACAGGTTTATAGTACTGTCCTCCGTCATTTTATGACCATGAATAATTGCCCAACGCTAAATTGTCACAGAACCTAAGTGGGAAATTATATATATATATATATATATATATATATATATATATATATATATATATATATATATATATATATATATATATATATATATATATATATATATATATATATATTAATCCATGCAAGCTCAAATCCCTTGTAATGGGGCTGTGCATGCAATGTAGGTGGTAATTGCTTGTTTTGATGTAGGGCAAGGGTCTCCAACTCCAAACAAAAAAGGGCTAATTTACTGTGCTTCAGAGGGGGAGGAGGGGGGTGGTACTGTGGCCAGTGGGAGTAGAAAATGCCCCAGCGACACTGAGAGTAAAAACAATACATAGCACCTGTGGTCAGTTGGAGGAGGAATTGGGCCCCATTGTTGGTGTCAGTGGAAGGAATAATGCACCATTGTTGGTGTCAGTGGGAAGAATATTGCCCCATCATGGTGTCAGTTGGCGGTATTACACCCCACTGTTGGTGTCAGTGGATGGACTAGCACCTCCTCATTGGTGTTTGTGGAAAACATAGTGCCTTGTATCAGTGGGAGGAATAGTTAACACTTATCAGTATCTTTTCAGCAATACAGCAATCCTTTTCAGAAAGACCTGTATATGAAATGCATGTTTATCAATAAAAGTATTAAACCATAAACAAGTATGTAATATAAACACATGCAAAAAAGTTAATTTTTAATGTACATTTTTAAAAGACCCATTTTATTTTATGTGCAGTGGGAGCACCATCTTCTGACCCCTTAAAGTTAAGATTTTAAAGGAAGATTTTTAACTATTATGCATGAGAAGGAAGAATTCAGGGGAAGGGAATGATTGTGAGGAAAAATGAAAGAGAGAGTAGATGTCAAGGCATGTATGATATGGGTGCATTTAAAATACAGTAGGTATTCTGTCACAATATTTAGATTGTGAGCACATTATATTCTGTGTTTGAGTTTTTAATCCACAGTATTTCCACAAAATAGGTTATTTATCCTCATCATATTTATTAAATTATATATTTTTTCCAGGTTATAAAGCATTGAAGGAGTTGATGAGATCTTTGGTCCAGTTGCAAGATGAGCTGCTTTTCCAGTTTCCAGAAACCCGCTACCTAATAGATGGAAAAAAGTGCAATGCAGACAGGTAAATAATTTTTGTGCAAGTATTTCTCCTCTTTGTAATGCAGGCTGGGGTACCTTCAGTACAATGCTCGGGGAAGTCGTCTTTCCTACTATAATTTTAGAAGGGGCTCATGTCTGTTTATTTTAACTTGCAAAGCATCGGTGAGAACTTACTCACTTGCTACCAAAAAGCTGAGTGAGCAGCATTCTGCCTTATTGTGTCTCATTGTAATACTGTGTGTAGACCCTGACAAATTAGCCATTATTGTCCATAATTCTGAACCAAGGACATTGTTTACTAAAGTGTAGTATTCTTTAAAATAAGTGTAGAGAAAATTGTCCACAACCGCAGACCTCCCTTTTCGGAAAGCATTTGTCTTGCAAGCAATCAGTGAGATGTGGTGGATACATGCAGCAAAGGGGTGACATATCACTGAAACACACAGGTTGGCAATCACTTTTGCTGGTGACCACAATCCTCAGGCATGGGAATACCTGGTAGTTTATTTTTCACTTGAGAACTTATGGGGTGACGTGATTGCCTGTGATGTGGTGAAACTGAGAATCATCTTAATTTCTAATTGGAATACGACTACCTAAAGGCATGCCAATCGCACCAGGCGCTAAACATAATTAAACAAAAAAAGCTTAAGGCTGGATGTTTAGCTTGTATAGACTAATTTTTTTTTTGGGTGCCTGGGAAGTACAGGTGCAGCATACAGTCAGCAAAAAGCAGCCCGTCAAAGTCAACGATGGACTGAAATGCGGTGCTCACGGTCCGGAATGGATACAGGCCTTAGGGTGGGTACAGATCAAAACAATTTCCAGCTGTGTAAAGCTTCTGCATATTTCAGCCTGGCATTGATTTTAAAGGGCTCCTTGCAGGAGGTTATACACAACTCCGGTGCCTCCCGGGAGCACAAAAAATGCCAATTAGGCTATATATGACCCAAACTGCCTGTGTACATGAGCACTTAATGTACAGTAAGCATGCAGCCTCTGTTCATTTTGGAAAGATGCAGTTTGGAAGGCAACTGTTTACATTATAAGTATAATTAAATGGAAGAACAAAAATGTAATGTAGCACTACCCACGGAGGAGCTGGTTTTTCGGGTGGCACGATTACCTCATGGCTCCCCTGAATTCCTAGGGATGAATGATGCGTATTGCATTTGGTAGAAGTAAAGGAATGTCCACAACAGGTTCTCTTTGCTCTTTATTACCCAGCCGGGTAAAAACAAACTTGTGGTGAGGAAAGTAAAGTTGAAGAATAAAGGAGAACAGCAGATTCAGGCGTGATGATAGGGAAACAGTCCTGCTCCCAAGCGTAACAATTCTCTGCGCCACTCCTGCCTGAGTGGGTTTAGTGTACCCGGACAGGCCCCTCTCACTGACCTGGCAGCCGGAGTATCACTCGAACATTTGTAGGATAAAGTCCCTGCCACAGACCCTCCTTGGTGAACTTGAGCTTAAGGAAAAGTCTCTGCCACAGTAGTTACGAAGGCAATCCTCCTTGGATAAATGACACCTGGATCTCCTTCAACTTGTCGCTCAGCTACCTTGATCCCCGGTGGTTTGTCAAGGCCCTTTTGGATTGTCAGCCTCTCAATGGTGCTCCTCAGACGGACTCCCCATCGAAAAGCAATACAGCTTGGGATCCTCAAAGGTGGGAACTTAGTCGCTTACTGGGTTCCCGTCGCTGTTCAGATGCTCCGGGCCAACATCGTCCCAGAACCAGGAACACCGTGTGGCACGCACGCCCCAGCCAGGTAGGCCAAAACACTGTGGTGCCGTGATGTGGCCACCCTCGAAGAAAAAGACCCAGAGCAATGGCATCTGCCCCATAAATACCCTCCCCCAGCATGCACAGCGAGGCCACACCCCGCAGATTGGCTGCTGGGGAAGAGCACCCAAACCTTGACTTCACTGCTGCCATCTATCGCACAAGGATGGGAAGAGCACCCCAATGCAACAGAATAGCCTACAGCACAGCCAAGCTGAGACAGAGACCCTGCTTTGCACTCAACAATTTGGATCAGAGTTTAACTACACTCCATCTCCCTCTAAATTTAACTAGCACCGGTACCATAAAGTACACAGGCGCTACAGTAATGTAGCTTACCAGTCATGTAGTAGCTACATTAGTTTTTTATTTTACAGGTTAAGGATATTTTCAGCAAATACAGAAAATACCTGACAACTTAGGAAGGCCATACACGGTTTGAACCCATGGTTGCAGGAAAGATATTCAGTCGGTGTTTGGCCGGCCTTATGCAGTGTAACTCCCTAGCTGGACAGAAAGAAGTACAATCTTCTCTTCTTTTCTACTAACCCCATCATCCTCTTTTTACCCCATCATCCTCTTTATATTGGAGATGAATAAAGAAAGATATGTGGAAAGTCTAGCCTCGGTAGAAACCATTATTTTTTTTTATTTTTTTTGCCAAGAAAGGTGTTTATAGATATGGTGTTCCTGATCAAGCAAAATAAAAAACAAACAAAAACTTTGTGGTGAGATTTGTGTCAATACAAAGAAAATTGGCGCAAATCGCACTGCAAACAACCGCATGCGATTTCCGTGTGTGTATGTGTACATAGGGATTAAAGGGACACTAAAGGCAGAATTTTTTTTAAATAACAAACATGTTATACTTACCTCCGCTGTGCAGTTCGTTTTGCACAGAGTGACCCGGATCTGTGTCTTCTGGGGTCCCTCGGCGGCTGTCTCGGCTCCTCCTCGCAAAAGCTTTCCACGTTCATGCGAGCTCCCCTCGCATGGTGGAAAGCTTTTGCGAGCGCGCTCCCGTGATACATCGGCGGCCATAGCCGCCGACTGTATCACTCGGCCCGCCCCCCGGCGCGCCACGTCATCCACTGTGATTGACAACAGTGCCAGCCAATGGCTGCGCTGCTATCAATCTGCCCAGCCTAGCCAATCAACGGCCAGGCTGGGAAACCAAGAACATCACGTGAACGCGCCCGGGAATTTCGAACGGTCAGGTAAGTAAAACGGGGGCTCGGAGGGGGGCGGTACCATCGGATGTTTTTTCACCTTAATGCATAGGATGCATTAAGGTGAAAAAACGTTTACCTTTACAACCCCTTTAATATATATACGTATAATCCGTTTAAACCATGTTAAAACTCGCAGTACATATTTGGTAGAAAATCAGGGCTGCTGGAGGTGCTCACAGGGCTGGAGGAGAAGTTCAGGGACCCTGGGGGTATAGGGCGAAAGTGATGTCCGCTTGGAGACAGACTGCCTCTACATCTCCTCCAGCCCTATGAGCCCCTTCAGCGGCCCTGATTTGCTACCAGATATGTACTAAGTTCTAAACTGCCCACTGGATCTCCCGTTAATCCCTTTCTATACACACACACCCTGTGGAAAATCAAATGCGATTTGGAAAGGAACCGCACTGCATTCCTGTTCAAATTGCATGCGACTTTGACGTTCGTTTTGTATTGACGCAAATCACACCTCAAAGTATCGGTGTTGGGAGCGTTAGGGCAAATACAGATGCTTGCTCAAATGCCTTGCATCGGTGCATCTCTATCTACAAGCTATTCACAGACAGTGTTTTGGGACGACAGGTAAAAAAAAAACCTTGTCCAATTCATTTTGCTTTTCTCCTGTTAAGCCAATGCCAGAGAGGTCTGCACTGCACTGCACTTCCCTGACTTCAACCTTAGGCTAAACATGAACATTTTGACGATCTGCCCGACCCGCTGCACTCTGTTTACAGACAGCTATAGACATACATTGTGGATTGCATTAAAGGGGTTGCATTAAAGGTACAATTTTTTTCTTTCCTAAAAAGCAAAATCGACGGATGAGGTAAGTGAAGGGGGACTGCACTAAGGTAAACTTAGTGCAGTCCCCCTTCACTTACCTCATCCGTCGATTTTGCTTTTAAATGTCCTTATTTCTTCTGAGAAAGCAAAATCGAAGGATAAGGACATTTAAAAGCAAAATTGACGGATGAGGTAAGTGAAGGAGGACTGCACTAAGGTAAAGGAAGCTATTTAGGAAAAATGTACAACCCCTTTAAAGCTGGGTACACACGGGCCAAAAATTGGCCGAAAGTGTTTGGTTCGACATGAACTGTATGATTTTCAGCCCATCAGTCAGAAGCCAGTCTCATGACTGGCTTCTGTTGAACCAGAATGCTGGAAAATCAGCATCTGATAAGCCAATGGCTGCGAACAGTAATCACTGTTTGGGGGGGTGGGGGCAGTTCTCCTATTGGAACACAATAGCTCAGTCAGGAGATCACTGCACTAAAATGTGATCTGACTACGGCCAATGAGGTGAGCAGAAAAAAAACATCCCAGGTGTACCCAGCATAAGAGACCTACCCTGTTGTTATCTGTCCAGCTAGGCCCCATATACACAGGACTCTGCTAAACGTACGTTCAGAGGCAGTTGGACGCTTTTTTCAACTGCCCCTGAACTCATGCAATGTTATCCTATGTGACCATGTACACTGTCTCGTTTATTGCCGTTTTCTAGGCAGTTGCATTTAACAGCGTTTCTTTGAAAGCAAAAAAATGGGTTCAGACACTGAAGAGTTCCATGTTTCAGACGCCAAACGTGGTAACCTGCATTTAGCAGCGTTTAGTTTTTCGTTTTTGCCCATTTAAAAAAAAAATATATATATATAATGTATTTTAAATGCTTCTAAATGCAAAACGCTGCTAAACGCGGCATGTAAATGAGGCAAAACTAACGTTTTAAATGTGGGTTACTATCTGTCAAAATTAATCATTTAGGGGCAGTTGTAAAAACGTCCCGTGTACATGAAGCCCTTACACTTATTTAGAAACTGCTGACAGGTATGCAGGCAATGCTAGACTTTTTATTTCTTTTTTACCAAGCACAATTTGCAAACTACGTTTTTATGAAATAAAATGGAATTCGGATCAAACATCAGGTTTAATCATGTAATATTAAAAGTTGGCAGCATTGTGCGTAAAACATTTTAAAATGGCTCTAAACCATTATACTTTTCCTCTAAGCACTTTTATCGATAGACATATTGCTTTTGTGCGCATTGTGTGTACTTTTTTTTTTTATATATATGTAAAACATTTTAAATCGTAAATGTTTTCTAACATTGCTTTGTATGCAGTGATGAGGAAATCCCCAGCGATGAGGAAGAAATGGAAAAAAGCGATTCGGAAACCCTAAAGAATAAAGGTGCTCCCAAACGGAAGCTAAATATTAGTGAATATCCTGAGTTTATGGCAAAACGATTTGCAGACTTTAGATCCTACAGAAACACCACCTTACAGAAGTGGCACGACAAGACAAAACTTTCTGGTAAAATAAGCAAGGTGAGTGTCTGTGTAATTGCCTCTCAAAGAGAACCAGAACTGTGGAAGCTGTGTCCAAAAATGGCAAGCTGAGGACAAAAGACTAGTTCTGAATATTCCCTGTGGGCCGCCTGCAGCTGTTCTTTATCCCAATACTGCCTTACCATACCTTGTTCCACACTGTGTCTCTGTGTGGAGACGACCTTCTAGTAGAAGCAGTGTATAGCTTCCTCCTGTGAGAGCTTGCCCCCTGATGATTGGTGGTCAGATAACTGATGGAGAAATAATCAAGCAGCAGATTAAGAGGTTCAGAAAGCACAGATCCACAGAATGAATAAAGGCAAAAGCGGGAATATTTTTGTCTGCGGGTCCTCCAGTACAGCTTGCTCTTTAGCAATCAGAGAAATGAACAGCCCAGTAATGACCTCGCACTCCAAATCTTGAAAGTCTAGCAGTCAAAAGTCAAGTGCCTTAGTTGATCTCCTATTGCATATACAAAGCTATTAGGCAAATATGAAGGCCCACAGCAGCCAGGTTTTAGGTGTCACCATGTATCTTCAGGTTTTTGTTTTTATTTTTTTAAACATGTACGTTGCTTTCTTAGAAATATCTCAGTACAGTGTTCAAATGGCTTAATTTCCTTATGCTTATGTTTTCCAGGGTCTCGGTAGTGGTTCAGATCGATCCATAATGCTGCAAATAGAGCAGATCATGATGGACAAAGAAAGATTATTGAGGCGCACACAGACAAAACGTTCACTTTATAGGATATTCGGAAAACCTGAGCCAGATTCCCCTTTGCCAGAGCATGTTCCTGATGAAGCAATGGTATTTAAATTATAGCTGTATTGACTAACATGAATTTACTTTGATGCTTTTTGTTCTTCTTATACATTTATGTTGTACTCTTAAGGGTCCATGCCCACTGGCTTACAAAAATCGCTGCTTCTACAAGCGTTTTGTGTTTTTCCTGTAGAGGCAATGCTATCCTATGTGTCAATGCACATTGGGATGATTAGAGGCATATTTTGAGCTCTGCGATTAGTGGCAAGAAAAAAAACCTTCTGGTATGGGATTTTCTGGCAGAAAGTCCTAAGCTTGCCTAAACTGTGTGCAAAAACTCTATAAAGGAGCGATTTTTTTATTAAATTTTTTTCTGCCAAAGGAATTGGTATATTTTTAAGCCCAGTGTTTATGGAGCCAAAGAATACTGATGTATGAATCAGAAGACATTATGTAACATAATCTCATATTGACTGACCTGTCAGTTTTCTTTGGAACAGAAGCTGCGATTAAACCTGGTTCCACATTTGTTCCAGTATAATGGTGCTTTTATGAGTGTTGTACCAGAATGGAGAGACTTTATATGAAATTGTCTAAATACCTTAATGCACATGTATCAGTTCTCAAAAGCCTAAAATTCAGTATTTCATTCCTATGCATAACTTGTTAAAAATATTATTAAAATTTGGTGTCTGTTGACTAAAGCTTTTATTGCATTGATGTGCTGAATTTTATATTGAGTTATGCAGTATTTTGTATGTAGAAGTCAACTCGTAACATGGTTTTTGCTAAAAATACGAGGTCTCTGCTGATAAGTTCTTGATTACTATTAGTGGATAGTGATCAAATGACACGTGCTTAAAGCAGTTTTTTGTATTAAATTGTCTTGTAGATGATGGTGTGATTAAATCATAGCAGGGCAAATCTTTGCTTGCATTTTCTTAAACACAAGTAAAATCATAATGTGATTAAATGATTTTATGTTGCTAATGGTTTAATCTAGTTTCTAAGAAGACCTACAGAATTAGTGGTCCCTGTCAACATGGCTGTTGTATGAGATATTTTCTACCAACGGGATATAAAAATGGAAGTTCCTATACTTGCCAGGTGCCATGGCAATGCAGGTTTCTCTACCAGTGGCAATGTTTTACTAGAAAGTCTTGCATCTTAAGCCCTTTTGACACCGGTGTACTTAAACTTAAGCCTGTGTCAGGGCTGTATTAGCCTGCACAGCGATACACCAGTATTTTGTGTATCCCTGGGCAGGCAGTCCCATTCATGTCAGTTGGGATGCAGCGGCTGCATGGACACAGCCGCTGCACCCAATATGATAGCCATGCGGTTGTGAAAGTGGCAAGAATGAGACTTCTTGCACAGGGATGCACGGAACACCCGTGCATCCTCGTGCAGGAAAACAGGGCCCTTGCATGGGTGTATGCTTAAGTACGTCCATGTGAATCAGGCCTTCGATAGGAGAGACTGAACCTGGCTTTATCCCAGCTTGGTACATTTGTGAAATGTTTCTGTGTGCAAAGGAGGGTGGCTTTTGGCTGCCAAGGTGGTTCTGTCTGAATCACATTTACATCAATGCATTTCGCTGTTAAAACCAACATTTATTATTCTTGTTAATATTTTACAGAACATCCAGGTAGAGGGAAAATCTAATGCTCAGGTTAAAGAATTCGATGAAGAAATTTTTGATGATGATGATTTCTACCACCAGGTAAATTTTAACCTTGAAGTTCCAAACGTTTTGTTAAAATAATCATACCTTTAAAAAAAAAAAATGTACTTAAAACATTTTGTTAACTGGTACTGAAGCCTTGGTATAGAAAAACAAATAGGGAAATGTTTGGCTGTCTGATCATTCTGTGACCTGCCACTGTCATGTACATATATTATCCTGAAGAAGACTTGGTTGGTTGTTTAGAGATTTCTCAACAATGTAACAGCACTGGTAATTTAGTGTGGTTGTAAAATAGAATGATTTGAGGGGTGTGGTCAGGTCAGCGTGTGGATTATGATGACCCTAGCCCACAGTTTTTTTTTCTTGTATGTGCCCTTGCCTACGTCTACCAAGGGATAGCTGACACAAACTGAAGTCAGGTGAACCTCATGTAAGCAAAGGTCCTTTAGCATTCGGTTTTATTATCACATAACAATTCCGTAAATGTTCTCGCCCAAGATGGTGTACAGCCATGGAATGCTTCCCTATACTAACCTAACTGGGTGTGTGACGTTTATTATTGTTAAAGCTGAACGTTAGCGATTTTACTTGCAGAAGGCTTTATATTTCTGGACATTCAGTCCTGAGATGTACACATCCTCTTATAGCAAGCCAGGATAACCAATTTCAGCAACACAGGTGTTATCCTTCCTCTTGCCTGTAACCGGACAGTGAAAGTGGAACAAGCATACTGATGAGCTATGTTCTGTCGCACCACTCTGTCCTCCTAGCAGCATGTCCATTGTAAGCACATGAGCACCGCAGCTTAACTAACTGGCTCCTGGTACTGCTTCTCGTTCTCCCAGACTGATCTGTGCTTTGCAAGGGTGAAACTAGTCTGTGAAATTCAGGTACTTACACTGCTATCATCAAAAAAAAAATAGATATATATATTTTAACAAGCTGCATTATTTTGCCTTTTATATCCACCTAAAGTTCAGATTTAAGGTGATTTGTAAAGCTTTATATATATATATATATATATATATATATATATATATATATATATATATATAGTGTTATACTTGCCTCCTCTGCACAAGGGTTTGGCACGGAGTGGCCCCAAACATCCTTTTCTTGAGTGCCCCCACGGAGAGTCGCTTTCCATGGGGGCACTTGTGCGGGTGCGCTCCCATGTCCTGCTGCTGCGTCCATTGACACAGACAGCAGGACTCGGCCCTGCCCCCTGATTCCCATATTAATGGATTTGATTGACAGCAGCAGAAGCCAATAGAATGCATTAAGGTGAAAAACCGTGCGGGTTAACAATCCCTTTAATCATGACACTGTAAATAAAAATTTTGGGGGAATCAAAAAATAAAGGAGGGAGGAGGAATATGATGGTGGGTATGGAAAAGTTGATTGCACTATACTTTTATTGACTTACAGCACTTCCATCTAATGTGTAAAGCATTGTCCTGGCCTTACCATTTTTATGTGATTTATTTTGGTTTTACCTGAAGTTCTTTTAATTACTGAAATAAAGAATGGAAGTTTTTTTTTTTTTTCCCACAAAAAAGTTTTTATTAAGGAAAAGATAGTCATACATATACGCGTACAAAAATGCACAAGTAGAAAAACATGGCAATACTTCTGGTAGTGCAATTATGGCATAACATAAACAAGGTAACACAATTTATCACGGCATCAATGAGCACGTAAAGTAGAACCATGCAGTACTTAAAATAATAACACCAGGTAAATACCATAAGCCTATGGACAAACCATGAATAACCGACACTTGTGGTTCAAACAGGGGGCCTGGAGGAGGTGTTGGTCGGCTATATCGCCAGAGGGGCCAAGGGCCCTAGTTGGAGAGGGGGAAGGAGAGAGAAAAGAAGAAGAAAAAAGGAAGAGAAAAAGGGGGAGTGGGGTGGGTCCAGGTCGTGAGAATCCTTCTGACAAGTAATTTCTTGCTAGCAAGGGAAGAGGGACTTGTAAAAATCTGAGTTCCTGAAGTGTGACCAACAGGCCCACGTCGTTGTAAACTTCTGAATACGATCTTGGGCAATATAAATCAATTCTTCCATCTCCTCAATTTTGGACACCCTGGCCAGCCACGCTCTGATGGTTGGGATATCCGATGAACGCCAGTGGGTGGGGATGCAGAGTCTGGCCGCATTGACCATGTGCATGGCCAGTGATTTCTGGTAGGCGTGTCGGGAGAGGGATGTGTGGTGTAAAAGGTACTGAGCTGGGGTGTAGTCTAAGGTATAGGTGGTGACCGAGGAAATTATGGAGTGAACTTCTCTCCAGAATGGTTGGAGCAAAGGGCATTCCCACCAGATATGAATCATGGAGCCTATTGCATTTTGACACCTCCAACAGGTGTTCGGAACTGAGGGCGAGAACTTGTGTAAGCGAGCTGGGGTCCTATACCATTTTGTAATGATTTTATATCCATTTTCCTGGATAGCTACATTCATCGATCCTTTGTGAGCAAATGTATAGATGGATTCCCAGTCTTCTTCCATAAGAGTTAGTTGTAGATCTGCTTCCCAGGAAGTATGTAGCGAATGTGTCAGGGAGGGGTCCTTGTCAGCTTGCAGAAGGGCATAAATATATGAGATTAGATGTCTCTGGGGCGTAGAGCGTGTGCATAGTGTTTCAAATGGCGTGAGACGTCTATTCCAAGGGTCGCTTGAGTTTGTGGAGGTAAGGAAGTGCGACAGCTGTCTGTATGACCAGAAGGGAAAGGCACCCGTACAAGAATCGGAGTTCAACTCATCGTAAGAACGCCGACGGCCTTTATGAAAGAAATGACAAGCCAGAACCTCCTCGTGTGGCCATTCCCTTTGCAGGAATGTTTTGGACTCTCCCGGTGGAAACTCAGGGTTCTCTCTCACGGGAGTCAGCGGACCTGGTTGTGAGGATAGGTTGAAGAGAGACTTGTGAGCATAGGTTGAAGAGAGACATCGCTTTCCTGAAGGCCAGAAGTGAGAGGAGAATGAGAGGGTGCTGTCTAATAGATGGGGGCCAGTATCTGGGCGTCAACCAAGGTAGTGTATGTGTCAAGAACTGTGAGAAGGAGTTTTCTAACATCACCCAGGGTTTCCTTTGTTTGTGAGTTTTCCAGTCGACTACTCTGGTTAGATGGCAAGCTAGGTAATATTTATACAGGTCAGGGAGCCCAATTCCACCCGACGTCTTAGCACAGGTCAGGCGCGAATATTTAATGCGTGGGGTTGAATTCTTCCATATGAAGGCTGTGCAGGCCTTTTTGTAGGTCGCAAAAAAGGAGGGGGGTAGGTGGATTGGGATAGTTTGCATTATGTATAAAAGGCGAGGTAGGACAACCATTTTAACGAAAAAGAATGGAAGTTTTATGACAATTCTTTGGAAGTGAAGGAATGCAGTTTTAACTAAATAACTAAATGAATAAGAGTTAATCATTGTAAGCACCATTGTTTGTGGCAAATGGTTTGTCCCTCTAACTTCCACTTTTGCTGCACAGCTTGGTCTGTTGAAGGAAATGGGGGGGGGGGGGGGAAGTAGGATCAACAGGTGAAAAACTAATTTGCAGGAAAGACTCAAACGCAAAGATTGCTTTGGTAATGCTAGTGACAGACTGCATCATATATCATTTTTTTTTATATTTCCTTTAGTACCACTTTAAGAGTTTGGTAGTGTAGGGAAGGCTTAGAAGCATGGTAAAGTTGTGATTTGTCAGAGAGATTTCCCATCACTTCCTGTTTTGATTTCCACTTAATAGTGAGCACACACACACATACACAAAATGGGACACAGCTAAATCTTGCCACACTACTCAAAATTTCCAAAAAAAAAAAAAATGAATGGGATTTGGCTTACTTAATGTTCTGATTACCACTTAGAAAACAAGCATATATCTCCACAACAGATGGCAGTAAAATTTTGACCATTCTAACCTAAAGGTTAGATTAACCTCAAAAAAACTATTAACCTCCCAACCAAATTAACCAACTAGTCATGTGTTATCTGTCTCTGATATGCACAGAGTAACTAAAGGAAAAAAATAAACATTTGGTAGTTCAGCCGAAGTCAACATATGTATTTTACTTTGATAGGTACTGTAATTAGATTATATATTTTCTATTAACCACTTGACAACCGGGCCTATTTTGGCACTTCTCTCCTTCATGTAAATATCACAATTTTTTAGCTAGAAAATTAATCAGAACCCCCAAACAGGGGCGTTTTTAAAAAAAAAATTAAATTGTATTTTTATTTTACTTCATTTTTTTATTTTTACACTTTTTTATTTTTACATAATTATTTTTTTTTTATCACTTTTATTCCTATTACAAGGAATGTAAACATCCCTTGTAATAGGAATCACTGTGACAGGTCCTCTTTATAGAGAGATGTGGGGTCAATAAAACCCCACATCTCTCCTCAAGGCTTACCAAGCATTAGATCGTGAAAAAAATTCACTGATCTATTGCCGACAGCCGCAATTGCGGCTTTGTTTACTTCCGGGTACCGAGCGTGACGTTCATAACGTCACGCCCGGACTTCCGACGGTCATAGAGATGACTGGTGACCATCTGTTTACCAGTCAGCTCTATGCTTTCCCAGCTAGCACCGGCCGATTCGCTCTCCGCACCGAATGGCGGCAGGAGGGGGGGACGTCCCCCCCCGCTGCCTATAAGAACGATCAATCGGTGGAACTGCGGCTTTGATCGTTCTTATCGTGCAGAGAATCTGCAGCTGAAGACGATGTTATCTGAATGATGCCTGTAGCTGAAGGCATCATTCAGATATCACCGCACAAAGTCGAGGACGTCCTCGGTCATCAAGTGGTTAAAGCAGTTCAGAACCTCTGTAGTTTTTTCACTTTCAATACATTTTTGTTAAGATTTAACCACTTCAGCCCCGGACGACTTTACCCCCCTTCCTGACCAGAGCACTTTTTACAATCTGGCACTGCATTGTTTTTAACTGACAATTTCGCAGTCGTGCGACGCTTCTTTTGGATGGTATTTGATCACCTCTGCGGTTTTTATTTTTTGCACTGTAAACTAAAAAAAAAGACAGACCATTTAAAAAAAACAAAAAAAAAAACATTTTTTTTACTTTCTGCTACAATAAATATCCCCCCAAAAATATATATAAAAAAAATGTCTTCCTCAGGCCAATATGTATTCTTCTACATATTTTTGGTAAATAAAATCACAATTGTATTGTGTATATTGATTGGTTTGCGCAAAAGTTAGTGTCTACAAAATAAAAGATAGATTTATGGCAATTTTATTATTATTATTATTTTTAAATAGTAATGGCAGTGATCTGTGTTTTTTATCGGGAATGCGACATTGCGGCGGACAGATCAGACTTTTGATACTATTTTGGGACAATTTACATTTATACAGCGATCAGAGCTAAACATAGCCACTGATTACTGTATAAATGTCACTGACAGGGAAGGGGTTAAACACAAGGGGGCGATTAAGGGGTTAAGTGTGTTCCCTCAACGTGTTCTAACTGTACAGGGTATGGACTACCAATGACATGAGAGATCGATGTTCCATATTTTTACAAACTTCTCATGGGTGTCTAGGAAAATGCTAGTGACCATTTCATTGATAATAAAGAAGGCTAAGCAACGGCCGACTTCTGTAAAGGAAACAAATGTTTCTAAGCTCTTGCTATGGTTTGTTTTGCTGCCAGTAATACATGCATTATTTATAACGTCCGTAGGTATTTACTGATTTCTATGAAGTGTGTTCTCGCTTCTTATGCAGGATCTCTTGCAGAAGCTTCTAATTGGGAAGAAGGAAGCTTTTTGGGTTCTCATTGTAGTGATTTTGCTCATGTCCTGTACTGGTGACCATATGAGGGCAAATCTCCTTAAATAGGTAGGGTAAGGCAAAATTCTAACCCTTCCCCATGCCTTCCAAAACTTACAAAAAAAATTTGAATGAGGCCTGGCTTTAAACTTAGATATTGTTTTCTGGTTTGCAACTCAGTATTGCAAATCTAAATCTGAGAAAAGTACAAATTGTATTTCCCACACTAATTCAGTTTTCAGAAGGACTGAGAATTTTTTTTGTCTGGACTCGTGGTAAATTTGCACGACTTTCTGCCTGAAAACGCTATGCTCAGGTGTGAATGGGGCCTAAAGGTTTAAGGTGTTTTACATTAATGCATATAATAAAAAATTGAATACAAAACTTTCAGTGTGCACCTTCCCCCTCAGCCCCCCTAATAGTTACCTAAGCCTGATCTTGATTCAGTGATGTGCACAAGAGTCAAGTCTCCCAGGTCACCCCCTCCTCATTGGCTGACTTGCATCCTGCTGATATCAATCACAGTCAGTGAGGAAGGAGCGGAGGATGGGGCTGAGCCACGCTCTGTGTTGTATGAACAAACATGAATGGCTCCATAGCAAGCGGCAGGAGGGAGGGGCCCAGAGCGTCAGCAGGGGACCCGAGAAGAGGAGTATCGGGGCTACTCTGTGCAAAACTATTTTACGGAGTAAGTATGTACCCAAACTTTTGCAGACGCCATTTTTTTGTTTTCTGTAATTTTGAAAGTGTAAATGATGGAAATAAAATCGAACTTTTTTTTGACATATTATAAGAATGTCTAATCTGTAATTTGATGCCTTTTGGAGATTTTTCCATCTTTCTTTGTTATGCACATTAAGCCTAGGTTCACATTGGAGCGATTTGTCATGCGATTTGAGAGATCAAATCGCATGACAAGTCGCAGCCTATTGGCGGCAATAGCACTGTTCCAATCGGTGCGACACCGATTTTGCGGCGCCGCACCGATTTGCAAAAGTAGTTCCTGCACTACTTTTGCCGATTTCAGGTGCGATTTCTATAGACATCTGTGTATGAAGCCACACAAATGTCTATCAAGTAGCACCTGAAATCGCGCTGACCTTGCTACTTTGAAATCGTGCTACTTTACTGGAAGTAGTGCGATTTCAAAGTAGCATCAGTGTGAACCAGGGCTAATACAAATTTTTACCTGGGGTGCCCGAACTTTCGATCCCCACTGTATGACTTGTTTATTAAAAGAATAAAATACATTTTTTTGCCTTTACAAACACAAGTACTTACTATATTATAATTTTATTTATTTCTGCAAAAAATACATTTCTGCAAATAAACATTCTTTAATACAAAATATAATCTCATTACAGTACAGTTCACTGTGAAATATATATATATATATATATATTGAATTCAGCTGAGCTACCAAATAGTCTTTTTATTTTTTTTATAACCATCAACTATTTTTATTTTTAATTCACCCTGCACAGATGAGTTCACAGACAGATAGCACCGAGTGACCACTCTCTTATGCTGCTTCATAATTTTGTCTCTGATAAATTCCAAATTCAGAGTTATGAGTAGTCACATCTTATCTTTTTTCCTGGTGACTGGTTAATTGGGGTGGCGGGGTTAATCTAAATTAAAACTTAAACTAATAGAGGTCAGTAAGGCAACAGAAACACCTGAGTAAAACAAATGAGGCTGCCAGCCGCAACTTTATCTTGGCTGGCTCCCAGGAGGCGATTGGCAGAGAATTAAAGTCGCTCTGGCGTTCTGTAAAGGTGAATAATGGGCGACACTTGTCAACACACAGCGTCTCCACAAATGTTCCAGATTGCAGGACTTCCGTGCCAACTGCTGCCATCCGTGCCGAGTGAATGAGAACAGGAGCAGTTGTCAACATCTGGCAGCACAGCAAGGAATGGGTGCAAGCCTGGGGAACCCTGCAGATTCTAAGTATGGTGCTTGGAGCTGTGGAGACTTTAATCACTTACCGCTCCTTGGCAGCAGGCAACAACAGCATATCCCAGCCTCGTTCATCACATGCAGACATCTGCTGAGCCGTAAGGCAGCTACGCATTAATTTCCCTTTCTTGCTTCCCATACCCCCCTGTCCTAACGTACCCCCCCTCCCTTACAAACACACACACGCACGCCACTACCACCACCATTTTCCCCTTTGACCAACTCCTCCCTCTGCTCTATTCCCCGACAACGGTGTTTCTTCTGAGAGATGATCTGTAAAGATTACCACTTCAATGTGTGCCAGTAATTGTAGGGAAGAGAGGGCCCCCTGACAGACACAGTATAGCACCTGTTCAGCTGACCGGGTTAATTTCTTCTGCTGAGTGGGATTAGGCAGAGATTCAACTTGAAGCCCATTCAACAAAAAGGATGAAGAAAATTGCTTTTTGTTTTCTGTCACATCTTACATTAAAACAGAGTGTCTTTCCTTTATTTGCCTGGACACTAAGCTGGCGAAGAGTCTTATATTTAGACACACCTTAACCAAAAGCAGTGCTTTGGGGTGGAAGAAGCTTTTTTTTCCCTTCTTCTTTTTTGGCCTGTGTGGGGGTTGATCTGGCAGAATAAGCAGAAGATCATATGTTTCAAGGGATGTTTGCTCTGTTAATCTGTTTAACAGAGATGTCACAGGTGTGATGTACAGAATGCATATATTTTAACGCTGTTTATTGCCATTTTGTATATATGGCAAGACACTTTTATGGGAAAACATTGCATTCTAAGAATACATACAATTAAAACATTTTTTTTAGGCACAACATAGTCCATCCAAATTAAACCGCTTCAGAAGTCTCAGCTGCTTTATTTGTAGTCAAGTGGAGCTCTGCATAGATTTCTAGTCTCTACTGCCCGTTTATGAGTTAAAAATCAGTTCACTTCAGTGTTCACACATCAGAGCTTAATGCTCAGCATGATTTACTCACACTTCCTAGTTAATTATTAGACATAGGGAGACATCATATATCACTCTCAAAAGAATATATTGAGTTTTGACGAGAGATATTTCTGTTTTGACTAATAAATTCAGAGCATAAAACAGGATGATGAATGGAGCTCTGGGTAGGGATAGGGTGGTGTTTTCCTCTTTAACACTAGCGGTGCTGAAATCTTGTATACCTTCTACCTGCATAATTTGCTTAAAGCGGGATTCCAGGGATGTATATCAAAAACACGATTTATTCCAGTTATATAGTAACTGAACATTTTAAATGTATTTTTGCATAGAGTTAGCATAGATACATGAATCTGTCTTGGGTTGAGCCCTCTGTAACCCCCTAAATGGCAGTACCCAGCCTGGGAAGGAAGAGTCTGCACTCTGAGCCAATCGGAACATTACAACTTTGTAGAGGGCACTCAGTCAGCAGAATTACAGGAGGTGATAACGCAGTGGTGAGCTCATCGATATGTTGCTAAAAATTCTGTATGAACCCTCTGCAGACTACTATACACCATTTCTAGTAAACTTTTCAATAAAAAATACAGGGATTTTTAGTTCACATACACTGCAATATATGTTTAAGCTGGCCAGTTGGACAACAGCTGTCTCACATTTAACATATGCAGGTGGTGTGGCTCTCTTTGGGCGGCCATAGCAGCCCATTCAATTGAGCACCTGCATTTTCTGCAAGGCAAAAATCCCTGACCTATTTTTTTTTTTAAAACCTAGGTGCATGGAACCAGGTGGTGACTTGCAGGTTCACGCACCCAAAAATCGCCACATTTTCTAATGCTTGTGTTCTGTCATTATTCCAAGCATCAACTACCCTTTCAGTAAAATAATACTTCTTAAGGTTAGTTTTGAACTTTCCTCTAGTTAGTTTGCAGTCATGTCCCTGTGTTCTTGATTTTGGTTTGATATTGAAAATTTGCCCTCCTGGTCCTTATTCAACCCCTTGATGTATTTTAAAGGTTTCAATCATGTCTCCCCTTTCCCTTCTTTCCTCCAGACTGTAAATATTAAGTTTATGAAGTCACTCTCGATATGTTATACCTTTTACCATTTCGGTTACCTGTGTCTGGACTCATTGTATCTTATCAATATCTTTGTGTAAGTGAGGTCTCCAGAGTGGAACACAGTATTCTAAATGCGGTTTTACTAAAGATCTTTATATGGGAATCGGAACCTCCTTCCTCCTGCTGGTGACCCCTCTAGTGATCCATCCTAAATTTATATTTGCTTTTCCCACTGCCTGGTCACACTGTTTGCTCATTTTGCAATCATCTGAAATAAGTACCCCTAAATCTTTGTCTTGTGTAGTGCTGGCTAACACTGTACCTCCAAATCTCTCAGGTACATTATTTTACATTTCGAAACCTTGAACTGCAGTCTCCACTGCTTTGACCAACCTTCCAACAATGCCAAATCACATTTCATGTTACAGACACCTCCAGGGATATCAACCCTATTGTACACCTTTTTGTGTCATCAGAAAAAAGACATACCTTGCCCAACAAACCTTTAGTTTTATCATTTACACATAGATTAAATAGAAGAGGACCCAGTGCAGAGCCTTGTGGTACACCACTAGTGTTTACGCTCTGTTCTGAGTGAACCCCATTTACAACCACACTCTGGTATCTATCCTTTAGTCAAATGCATATCCACTGAACCACCCAAGGGTTAAGTCCTAGCTTGTACAAGTTTTGTTGTGGAACTGTATCAAATGCCTTGCTGACATCAAGATATGCTATGTCCACAGCACCACCCTGGTCCAAAACATCAGTACAGTAATATAGCCAAAAATGATTATTAGGGAATGGCAGCCACCACGTTCTTAACAACTGACGAGTCATCAGCTGTGAGCAGGGTTCCCCGCTGACAGCTGAAATTAATCTAAAAAAAGAATTGCTGGCAATAAAAAATTCAGGGAAGAACGGTGTGCCCCCCCCCCCCCCCCAATTTACACAGGGGTCTGGTATGGATTTTGAGAGGAACCTCTCAAAATCCATACCAGACCTTACCCCCTACTTATTTACCCCCCAAAAAATGTGTAGTGTAAAAAAAAACGCCCTTGACATGTCGTTTATTTAAAAAATAAAAATAAATGTTCCCCGATGTAGATCCATCGGCATCACAACGCCTGCCGCACCGAAGGCTCCCGCTGTCTGACAAAGTTCTTTAATAACTAAGGGGCGGGTCCAGTGGCATGCTGGGTTGATGGTGCAAGGGGGTGGGGTCACCGGTGGCCGCACACCTTAAGTTATTAACTGGCAGACAGCGGGAGCCTTTGGCACGAGCTGACTTTTTTTTTTAGGGGGGCTTTTTTTTCCGCTATACATTTTTTTTTGGGGGGGGGGAAATGAGTAGGGGTCCTATGTACCCCATACTTACATGGGGGAGGGTGGGATCTAGGGGGCCCAATAATTCTGATTAGCCCCCTGCCCGAAGACCCCCACAACCACCGGCTGGGGTTGCGGGGGAAGAGGCCCTTGTCCCAAAGCACCCCCCCATGTTGAGGGTATGTGGTCTGGTATAGTTCAGGAGGGGGGTTTTGCTTAAAGCGGAGGTTCACCCAAATAACACGTGTATAACATTACATTCTGCATACTTCCAACATGTACAGTAGTTCGGCTACTTTCGGAAACTCGTGACGCGCCTTATCCGCCGGGGGGAAGTTTTTCTCAAGACGTCAATCATCTGGGCGAAGTCCCAGGTAACATTGCGCGTCTGCATAGGAACGCCTACTCCCGCAGGAGTGAGTACCCGGAAGCCGGGTGGAAAATAGCAATAATACGGTATGTAGAGCCAAAAAATTTAAAATAAACGGCATACTGTACATGTTGGAAGTATGCAGAATGTAATGTTATATACATGTTATTTGAACCTCCGCTTTAAGCTTTGACAATTTGTAAAAATGCCCCCCAAACCATACATTTTCTAATATCGCAGGACCCGTAGAATAAAAAGATGGGGCTGCTTATTAATCACATACTTGGATATTTTCTTGAAAGTCATAGGCCCTGAATTATAGGCTGGTACATTCAGTTAATTGGAGACTGGCAAAGATTTTGAGGACATGCCCAAATCCATGAAACCTCTGTTTTTTTGCTGAAAACCCCAAGGTGAAGGACGACTTCTCCCTAGAAATCACTTTACTTTTAAAGTGTTTGTAAAGGCAGAAGGTTTGCAGTAAGGTAAAATAAACCACCTGCATGCAGCTCCCCCCTGGCTCAGATGTCGGAGCCATTGGCTCCTACTGCTGTCAATCAGAGCCAGTAACAAGGAAGCAGGGACGAGCCTGAGCCTTGCTTTGCGTGTCTTATGGACACTCGGGTGGGGGCTTAGGAGCGAGCACACACGAGTGCCCCTCAGCAAGTGGCTATGGATAGCATTAAGTGGGGGGGGGGGGGCTTGCTGGGATGGGGGGTTGGAGCCATGAGCGCTGTCAGGGGATCCCAGAAGAAGAAGTTGGTGTGAACAGAGCTGGTAAATATAACATATTTGTTTTAAGAAAAAAAGAAACCAAAGCTTTACAAACACTTTAACCACTTAAGGACCGCCTAACGCCGATATACGTCGGCATAATGGCACATCTGGGCACAATCACGTACCTGTATGTGATTGCTTAATGCCCAGTCGTGGGCACGCGCCCGCGACCCGGTCTGAAGCTCCATGACCGCGGGACCGATCGTCGCCGGAGTCCCGTGATCGGTCACAGGAGCTGAAGAACGCAGAGATGTGTGTGTAAACACACCTTCCCCGTTCTTCACAGTGGCGCTGTCATTGATCGTTTGTTCCCTGATATAGGGAAAGGCGATCAATGATGTCACACGTCCAGCTCCGCCCCCCTACAGTTAGAAACACATATGAGGTCACACTTAAGCCCTTCAGCGCCCCCCTAGTGGTTAACTCCCAAACTGCAGTTGTCATTTTCACAGTAAACAGTGCATTTTTATAGAATTTTTTTGCTGTGAAAATGGCAATGGTCCCAAAAATGTGTCAAAATTGTCTGATGTGTCCGCCATAATGTCGCAGCCACGAAAAAAATCGCTGATCGCCGCCATTAGTAGTAAAAAAAAAATGATTAATAAAAATGCAGTAAAACTAGCCCCTATTTTGTAAACTCTATACATTTTGCGCAAACCAATCGATAAACGCTTATTGTGATTTTTTTTTTACCAAAAATAGGTAGAAGAATACGTATCGGCCTAAACTGAGGAATTTTTTTTTTTTTTTTTAATATATTTTTGGGGGATATTTATTATAGCAAAAAGTAAAAAATATTGAATTTTTTTCAGAACTGTCGCTCTATTTTTGTTTATAGCGCAAAAAAATAAAAACCGCTGAGGTGATCAAATACCACCAAAAGAAAGCTCTATTTGTGGGAAAAAAAGGACGCCAATTTTGTTTGGGAGCCACGTCGCACGATTGCACACTTGTCAATTAAAGCGACGCAGTGCCGAATCACAAAAAGGGGACTGGTCCTTTTACCTGCATATTGGTCTGGGTCTTAAGTGGTTAAGTAGCTTAACTACATAGGAACCAGCCACATTGACTGGTAAGACAGTATCACCCTGTATCTGTTACTGTGACCAACTAAGCAAGACTTTTCTGCAACTAAGTCACCCAGACAAATGATATCTTTAATACAGCCATCATTGTCCAAGGCTCAAAAGAGCCAGGCTCCTTCTCCATCCCCACCATCTCTACCTGAGTCAAATGCCAATATTCCTTCTCTAGAATACGTAGATATAGACTGAGGACAATGACGAGGACCTAAAAACGGTGTTAGAGGAGGTCACAGAAGATTTCTCATGACCTGATGTTATAGCTTCACACAATCTGCCTTCCAATGTTGATATGCTCACTTTTGCTGTATGCAAAACCTCAACATTGCCACACCTGACTCTGCTCCGGTATGCCAGGCCTCTTTGGGTATTTAGACCTGCTAAGTCTAAAAAGACATTCCCCATTCATTAACAAATAGAATGAGCAATGTGTGAAGATTGGATCAATCTGGAAAAGATTTTCAGCCCTCCTAGAATCATTGCCAAGCTCTATCCTGTAGAAAAAGGGTTCACAAAATAGTGGTTTTAAACAATCCTCTTACAGAATTTTTAGACGTTATTCCTTCTTTCAAAGTCTGTTCTTGACAGAAAGTTTGAAACACTCTGGCTTCATATACTCTCACAGGCCCAGCTCTGCAACCAGCTATTGCTACAATTTCTATTTGTCAAACTGCAGCGAATTGCACTAGAGAAATAAACAACAATGACGATCCTGTATTTCAGGACCGTACCTTGGCTGAGAAATGAATGCAGTTACCTTCTGACTTGCCCTTTTTGTGGGGATACCCTAGAACAAGTTGTGTGCACAATGGCGCTGATTTCCGTTCACGTGTGCTGAATTCATCAGATGTCACAATCGTAAAAGTCCTTCTTCCACAACATAAGGTTCCAAAACCCCCTTCTGGGGATTTTGCCTCCTCAAACCGCAAAACACCTCAGTTCCCTCAACAGGCTTCAACTTTTCCTAAGCCAAAACAGCCAGTGATTATTGTATATGTTTTTTTTTTTTTTTTTTTTTTTTTTTAACCAGTGGGGAATTCAGGAAATTGGACCCCTGATATTTTACTTTTTGAGATAGTGAAAGAAATTAAGGAGGCAAAGTTCGTCTTTGCAGCCCCGCTCAAACACAAACACTTGAACACAGAATTGCTCAGGACAGAACAATTCAATGTTCATTCACAAATTAAAGAGATGGTAAACATGCCATTCATGTATACTATCTCTTCAGTTACTGAACACCGGAGTGTGCAGATTTTTAATGAATGGCTGTGAACAGCAGCTGACAGCTATTCATTAATCATTAGTCTAGGGTCCCGTTTGCTATAAGTTCATAGTCACTGAAGCGACCATGAGCTTATAGCTGGAAAGAAAGCAGCGTACATAAGGCTTACTGAGCCATTCTTTACCGCTGTAAGAGTTATGAAAGTGGTAGCAAAACAGTTAAGAGCAGGTTACACATTGTTTCAAAGACTCAACTGTCTCCCAGTGTTTTGCTACACCTAAAATGTTAATCCCCATTCAGCTGAATATATTGTAAAGATATGTGTTCCTGACGTCAAACGAATGCTCTTAGTGTTAACATATAGTTAAGTCTTGTTTATTTTTCTGTTATTACAAAAACAAATCACTAAACAGAACAGATTGATTGATTTAACTGCTTCCCACCCTATTGTTCTGGGAAGATGTCATATGATGTCCTCTTGAGAACGCACCTTGCGCAGACGCTCCGTGCCAGACTCTGTCGGACACAACAGATGACTCATCACTATACTGGCCCACTGCCAGTATCATGTGATGACTGTGACCAATCACAGTGATCACAGGGTACATACATTGCCAATCACAGCCCATTTGTACCACGTGATTAGCTGTGGCCAATCGCAGCTAATCACAACAAAAGACAGTGTCTACACACTGTCATTTAGTAAAAATATTTGCTTAGTAAAATTCACTGTATGTAAAAATAATAAATAAAAAATCCAGAGTTACTATGGTAACGCTGTATTGCTGTGGTCACAGTATGTAAAACATCCCAAAAATTGTGACAAAAAAATTACAACTTCAAAAAACGTGCCACGCCTTTTTCCAAATACTGTCTACTTTCCAGAAAGTAGACATTTGGCAGGTATTTGAACTGTCCTGGCATTTTCGTGCCTCGAGAAATTAGATATTTGTGGACTCTAACTTTCCTACAGGCTGAATAATAAACACTGATTTTGGTTATTTTTACCAAGGAATACAATTTTGCCTAAATTTGTGAAGAAAGATTATTTGCAAACTGTTATAACCGAAACCAAGAAAATTTGGCCTTTTTGTTTGTTCCCAAAACAAAAAAAAGAAAACTGGGATTACATACCGCCAAAAGAAAGCTCTATTTTTGTGAAAAAAATTATGGAAGTTTGATATGTTTACAGTTTTGCATGACCGCGCAATTGTCATTCAAAGTGCGACAGCGCTGAAAGCTGAAAATTTGGCCTAGGCAGGTGGTTTAAGGATTATAGGTTTGTTTACACTGTACAAGGAAATGATGGCGACTTTTGGTGAACCTGGGTTTGATTACCCAATCATGTGCTGGGGGAAAAAAAGGGCGCACGCGATGGGATAGATCGATTTGAAGTAAACGCAGCATCTTATTTGCTTTGCCAATGAAACGGCCTCTATTAAATCAATCCTAATGTCTTGCAGTTGCAATATTGCAAGTTCTCTGCACTAACACTGTAATCTTAAGGCCTCATTCATGGGTACTGAGGCACATAGGCTATGAATGGGCTATGTGTGTTTGTGACTTGAGCCTCCATATTCTGGTTACAGGCAACCCTTGTAAGTATATGGGAATGCAGGTATTCAGATCAGATAAGCAGGCCTGATCGCACACACTGTCTGTGCACTTTTAGGAACCTGTGTACAGCAGCTTGCTATCCCTTCCTAACAGCAATGATCTCCCTGTATTGGATAGAGAACACAGAGACCCAGTGATATAATCACTAGGGTCAAAATAGGGTATGTAGTAAAACTGGAAAGGCTTTATTTATACAGTTAAATAACTATAAGAGACAAAATTTAGTTTAGCTTTAATCACACTTGCACTCACGGTTATATACCTAATAATAGGAAGGGGTCAAACCTTTTGAAATATTTGCAATTATGGTATAAACTAGATTTAGATAAATTCACACGATTGGATATCTATGCCAGATTATTTTGATAATTGTTATTAAATAAACATTCATAAAAATGTGATGCATTGTGAGCTGGTCCTACCCTGTTCTGTATATCGGATAAAATAAAGGATGAAACTGTTGTTCAATACGGCTATAACTGTTCAGTGCCCTAATGACTCGGAGAGTAAAATAAATGTGTAATAGGGGAGGAAGAAAAGGCTTTCATTTTACAACCATAAATATTTTAATCATTTTATGCTATTTATTTTGCACACCCATGAGAGAATAGTTTTGTCCATAAAATATATTGCTGGGCACGGCCCTGTTCATTTGTGGTGGTCATGACCAGCACATTGAGCTTGTTTCTTATCTCTGGTATAATGCAATTAATTTTTGTGTCATGTTTGCTAGTGTGGCTGAATATAGAACAGTTTGCTTAGAAACACTGCATCGAGCTATTCTGTACATGTCCTCTGTCAGTACTGCGTCCTAAGAAGTACAATTTAGAAATGTTTGTTAAAAGCCAGCGGTAGAATTTTGTATAGTTGTTCCTTTACCAAGTTTGAAAATGTTCAATTATGGCTACTTTATGAAAAAAAAAAAAATCGTTCTTTTTGTTCTTTTTCAGTTTTGCCAGTATTTCGATATAGAGGTTATTCTGTATTTCATGTTCTTCAAATTTGTGCAATGGAATTCAGACTTCTCCAATTTTTTGGACTTATTGAAATTTAGTTTTGTGATGTTTTCAACCTAAAATATTTTTACACTCTTTAGTATATCTTTTATATTTTTTTCAATCAGAAAATATTATTTTTTTAAGAGAAAAGAGAGTGGGGAAGAGAGCGAGACCCATCCCAGCCTAAGATTATACCAGAATACCTCCCATCCCTAAATATATTATGCAAAAACAGAGGTAGTGGAGTCGGGACTTTAGATGAGGTATAAAGGTGTAATAAATTGGATAAATGAAATAACTTGGATGTGAAAGTTCCCTAAAAATTGTCATGATACAGTATAAATAAACCAGTAACCACGTTTCATTTATGATACAAAAATGTAGTCACAAAAGAGCAATTCATAATCATCATTAATTTAATAACACATGATTAGTTAGGGAAACATAATTGATGACATACATACATAGTAATAAATACATCAACTAGTAATAAATGAACTACATGATCAACATGTGCAAAAATAAATGGTTAATAATATGGGCTTGTGTAGAGCATCCGAGGTTGTGCACTCTACACGTTTCGTGGTCGCCCGCCACTCATCAGGAGTTTGGATGCATAGAGAATGAGCTAAAATTAGTTAAATGTAAAGATTTGTAGTAGAAAGGGAGAAGAAAATAGAAAAAAAAAATTTTTTTAAGAGAATAGTGAAATTACTAGGGAGGAAACCATTATTTTGGCAAAATGTTTTTATAACTATTGCTCTGTCATCCTAATGGGCCGCCAATTCACCACAGTACACCATTTATTATTTAGACACAGCACACACGGCATCTAGCTGTGCATTGTGGTGCACTGCAATGCACATTTAATGAGATTAATTTGCAAGGTGCTGAGGTGTGCCTTTTAAAATGGCACTGCATTTGCAATATTGCATTGAGGTAGCACGTTTTACTGCGCATTTGTTCAACATACAGATGCAATGCCAATCTAAAAGGAAATAGTCCTGTATTTTGAAATATACTTTTTATGGTTTGACCTATTATATCTATGAATGAATGTTTTTAGTTGGTTTACTGTTTTGTATAGGTTGTTTTCTCATTTGTTTCAGTGATATTTCTATGAGATAAGTATTCTTGGTGACATATATCAACCCTTGAACAACTCCAGTCAAAAAATGGTGAAGCTTCTAATGGCAGAACAGTTTAGTTGGAGGTTTTCATTAAGGATATCTCTGTACTTTGCTCCATTCAGCTTTCCCTCAACACTCTCTCCCAGTCCCTGCTGCTGAAAAAAAAAAACATAGCATGATGCTGCCACCACCATGTTTCACTGTTGCAATTGGTATTGGGCATTTAATGAGCAGTGCCTAATCTTTCTCCAGACATATGGTTTAGAATTAAGGCCAAAGAGTTTAGTCTTGGTTTCATCAGACCAGAAAATCTTCCTCACAGTCAGAGTATTTTCGGATGCTTTTTTTTTTGCAAACTCCAAGCAGGCTTCATGAGTTTTGAAAAAACTCGCTATCGCAGTAAGCAGCATTGGAAGGCTGAAAAGGGTAACAACAAAGCCAGGGGAATGCCCAGGAAAAACCCAAGCCTACTTGCCAACCAGCTCGCAGACAATCAAATGAACCTGTCTAACCGTATGCGTTAAAAACAGGGGTTTAGTCGGATCGCATTTGAAAACCCATGCGTAAGCCACAGAGCCTCGTCACGGCACCCTGGTATCTGTGGTCCTAACGCAAAGCTAATGAGTGTCTCCACAATGGAGGCACATGCATTCTGATGGCTAGATAAGAGCAGGTGGACTGAAGGGGAGCACTGAGGAGAGGCTTTCTTCTAGCCACACTGCCATAAAGCCCAGATCGATGGGGGGCTGCAGTGATGGTTGTCTTTCTGGAACTTTTGATCCATCTCCACACAGGATCTCTGGAGCTCAGTCAGAGTGACTATTGGGTTATTGGTCACCTCTTACTAAAGCCCTCTTCCCCTGATTGCTCAGTTTGGCCAGACGACCAGCTCCTAGAGTCCTAGTTGTGCTAAACTTCTTCCATTTGGGAAATATGAAGCCACTGTGCTCTTGGGAACCTTCAGTGCAGCAGATTTTTTTGTAGCCTTCTTTGCCTTGCAATAATTCAGTCTCTGAGCTCTGCAGGCAGTTCCTGTTGATCTCATGGCTTTTGCTCTGATACAGTGTGCCATTTTGTGAATGAATGAATGAATGAATGAAAAACTTATAAAGCGCGGCGCATGCGAACTGAATCGCTTCTGGGCGCTAGTTGTTCGTGTCTCATGTCATCAAAAGAGCAGAGTTTTGATTCGTCTTCTGAAAGTCAGGTGGTTTTCCTCCAACCGAATGCTGGTTGGTAAAGCGTTCCATAGTCTAGGACCCTGAAAAGCAAACCTTCTTTCTCCTTTGGACTTGTATTTGGTTTTTGGTACCCTGACCAGATTTTGGTCGGTGGATCGCAGAACGCGATTCGAATTGTGAGGTTCTATCTTGTCGCAAAGATATTGCGGAGCCTTCCCATGGATGCACTTATGTGTCAGGCAGAGTGCTTTAAATGCAATTCTGTCTTTTACTGGCAGCCAGTGAAGGGTTCTCAACGAAGGTGAGATTGATTCCCATTTTTTTTTCCCAGTCACAAGTCTGGCGGCCGTATTCTGTACGACTTGCAGACGAGAGATTTGGTACTTTGGGAGTCCGAGGTAAAGGGCATTTGCATAGTCCAGTCTGGAATTCACGATTGTTCCCACCACGACTGCTACGTCTTCTTTGGGGATAAATGGAATAAGTCTGCGTAGTAGGCGCAACAGATGGTGCGCTCCGCTGACTACTGACCCTATTTGTGCGTCCATTGTCATGAAGGTGTCGAAGATGACCCCGAGACTTTTGACTTTGGAGCTAGGGGTGATGATTTGGCCCAGAATGGGCGGGGGTGTCCAGGTTGTTGCCAGTTGACTCTTTCGGCTGGCGTGAAACATAAGGAGTTCTGTTTTTGAACTGTTGAGTTTAAGATAACTCTTAGTCATCCAGTTTTCTATCAAAGAGAGACATTTCTCTAAACTGAGATGATGATCCTTTTTGTTGCAGATGCGAAAATACAGTTGCGTATCGTCTGCATAAGAGTGATAGAGTAGTTCTTGGCTACTGATAATATCAAAGAGAGGGCGAAGATAGATGTTGAAAAGCACCGGTGACAGGGGGGATCCTTGGGGGACTCCACATGACACCGTGCGCTTTTCCGACGTGAAACAACCCAATTTAACTGTTTGTGATCGGTTTTCAAGAAAGGAAGAAAACCATGGTAAATCACCTTCTGCGACTTCTGCTACCTTGGCTAGTCGCATCAGTAACAGTTTGTGGTCTACCGTGTCAAAGGCTGCGCTTAGGTCCAGCAGAACCAGGAGACAAGATTCTCCTTCGTCTGCGGCCTCGAGGGCATTTGTGAGGCCTTTTATAGAGAGGTGTGTGCCTTTCCAAATCCTATCCAGTCAGTATTTTACCACAGGTGGACTCCAAGGTTTAAAAACTTCTCCACAACAGTCAACAGAAATGGGAGGCACCAGAGCTAAATTTCAAGTGTTGTTGCAAAGGGTCTGGAATACTTTGTGATATTTTATTTTTTTTCTTATTCATACATTTGCAAACTTTTCTAAAATTCTGTTTTCACTTTGTCATTATGGGATACTGAGTGTAGATTAATCACTTCAGCCCCAGAAGGTTTTACCCCCTTAATGACCAGGCCATTTTTTTTCGATATACTGCGTTAATTTAACTGACAATTGCGTGATCATGCGATGTTGTACCTAAATAAAATTGATGCCCCCCCCCCACAAATAGAGCTTTCTTTTTGTGGTATTTGATCACCTCTGCAGTTTTTTTTCACTAGAAACAAAAAAAGATTCACAATTTTGAAAAAATAATATATATTTTTTACATTCTGCTATAAAACGTAACTTAATGCAAATAAAAAAAAAATGTAAAAATCAAATTGCCCCATCAATTTAGGCCAATTTTGCTACATATTTTTGTAAAAAAAACGCACAAAGTATTATTGATTGGTTTGCGCAAAAATTATCACGTCTACAAACAATGGTATATTTTAATTTTTTGTTTTTACTAGTAATGGCAGCGATGAGCAATTTTTAGCCGGACTGCAACATTGTGGCGGACAAATCGGACACCTAATACTTTTTGACACTTTTTGGGAACAGTTATATTAATCGGTGCTAAAAATAGGGCAAAGGTTCTAAATAGCATAACATCATTTCTGTTCTTGGGTCTGTCCCCTGTAACTGCTCCACACCCTTGTTTTCTTAGATTGTTCCTTCCCCAAGGTACTCGTAGACTCACCTATGAGTGTGTCTGAGTACCTTGGGGCAGGAACATTCAAAGAAAGCAAGGTCTCTTTTTGGTGCCCAACTCCTATCCAACTCAGTAAGTGATATCAGAAGTGTGGAGAAGCCCTGAGATGTGGAGAAAGGCCCGGCTGTGTTTTAGGCCACAGGTGTACACCGACCCCCTATAATAAGGGCTCTACAGGAGCTGGTAAGCAGTTTCTACAGCTGGTGGTGGATTCTATGTGGTTTTTGGTGATGGATGATGGACACTGCCATTAAAGAGATTGATTTATTATCACATTGCTTGTTTGGACATTTTAGCACACATGAATATAATCCATATGGATTCACCTTTGGACTTCAAATGTATTATTTAGTGCGAATTCTTATTTATTTTCTATTTACTGTTTGTGATTGTGTTACACAAAAGAATTTCTGCTTTATAACCGCAAGTGCAAGTGAAGCAAGTGCAATATCCTGTTTGTATCAAAAGAACAGTAAAGAGGCTGCATTGAAGTTAGGATATCTGCAATGGAGCCTTAGGGACAATTGTTTGTTGCACAGTAAAAGAAGGGTTTTACTTTAAATTGACTTAGAATGCAGACCTGTTTATAGTTTAAATTACAATCTAATGTTTTTTTTATTTCGGACAACCACTGTTACTGTGCTTAATTCTAACAGTTCCAAAACAAACAAAAAAAAAAACGAATTATGCTTTTCATAATATAGGGACTGCTAATCTGTAGATTGTATTTATTGGCCCTAGAACTGCAAGAAATGACTGCTGTATTCCAGGCATATTGGCTGAACCATGTCTTATTTACAATATTATACCTTACAATCTTTTACAGTTGCTGCGAGAGCTGATAGAACGCAAGACAAGTTCTGTGGACCCCAATGACCAAGTAGCCATGGGCAGGTAAGTGAGCGGTATTAACATCTGACTCTGTGTCTGACGCTAGCTTCCCTGTCTTCTCGCATGAGAGGGGAAATGTAGGACAGTACAGAGGTCAAGTACAATTACATGAGCCATAAAGACTGGATAAAACTATTCTTCTTGACATTAATCATGGTCGGTAATGTTTTCCAGTGATGTCACAGCCATTATTTCTTAGCAGAAATTTCATTAGGCCAACATTACACGTACAATAACTTATTTCAGTGCCCCTCTTCCTACTATTTCACGCTGTGCTGTAAAGGCATTTGCAGACATGTCCCCATTCTTTTGTGTAGATATATTTATTTAATCCTCCATGGTAGGCTACATATTTTGGATGTGCTTATAAATTTCCATACAGTAGGGAATTTTGAATCAAAGATAGATAAGATGATAAAGAAAAATTTGCACATCTGGTACTTTTTAGCACCTATAATGTCCATTGAAATTAAAGTTAGAGAGTAGCACTGAAGGCTGCCCTTTAGAACAGAAAGGCGTCATTCCATAGTTTGCATAAAAGAGCATCTACAGATGAAATCTGGTAATGCAACTTGACCTTGCCTTTTATATAGATTTAAAAGTTGATGGTGGATAAAGTGGCTAAATGGAAAGTGGATGTTCCAGTATTTTTTTTTATATACAATTAACCCGATTTTGCACATTTTCCAGCGATAGTAAATAATCCCCATTGTGTACTTAAAAGTGGGGTATGCCTGTAGATGGCCTATTTAAATTGGGTTGATAAATCTTAGTAGTATTTTGCTGTCTTCACTATAACAACTTAAGCAGTCTATAGCGTAAGTGGTATCTTTTCGTTGTTTGATTTAAAAAGCTAAACTTGCAAGTTTTCAAGACTCCTCAGATCTCTTCAGCAGGCATAGTTTAATACATGAAGTAAATATACAAATTTTCCCCACATTTTATTATAATTTTCACTCATTCAAGTGTTTTTCTAGAAAGGCATCAATATCCTTGAAAATCTTCATCAAAAGCATCAATTCCCACACTGGGGAAAAAACTTGCAAAACCGATCAGCCCATCAAAATTTATAATGGGTTTTCCATTTTAACCTGCTGTGCTATATCCGTTAAAATATGTATTGGTAATAATGTTTGGTTCACATGTTAAAGCAGCTTTTAAAACCTCCTGCCCTTTTCCAGGGCAGGTAGTAATACCCTTTATTGATTAACCATTGATCATCTCCATAATTATTATTTAACTCTCTAGCTTCAACTCTACTGCTAAATCTCTGTGGACCAAAGTAAATTATTAGTGAAACAGACACTGCTTCCTAGTTGCAAGGTTTTTATTTTTATTTAATATGCATTTATTTATCCTACTGTAACACATCAAATGCAGTAGATGAAATATCCTGTTCTTTGGATTTTTTTCTTTTAACCTCCTGTTGCTAATGTAGCAAATGTATCAAGAACCTTATTTGTTTTGTGTGATATGTGACTTTTATTTTAAATAATATGTGTTTATTTAAAACCTGTATTGGATTATCGATAGGAACAGTTATTTACTATAGTGATTTGCAGTTGATGCTGGAGGGAGTGAGGATGTTAAGGAAGTGGCTGAAAAAGGCTGGAGGTGATTAAACGGCCCTCAAGCCATGTACACACAATCGGTCCATCCGTGTTAAAAAAATAAAACATGTTTTACATTTTTCCTATGGATAAAAAACTGATGGAAAAACCGAGAGTTGTTTGTTAAACAGTAAAGCAGATTTTTTTTTTTTTTTTTACATAAAATTGGCTTGGTGTGAAGATCTAAAATATAACCCTAGTTTTATCGGTTGCACTACTTTCTGAGCAATGTTTCCAGAGTCGGAAGCACAAGTTTAGAATGTTAACCATATGGTCTTATATTAGGAAATTGATGCTGTTTAAAGTAAAACTGTGACCACTAATTTACTTACATATTTCAAAGGGAACTGTCACATTATGTTCAGACCTTGATATGTCCTTTTATACATTTACAGACAGTGGCTTGCAATTCAGAAGCTTAGGAGCAAAATAAAGAAGAAAGTAGATACCAAAGCTAGCAAAGGGAGAAAAGTGAGGTAAGTGCTACAGTGTTTGTCACTTTTGCATACAAAATCCACAGATCCATTTATATTTGTTTCTTAGACACCACAGAAACTATAATAAAGTGGTTGTAAAACTGAAATGAAAAATGAAGAAAGTATATCCTTTTAGTGTGTTCTTGCCTTGATGCTAAGCACCTAGTGTGATTTCCATCTACTCTGATTTCCCTCTGTTATGTGCAAGTTACTTAAGACAAGTTATGTTGACAGCACAGAATCCTGGCAGAGGCCTTACATTCCCAACTCACCCCCCCTCCCCCCCAATCCTCCAGCACACAGTAGGTGATTGATTGCCTTAGCTGTGCATGTTTACCTTTGTGACTGTGTAAAGGGGCGGGGGTGTCCATTGCCTTCATGTAAGCATCAAATTGCACTCAGCTCCTTCCTCCGATGCTGTGCAGTGTGTGACTTCAAATCCCTGTCCCCACCTCCAGAGCAGAGAAAATAGCCTTTGATTTGTGTAGTTTGAACAGCTGTAAAGGAAAGAGGCTGCAGATAAACAGGTACAAATTGTATGTTGGAGATTTGTTTCATCTCTGTGTATCACATGAGGCTAATCACTCCAGTGGGTATATGTAAAGTTTTACAACTAGTTTAACCACTTCAGCCCCGGACCATTTGGCTGCCCAAAGACCAGAGCACTTTTTGCGATTCGCCACTGTGTCGCTTTAACTTACTTTTGTGCGGTCATGCAACGTGGCTCCCAAATAAAATTGATATCCCCCCCCCACACACAAATAGAGCCTTCTTTTGGTGGTATTTGATCACATCTGCGTTTTTTTTTTTTTTTTTCATATTTATTTCTGCACCCGGCAGGACATTGGATCAATGCTGGGATACTGCATAATCTCAGTATAGCTGTCTACCCTTACAGGCAGACAGTTACTGGAATGCAGGAAGATCCATGAACTACGAGAGACCTCACCAGAGCCCTCGCAGTTCATTGAGAACTACAAGCCATCTGCCACAATAACAGATGGTAGTTGTAGTTCATTCATTCACAGCAATCTGTGCGGGCATAGCCCTGCATGTCTGCACTCTTTTTAAATTATGACAGCAGGTGCGGGGTTACATGCACCCTCAATATGGTTGTACCATGTTACCAAAGGTGAACATATCCTTTAAAAATACATATTACTATCTTTATGAAGGGTAAATATATTGTGTGCTTGTTAGTTTGTAGATGCACTTTTTTTAGCCTGATGGGTTGTTCTTTAAAGCCCTGTTTACACATCGCTTAGCAGGAGCGCAGATTCCATCTAGAGATTCCCATGCGGAAAAGCATGCCAGCTATAGGACAGCCCATTCACTTAAATGGACTTCCCTATATGCGTCTGTCACGCCAAAGAAGCTCAAGCACCAAATATTGGCCATGAGCCAGGTGCAATTTTATATGCGCCTTTTCCCACGATTCTGACCACGATTCCAAATCACATGTATGTATGTGAACTGGGCCTAGGGGTCTCTAGAATGCAGGGACAGCTACCTAAGCAGCCAGGATGGTTCACAAGAGACCCCACTCTGTTTGGGTCTTTTATATGAATGGAGCACTCAGCAGGACTAAGTGACACAGCTGCTCTTCAAACAGTGTATCTGGAGAGTATTCACAGCGCTTCACTTTTTCCACATTTTGTTATGTTTCAACCTTATTCCAAAATGGATTACATTCATTATTTTCCTCAAAATTCTACAAACAATATCACATAAACAACGTGAAAGAAGTTTATTTGAAATCTTTGCAAATTACAAAAAAAAATAAAAGATTTACATGTACTTATGTATTCACAGCCTTTGTTCAATACTTTGTTAAAGAATCTTTGGCCCAAATTACAGCTTCAAGTCTTTTTGTATTCCAATAGTGTTTATTGAAGTTTCACAAAAGTTTTACAAAACAAGGGGGAAAAGGGGAAAAAAATAAAGTTCTTAGCTTTACAATGCATGGTATACAACAGGGTAAGGGAGTTAAACATTATACATCTCATAGGGCTCAAGGATACTCCTCAAATTATATTCATGGATCAGACGCTATTCCTAGCAAAAGTTGTGAGCATCCGACCCGTAAACCGATTCACCATGCCCACAACCCAAGGTTTCCCTCCAAGATAAAATCTTAAAACACATACTTCCCGCTTGGACGAACCAGCTCCCCATCAAACTCTCCAGGGGAGTCAGGCTCCTCTCGCAGCGCGGAAGCCTCCCGCCTTATCCCAAATCAGCAATGGTTCACCAAGAATAAATGGAGTAAAGAAAAGACATCAAAACCCAGCAATGCCAGGGTTGAGACCTGGCAAGTAAAAACAATAAAGAAAAACAAGATTTGAGGGGGGTATAACAGTAAATAGAAAAAGTAAAGAAGAAAGGACAGGAAAGACAAGAAAGGAAACAAGAGGGAGGGAGCTACGGCACTATGACCAAAAGATCTGATCCCTGGGTATATGGTTACCTGGGGTCGTTTGTTAGATATCCAATCCAAGGGTCCCATACTTTATGAAATTGTTTCATTTTGTCTTGTACCATAGCCGTCAGCCTCTCATTTAACATGAGCCACGACAGTTCATGCCTCAGCTGATCGAACGGCGACCTCCAGTTCCTGGCTATAGTTATTTTAGCCGAAATAAAAATAAACGTAAGAAGCCACCTTTGTTACTTAGAGGCCTCCAATACCCCGACACCCAGCAGCGCGTGTCTTGCCAACTTTTTCAGGTTAACCTGGGTAAGGATATAAATAAAATTGTACACCCTGATCCAACATTTCCTGACTCTAGGGCAGGTCCAACAAATGTGATAGGTGGAACCCTCCTGACCACAGCCTCTAAAACACTTTGGAGAGGCTCCAGATACATAAGTGGCCAACCTGGCCGGTGCCATATACCATCTTCAAGTCTTTTTGAATATGATTCTACAAGCTTGGCACACCTATTTTTGGGCAGTTTCTCCCATTCTTCTTTGCAGGACCTCTCAAGCTTCATCAGGTTAGATGGGGAGCATCGGTGCACGGTTATTTTCAGATCTCGCCAGAACCAATCAGGTTCAAGTCGGGTCCACTCAAGGACATTCACAGAGTTGTCCCATAGTCACTCATTTGATATCTTGGTTGTGTGCTTAGGGTCATTGTCCTGTTGGAAGATGAACCTTTGCCTCAGTCTGAGGTCCAGAGCACTCTGGAGCAGATTTTCATCAAGGATGTCTCTGTACATTGCTGCATTCATCTTTCCCTCGATTTTTGACTAGTCTCCCAGTTCCTGCCACTGAAAAATATGCCCATAGCATGATGCTGCCACCACCATGCTTCACTGAAGGGATGGTAGTGGCCAGGTGATGAGTGGTACCTGGTTTCCACCAGACATGATGCTTGCCATTCAGACCAAAGCTTTCAATCTTTGTTTCATCAGACCAGAAAATGTTGTTTCTCATGGTCTGAGAGTCCTTAAGATGCCTTTTGACAAACTCCAGGCGGGCTGTCATATGTGCCTCTTATTGAGGAGTGGCTTTTGTATGGCCACTCTGTCATACAGGCCTGATTGGTAGAGCTTTGCAGAGATGGTTGTTATTCTGGAAGGTTCTCCTCCCTCCACAGAGAAATGCTAGAGCTTTGTCAGAGTGACAATCAGGTTTTTGGTCACCTCTCTGACTGAGGCCCTTCTCCCCGATTCGCTCAGTTTAGCTCGCTCTAGGAGTCCTGGTGATTCTAGGCTTCTTCCATTTACGGATGATGGAGACCACTGTGCTTATTGGGATCTTCAATGCTGCAGAAATTTTTCTGTACCCTTCCCCAGATCTGTGCCTCAATACAATCCTGTCTTGGAGGTCTACAGACAATTCCTTGGACTTAAATGGCTTGGTTTGTGTTCTGACATGCCCTGTTAACTGTGGGACCTTATATAACAAGTGTGTGCCTTTCCAAATCATATCCATATAGCTGAATTTACCACAGGTGGGCTCCAATCAAGTTGTAGAAACATCTCAAGGATGATCAGTGGAAACAGGATGCACCTGAGCTAAATTTTCAGTGTCACGGCAAAGGCTGTGAGTAAAAAAATATATATATCTTTCACGTTGTCATTATGGGGTATTGTTTGTAGAATTTTTAGGAAAATAATGGATTTAATCCATTTTGGAATAAGGCAGGTAACATAACAAAATGTGGAAAAAGTGAAGCACTGGGAATACTTTTTGGATGCACTGTAAATGTGATTGATTTCCACAATGATGACAGAGGGCTAGCTTCTTTCTGGTGATTTAGCTGCCCTTAATCAATTTTTGTCGTTGAAGTGCAAAGAAACACGCATGTTTACTTACTTTATGCCTCCATTTGGCTGCAAGCAAAAAGAAAAAGCCCTTTGTTCTAATTTTTCACATACACAGAGGCCCAATGTGACAGCGCCATGCAGCAAAACACTAGTAAGCTCATGCGGGAGGGTGGTGAGTAAGCCACATGCTTTCCATCTATCTGGAAGTACTGGGTATTTCTCTTTGGCTTTGTCAGCTGACCAAAGCAAGGACAGAGGAGCATGTGCTGCTGGGAAGGGCAGGGTGTCAATTTACCGAACCTGTTTCTTTGCCTTACATGGGGGAAAAAAAAGAACAAGTTCTTTAAAATCAAGTTACAAGGGATGTGTTTTGCTTAGACAGTCTAGCCACTCTTTGATTAAGGCTGAGTTCACACTATTGCGAATTGGATGCATCCAATTCGCCTAGCAGGAGATTGTGACTGGCTTTTTATGGAGCCGATTCACACATCTCCGGAGCAACTCCGGTGCAAATTGCACAGGGGTCCTGTGCGTCTTTTGGTCTGTTTCAGGTCTGAATTCAGCCAAAAAGTTTGCCTGAATTTAGACTGGAACCATTGAATGTAGACGTATCGGACCCCCTGCTGTAAGCCGCTCCGTGCTCTTGTGTGAACCCAGCCTAAAATAAATTGTAAGTAAACGGATATTTTCTAAATCCATATTTGCAGATGAGGCTACTTCAGTCACATTGAAACATGGTAATATATTATGCTTGAGATATGTTTAATAGGAGTTTTAACAGTTAACACATTTTGTGCTGTTCCAAAGCAGCCTTCAAGTAGCTCTAATCACAGAGATATGCCTGAATGATAAAAATGATGGTTGGCAGTGTCAAAGACTGTGCAAGCTCATTCACGCTGAGGCTTTTTAAGAGAGTTTCATAGATGGGATTTAGTCTGAGTAGGGTGGTTTTGACTCTTTTACGACAGCGGCCAACATCACTAATAAATTTCTTCTGACGTAGCCGCACTTGTATTGAACTCTGCAATGGCACTATACTGTTGCTGCTTGCAACTTTAAAGTAATGCTGTTCCACAATGCTTTAAAGGCTAATGTGAATAAATCCCACAGTGTAGCTAGCAAAATCTTCTCTATGGATACAATAAGGAGCTGTCCAATTATGTGCTGTGATTTAAAATAATATATTTTCATACTGTTAAACTGTGCATTTCTGAACTTGTAATAAAAAGCCAGGATATGTCAACATCCAGCCTTTAGTTGCAACCACATCAGATAGAAAGTCATACAAGCCAGTCTGGGTCAGTTGTGGCATAGTAATTTTTAAGATTGATGTTCTTGGATAATTTATTAAAAGAGGAAAGAGCTGCTTTGTTGGCCTGAAAAGCCTGTAATTATTGGCTATCAATATTCTTTTCTGTCAGCATCACACATAATTGGATGTATTCATGATTCAGTCAAAAGCCGCTGACAACATCACACAACTGAGTCACACTCTCAAAGCTTTTGAAATAATGCTGCCCCATCTTTGTGTGTGTGACATGGACTGTACTTGTTCACTGAGATCAAGGCCCTAGCATGGCAATCTTATTACCCAGTTCTAGATAACAATTGAGCAGACCCAGCCAGATCATCAGCAGAGTGTTGATCAAAATGTTCAATTACAATTTGAGCGAAACATCCATCTTTTGTGAAAAGTTTAAGCATGTTATACTTTATATCCAGCAAAATACATATAAAAAAATGTAAATACAGAATGTCATGGATTTGCGGATTCTGTTCTGAGTCCTGCAATCGTAAAATGGCTTTGCAGTGTTTATTCCCGTAGAAAAGTAGAAAATTCACAATACTTCAAACCACATATGGATTTCAGACAACAAAAATTACAGAATGTATTCTTCCTAGCTCACGTAAAAGAAATTTGTGAAAGTGCATCCTTACATTCTGCTTGTGGACAATTCGGTGACCCATTAAAAAGTATCATTCTAGATATTGTTTAAAAAGTATTTTCCTTTGAATGTTAATGCCCAAAGTATTTATTATTTTTTTTAAAGTTCATTATTTTATGGAACTCTCCCGTTTCTAATTCTGAGATATTTTTTTTTCTCCTGTTCTCCGTACAATATGTATGTATACGATCTTCACAATGTTATTGCTTTGTGTCCTGCTACAAAATTATAAATGGGAGATCACTGGGGTGATCATATAGTCAGTCGGCTTGCCCTGAATATTTAAAAATAATACAAATTATAATGGAATGGGGCCTTGCACCAAATTTGTAAGCAAGTGTACAGATGTGTTATACAAAGCTTAAAACTTATTTCCATTTTTGCAACTAAAATGGGGTAACACCTACTTTATACATGGCCTGTTTTGATAAATGTGGATGGCCAGGTGTGCACGTGCGTCACTTATCTGGGGAAGAGATGGCACCAGGATGCAGTGTGGGAAGAGGGCAAGCCAGCAGTGGCAGTGTGATGCTTTGGGCAATGTTGTGCTAGAAAATCTTGGGCCCTGCTATGAATGTTGCTTTGACACGTACCACCATGACACCCCTGACCAAAGACACTTCTTCATGGAAACGATGTTCCCTGATGGCAGTGGCCTCTTTGAGCAGGATAATGTGTCCTGCCACATTGCAAAAATGGTTCAAGAATGGTTTGAGGAGCACAACAATGAGTTTGAGGTGTTGCCTCAAAATTTTCCAGATCTCAATGCAATCAAGTATCAGTGGAATGTGTTGGAAAAACAAGTTTGATCCATGTAGGCCCCACCTGGCAACATGCAGGACTTAAAGGATCTTCTACAGACAGCTTGGTGGCAGATACCACAGCATACCTTCAGAGGTCTAGTGGTTACATAATTAGTGAGGTAGAAAAAAGACACTAGTATATCTAGTTCAATCAACAAGTGGTGTCTATGCTTCGCTGAGTCTGCTGATTTTTAATAAACTATGATATTTTATATCAATTATTTGTGTAATACTGGGAGATTTTTGTGAGTGCTAACATTTAAGGATACATTCACCGTTTGGAACTTGTTACATGTTCCGCCTGTATTTGGGGAGAAGCCCACCTTCCTGGGATAATGTGACTACTGCTAGCGACTATAATAGCCTCTAGCAATAATCGCATGTAAAATGCGACAGGCTGGTTGTTGCGAAGTTGATCAGTCGATCGATCAACTTGGGTACATTCAGCCAGCACATACATGGTTTGAATCTCCGCCGGTCCCTGCTGAACTGACCATGATGCGAGCAGTCTATTGCTGGCTTTAGGCTCCATTCAAAGACATTGTGAAGCATTCCCTTATACAGGGAAGCCAGAGCTGCTGTCTCATGTAGCCAGACCAGATTAAAAAAGGTAAACATACAGATGTTTTTTTTATACAGGGTATGTATGATAGGTAGGAGGAGGGGGGAGGGAATGTTTTTAAGAATGATTGATTGGATGTAGCCTTTACTATCACTTTAAGGTTCACAGGTCCCTCCCCTTTGTTCTTATGATCCACTCCTAATATTGTTTGCTGCAAAACTGAGGACGGCTGAGAGTGGGAGAGGTTATACTAGGCTGACCTTAAAGCTTTGTTTGACGTTGTCCGATCTAAAGGCAGCAACATAAACTAGTGTACCCTAATACTTTATCCTGTGTACTATTGTACTTCAGAAAAATATTTCATTGTAGGTTAAAATTGCTATTTTTAGGTATGCTGTGTAACAAGAAACACAACAGCCTTTTCTGCCATTAGAATTTACAATTGCTTAGTTGGGGTCAAAGTGGCTATAGTTCTGCACTGCCATTTCTACATACTTGTATGTACAGCAAAGTGTACAGAATGTGGTGGTGTAAAAAAATGGAATGTACAGTGCAGTGTACATAAAGAAGTACTGTGTAATAGGACTGTGTGAAATGTAAATCCCTATGTTGAGGACATGTGGCCTGGTATGATTCAGGAGGGCGGCCCTCGCTCGCCCCCCTTCCTGAACTGCAGGGCTGCATGCTCGGATAAGGGGTTGGTATGGATTTTGGTGGGGACCCCACGCCATTTTTTTTTTTTTTTTTTTTTTGGCGTGGGGTTCCATACCAAACCCAAAAGCCCTGGTATGGACTGGGGAGGACCATATGCTGTTTTTCTTCTTTTTTTTTTTATTCAGCTATCAGCGGGGAAACCCATTGACAGTTGATGACTCATCGGTTAAGGACGCTGCAGCCAGCTTCCCGGCCCCATTCATTAACAACCAGCTTACACTGCGCTCTGATTGGGAAAATCTTTGCCAAATCATGGCACAGAATGCAATGTACAGCGCTCAGTGCATTACAGTGTTCATCGGAGCGAACACCCTGCAAATTTGCGTGTGTCTGCAAACGGCCAAACTCGTGCTCAGGCAGAACCGTTTGCCCATCCCTATTGATTTGAATAGTCTGGATGTTGTCAGAGTTTATCTAACTGGCTCCCACCCACTGTATAGGAAAATGAAGGACAGGCGGGCCGCTCTTGTTCAGGAAGGACGTCCTATGACATCCCATTATTGCTGCTTATGAGGGCATGCAGCGCGGCGATCTGTGGTAAAGCACATAACTGATCGTGGTATAGAACCAATGACAATGGCTCTTTACCATGGGATCGGCTGTGTCCAATCACAAATCTAAACAAAGACTGGTAACTCACTGTTACTGGCTTCTTCTCCTCACACACCGATCCAGTGTGAGGAGAGCGTCAGCTAACAGTAAGTTACCAATCTGTGTTACACAATGTACTGCACAAACACCACAGCAAAGAGAACCTGTCACAGCGCCCATCAGCAGTGTTACTGTCACACACCAGTGCACCTGTCACCCATCAGTGCAGTTAATGTCGACCATCACCAGTGCACCTGTCGCCAATCATTGAGAAAGGGCGATAGCCTCCCGAAACACGTCAAATTTCCAACCATAGAGATGTGTCTTCCTTGATACTAGAGTTGTATATGATATGCCTTTTATCCTTTTTATGTTTGAGTATGCTTTTGGCATTTTTTAATAACATTTCTGAGATGTCTATAAGTGCCGATGTCTGCAGTATACCCGTCACACAGCCACCATTAGCAGTCTACCTGTTCCAGTGTGACCAGAGCCCGCCTTGTCCAAAAAAGTTTACACTAGTGAGAAGGTGTTTTCAAATCCTCAGCATGACTGATGAGAGCAGCGGGGAGCTCTCACAGTCTGATTCCGATTCAATGCATGAACTCGTCAAAAGCAGTGGATTAGTGACTGAATCCCAGGATGAAAAGCCTAGCACCAGTACTGGAGTATCGCATGCCCCAAGAATCAGTACTTGCACATACCTCCCAGATGCTCTTACCAGCCCATTATGGCTGTCTTCCAACTCTGGATCAGCAAGTATTCCCCATTTCACCGCATAGCCAGGTGTGCAGACCAGTACTGAATTTTTGTTTTGTTTTATAATGTATTTTTGCCCGACCGTTTACTTTTATTGTGGACCAGATAAATCCTTTTGCCAAACTGTATATTTGTAATAAACCCCAGTTCCTCCTATGCCCATCCGTATGAGTGGAAATGTTTTACTTTGAAGGAGTTAGTTATTTATGGGACTCACCCTTGACATGGGGCTTACAAAAAATAAATAAAATGAAGGACATGCCTACCGGTCCACCCACTCCATCCCTCACATGCACATTTATTCTTCCGTAATGCCACAGTCGGGCTATTAGATGATCATGCACTGCCTTCATTTCAGTGACAATACCCAGCGCCCTCACCGAGATCATCCCAACCATGACAAATTATACAAAACTTGTCCACTTATTTTTTTTCCCCAATGATTTGCTGAACTTTACGTCCATGACCAAAACATGTGTGGATAAAGTCCCTTGTCCATTTTACTGGTCGGCTGGGAATCGAACAATTCCAATCAAAAGGGTCAGATATTGAGTAGAGTTTTACAAACTTTGTGAAAGAGCCACAGGATATTTGTATGCATTTCACATACACAAAGGAAAAGATTCCCAGCTCCAGCCCCCTGAGCGCCCAACCTACATCGGTACAAGTAGAAAAACTATCTGTGACCTGGCATACCCACTTTTCCAAAAAGGTTATCACATCTAATAAGACAATTTATATACCAGTCTGCCCCTTTTCCACCACCTGCACCATGAAAAAACCTTGGCCTGCGGTATTGCCAGAAAAAACAGGAAGGGCTTCCCACAAACTTTGGTGAACATAAGGCTACAAAGGGGTGAAGTGTTGGCTGTGAAGTGGAAGGATAAGAGATGTCTACATCCTGTCCACCATCCACAATAACATCTCAGTGGAGATTCCCAGAAGACATGGTCCTAGTTAACCACTTCAATACAGGGCTTTAAAACCCACCTCCATACCGGGCCTATTCTGGCACTTCTCTTCTACATGTACAAATCATCATTCTTTTGCTAGAAAATTACTCAGAACCCCCAAACATTATATATGTTTTTTTAGCAGACACCCTAGGGAATAAAATGGTGGTCATTGCAACTTTTTATCTTGCACGGTATTTGCGCAATCATTTTTCAAACACCTTTTTTTTGTAAAAAAAAATGGTTTCATGAATTAAAAAATGACAAAACAGTAAAGTTAGCCCAATTTTTTTGTAAAATATGAAAGATGATGTTACGTCGAGTAAATAGATACCTAACATGTCATGCTTTAAAATTGCGTACGCTCATGGAATGGTGCCAAACTTTGTTACTTAAAGTGGAGGTTCACCCGAAAAGTTAATTTTTAACCTTGGATTAATGCTCATTTTGTCAAGGGGAATCGGGTAGTTTTTTTAAAATCTAAGCAGTACTTACCGTTTTAGAGAGCGATCTTCTCTGCTGCTTCCGGGTATGGACTGCGGGACTGGGCGTTCCTACTTGATTGACAGTTTTCCGACAGACTTCCGACGGTCGCATACATCGCGTCACGATTTTCCGAAAGTAGCCGAACGTCGGTGCGCAGGCGCCGTATAGAGCCGCACCGACGTTCGGCTTCTTTCGGCGACTCGTGACGCGATGTGTGTGACCGTCGGAAGCCTGCCGGAAGACTGTCAATCAAATAGGAACGCCCAGTCCCGAAGACCATACCCGGAAGCGGCGGAGAAGATCGCTCTCTAAAACGGTAAGTACTGCTTAGATTTTAAAAAAACTACCCGATTCCCCTTGACAAAATGAGCATTAATCTAAGGTTAAAAAATGTTTTTCGGGTGAACTCCCGCTTTAAAAATCTCCATAGACGACACTTTAATTTTTTTACAGGTTACCAGTTACAGAGGAGGGTCTAGTGCTAGAATTGTTGCACACGCTCTAACGCACGTAGCGATACCTTACATGTGTGGTTTGAACGACGTTTACATATGTGGGCGGGACTTACGTGTGCGTTCGCTTCTGGGCGCGAGCTACCGGGGACAGGGGCGTTTTTAATTTTTTTATTTTACTTACTTATTTATTTTTTACACTTTTTTTACAATTTTTTTTTTTTCAAAAGCTTTTATTCCTATTACAAGGAATGTAAACATCCCTTGTAATAGGAATAGTGTGTGACAGGTCCTCATTAAGGAGATATGCAGGATCAATAAGTCCCTACATCGCTCCTCCAGGCTGGAAAGAATTGGATTGTGAAAAAAAATTCACAGATCTCATTCTTACTAGCCGCAATTGCGGTTTGTTTACTTACGGATACCTGGGTGTGACGTCATCACATCGCGCCCTGGCCTCCGACGGTCATAGAGACGACTGGTCACCAGTCATCTCTATGCTTCACATCCCGCGGACGGCGATCATCTCTCCGGGCCCCCGATGGCACAGGAGAGCCCGGAGAAGCACCGGATGGTGGCAGGAGGGGGGGGGTGTCCCGTCCCGCCACCTATAAGAACGATCAAGCAGCGAAACTGCCGCTATGATCGTTCTTATGCTGCGCAGAATCGCCGTCGGAAGAAAATGATATCTGAATGATGCCTCTAGGTGCAGGCATCATTCAGATATCCCCGCACAAAGTACAGGACGTCATATGATGTCCACCCAGGATAAGAGATCCCCTTTTTGGACGTCACATGATGGCGTGCGGTTTTGAAGTGGTTAAAATGCCTGTATGCATCTAAGATTCTAATCTTTACATGGGGAGGAGTGGATTTCAATGATTAAATGGTACAGCCCTAATTGGCAACAAGGAGGTCCCATTTCTGGTATAAAAAAGTTACTTCTAGTAAAGTTTTATATCAATTTATCTTATTCATTTGGTCATTTTATAATGCTTATGTCCTCTACACTAAATCCACAGTAAGACCCACCACCTTCCTCAGCCTGACATTTCCTCTGTTTTTAATATCTGTGCTGACCATTCGCCTGCTGCCTCAACCAACCATGCCACTGTCTTCCACCTTAACTGACCCTGGCCTGTTTATAGACTATGCTTCTGCCTGCTATCTGCATTGTTGATCCACTACGTTTCTGCCTTCCACCTGAACTGAACCTGGCCTGTTAATCGACTATGTTTTTTGCCTGCCACTTGGACTGATCTTTTTCCCTGCTACTGTAGTAGACGGATTCATGGTAACACAGGGGTCTCATGTATGTTGGGGGCTCCAAAATAGTTTTTCCAGATAAAGAAAAATAGTTTTTTTGTTTTTCTCCGGGTTTTGTAATTCCCATATTAGGGTCTGGAGACCAAAGGCGTCAGAGATTTTGGTGGCAGAAGCCTTTACCCCTGTGCCCAGGTCTTATCTGACTGAGGCCCTAAGCCTGATATTTCTGCCTGCTGCCAACTTACTACCATCATGCCTCTGCCTCCCGCATCAACTGACCACACCTCTACTTGCTACCTAAATTATGGAACATGTTACTGCCTACTACCAGGACCTGCCTTGTCTTTGCCTGGACAATTCCTTTTGGCTGTTGCTGACCACATCTCTGCCTGCTGCCTGGACTAGTGCTTTGGCTGTGCTGACAATATCGCTGCCTGTACAGATTATGAACAACATTCCTGCCTGCTGCCTAGAGAATTCCTTTCGCTGTCACTGACCATGTCCCTGCCTGCTGCCTGGACCAATGCGCTCCTCTTTGGACAACTGCACAACTAAAACCACATGTAATCTTTTGTTTACCCTTTGCTCAACAGAATGTATTTTGGGGTGTAATTGAGAAATTAGAAATATGAAGGGCCTTTAAAAATGATAGGTTGTCAAGAAATTAGATGTGTATTTTATGTCCCTAGAACACCTGATGATGCTCCTGGCATGTTGGAGCTCTATATGTGGCCAGGCAGTGCAAAAGTCTCCCACGTGTGGTATCACCATACTCTGGAGGAGTAGCAGAATGTATTTTGGGGTGTAATTTTTGGTATGTACATGCTATGTGTGAGAACTATCTTATAATGGACACCTTTGTGTAAAAAAAGTTGTAATTTTTCCTCTTTTCACATTTTTAAAAATGTGTGGAAAAAATACATGTTTAAAAGACTCACTATAGTTACATAGTAGGTGAGGTTGAAAAAAAAGACACAAGTCCAAGTCCAACCTATGTGTGTGATTATATGTCAGTATTACATCCCTGTATGTTGCGGTCGTTCAGGTGCTTTTCTAATATTTTTTTGAAACTCTCGATGCCCCCTGCGGAGACCACCGCCTGTGGAAAGGAATTCCACATCCTTGCCACTCTTACAGTAAAGAACCCTCTACATAGTTTAAGGCTAAACCTCTTTTCTTCTAATTTTAATGAGTGGCCACGTGTCTTGTTAAACTCCCTTCCACTAAAAAGTTTTATCCCTATTGTGGGGTCACCAGTATGGTATTTGTGAATTGAAATAATATCCCCTCTCAAGCGTGTCCTCCAGAGAGAATAAGTTCAGTGCTCCGCGCAACCTTTCTTCATAACTCCAGACCCTTTATTAGCTTTATTAGCTATGCCTTATAGAATATACGTTGGGATGTTTTCTTCTCAAAATGGGGTCAATTTGTGGGTAATTCTATTGTCCTGGTGCTTCAGGGCCTTCAAAAGTGTAATAGATGGTCCATAAATTCAATGTGTAATTTATGTCCCTAGAACATCTGATGGTGCTCCTTGCATGTTGGCCTCTCTATTTAGCTAGGCTATGAAAAAGTCTCAATAGGAGAGGTAACTGTCAGCGCAGATACAAAGTACATATATGGGTAGGAGTATGGTGATTAGTCCATTGGAAATAGTAGTAACAGGCAGTTCAATGGTTAAAAATGCAGGTGATGTGGCTGTTCGATGGCGGCTGCTGTCCTCAGAGAGCTGACTCTGTGGTAAACAAAAAAGGGGTAGAGAAAGGACTGGGCTGCTTTAGAAGTGAAGAAAGCAGATCGTGTGGAGACTCCACACAATCTGCTTTCTACACTTCTAAAGCAGCCCATGGATCCGGGACGAACACTACAGGATGTTACAGATGAGCCTTCTTTCCTTACCTTCTTGTAAGTGTGTTTTTTACAATGTGTCATTAAAAGAACCTCTTTAATACTGCACTTAGGTGGCGCTTCCTTTCTCTACCCCTTTTTTATGAAAAAGTCTCACACGTGGTATCGCCACACTCAGGAGGAGTAGCAGAATGTGCTTTGGGGTGTAGTTGCAAATATGCATATGCCACGTGAGAAATAATCTGTTAATATGACAATTTTGTGGATTTTTTTTTTTTAATTTTCCTTAAAAAAAAATTACAACTTCAAATGACTTGCCATGCCTCTTACGAAATACCTTGGAATGTCTGCTTTCCAAAAAGGGGTAATTTGGGGGGATTTTCTACTGTCCCAAAATTTTCGTCTTTTTTCATTTATAGCGCAAAAAAAAAAAAAACAGTGCTGGTTAAATCCCACCAAAATAAAGCTCTATTTGTGTGAAAAAAAGGAACACTTTCATATGGATACAGTGTTACATGACTGAGTAGTTGTCATTTAAAGTGTGAGCACTAAAAGCTGAAAATTGGTCTGGGCAGGAATGGGGTAAAAGTGCCCATTAGCAAGTGGTTAAAAGCTATGGCTTATATAAAGAAGATGGATTATCTCTCTATTCTCTGTCTTTCATCAGGGACTCATTAACCACTTCAGCCCCGGACCATTTTGCTGGTCAATGACCAGGCCACTTTTTGCGATTCGGCACTGTGTCGATTTAACTGACAATTGCGCGGTCGTGCGACGTGGCTCCCAAACAAAATGTACGTTCTTTTCTCCCCACAAATAAAGCTTTCTTTCAGTGGTATTTTGATCACCTCTGCGGTTTTTATTTTTTGCGCTATAAACAACAATAGAGCGGCAATTTTGAAAAAAAATCAATTTTTTTACCTTTTTCTATAATATCCCCTAAAAATATATAAAAAATATATTTTTTTCCTCGGTTTAGGCCGATACGTATACTTCTACATATTTTTCGTAAAAAAAAATCGCAATAGGCGTTTTATTGATTGGTTTGCGCAAAAGTTATAGTGTCTACAAAATAGAGGATAGTTTTATGGCATTTTTTTTTTTACTAGTAATGGCAGCGATCTGCAATTTTTATCGGTACTGCAACCTTATGCCGGACACATCGGACACTTTTGACACATTTTTGGGACCATTGGCATTTTTATAGCGATCAGTGCTATAAAAATGCATTAATTACTGTAAAAATGTCACTGGCAGGGAAGGGGTTAACACTAGGGGGCGATCAAGGGGTTAATTATGTTCCCTCATTGTGTTATAACTGAAGGGGGGGTGGGACTGACTAGGGGAATTGAAATATCGCTGTTCATACATTGTATGAACATACGATTAGTCGTTTCTCCCCCTGAAAGAACCGGGAGCTGTGTGTAAACAAACACAGCTCCCGGTTCTCGCTCTGTGACGAGTGATCGCAGGTGCCCGGCGGTTAGTGGGTGTTTCCGGGGGGCGTTCCAACATCAAGCCTTTGTTTCCCAGCTGTGCAAGGCCTCCACTTGGTCTTCCGTTCATACTTTCTCTTCTGCAAGGTGAACGTCCAAGCTTCTGCGGAAGCAGCTTTTAGCTGCAGGGTTCTTGCAGCAGCACTCTAAGTTGGATCTGTTGACCCTTATTATTGTGGGACCTGTTAGCACAGTGCTGTTAGCACAAGTTGTTCATTACTTGTGGACGTCCCAGAGTCTGTGAATATCCAGTGTCCTACACTATAAAATTAGGATTTTTAATTGTATGTAAATTCCATATCTTGGAGTCCAGGACAGAGGACACCCTGACCTGTGTTCCTGTGTTAGACCGGCCATAGATGGTTTGAATCTCAGCCGGTTCAGTAGGAACCAGCTGAGATTCAAACCATGTATGACCAGGGGGTCGTGGCCAGCAAAGCTTTGTCTAATCACCTGAAGCTACGAGCCTATAACCCAGGGTCTATGAATAATACAGCCTTTGACCTGTACTGTACTATTATTTTTATTAATTTTTTTCTTTAAATGGCGAGTTGTTGCAATTTAAAGAGTAATTCCACTTTTGAGGAAAAAAAAAACATTCCCCCCAGAATGGTCTATGTACATTGCAGAGATTTTAACAAACTTTGTAGCAGTTTCTTACCTTTTTTTTTATTCTGAAGGAATATATGTTTGTCTTTGTCCATGTGTAAAGTGAATCTGTATGGGAGTGCTTTTATAATTGTCAGTAAGCTGCTGCAGGGCTCTGAGAATAGTTGCAGGGTCTGCATCCCTTTTTAGATGTGATTTCTCTTTGAGAGTATCTCGCCAAAAATGGCATGTTGCAGGGGATGCTCAAAATCTGATTTGAATATAAGCACAGATTTTGGGGAAATCCAGTAAGCCAATCGCATAAGCAGGAAATTACATTTCTGGGGGACATTCTATGCCTCCAGGTAGCCATATTGCATTACATTTTACAGAAAATTACAGCACTGCAGATTGAAAAGGAAAAGTCATTTTATTAACATTGAAATACAATATGACTTGTGTTGCAATTGTATACGTATTGTATACGTATTGTATTTTTTCTTCCACAGAACAATTATCAGTTCGGATTTCATTGGAGATTGGGGATAAAAATGACTCCAAAAACCAATCATCATTGTAGAATGTTGCATCTGGTGGTAGAACTAATACATATTTATTTATGTAATCATACAGCCATTTCCTCTCACAGGTTAGCAGTTTGCTAAGGTGAAATTAGTCCAGAAAGTTTTATTTGAGGTCTACAGTTGTAGTTTCCTGTGTTAAAATCTATTTTCCATAGTGCTTGAATGTATAGACAAAAGAAACCATATATTCTGAGAGTGGTTTGAACAGGTGAAATGCGATGAATGCAACAATGTAAATTTTACAGCAGAAATCAGCATGCTGCCTTAAAATGTGGTTCATCCTTGATAGCAAAAGATTTATGAATACTTACAAACAGCAGGCATCACATTAGAACTCAGTGTTAAAGCTGCAGAGAACACCATGAAATTATGCATGCATTTTACTACGGCTGGAAGGTAATAAAGCTCTGCCAATGTGTAGATCCATTATAAGGGTTCTCAGAAGTGTGTCAGCTGTACTTTATGTAGTAGATGATGGCTGTTATCTTCTCGTATCAAATCTCTATTGTGAATAAACAGTTCCATTTTTTTTTTTTTTTTTAACAAATGCTGGTGGACTTTGAGCCTTATTAATATGATTGAGGTATTGTCATTGTTATGTTGAACAAAACAAATTGGTTTACATTGTTCTTTTGCACTGTAACTGTAGATAATTAAAATTTTTAAGTGTGTGTGTGTGTGTGTGTTTTTTTGTTATGCTAGTTTTAGGGTTTGACCTGAAAATAAGCAATTGCAGCATCTGTATATGTACATAAGCAAGTTGTTCTTTCGGTTTTATCAATTTTGGAGACTTTGGTAGGGATAGCTATTTGGTCTTTGGAATATTCAGTTTTAAAGTGATTATTTAGAAGTGTATATATTTGCCAGACACCATTCATCTTCTGGAACATCAGATTAGGATGATACACCTGCTACAGACATTTCTCCTAAACTAAAGGAGACTCATTTTTCTGTTTATTGAATTTGTATGCTTGTATTTAACATTCCAGTAGCCAGAGTATGCTTACCCAAAGGTATGCAGTGGAGTCTCTAAAATTCCATTTTTTTTTTACCCTCTTAAACATTTCACCCAACAATATCTTTCTTTAGGGAAGTTTCCATTGTATGAGATTGAGGTTTTCTGTAGGTAATCTGGTAATTTCTTGCCTTAACAAGACCATGTGGAGGACAGAAGTGATAAGAAGCTAGATGCTCTCCTTAACACTATATATGCCCTGGGGGGCCCTGCTAGGCAACTCACAGTTGTGTCTATGACCCAGGCTCCCAGTTCCATTCTTAGGGATCCCTCTGTCCATAGTCAGTTGAACCTTTAATGGCATTGTTGTTGAAACCACTGTCCTGAGGGAAAGATTCCATAATTCACACCTTGAAGTCTGAGAAGTTGACTTCTAAAGTCTAGCATTGCATCTGGTAGGCCTGCTTTGCTTGGTGCAAAGCAAAGAACTTACATTCTAGAAAGTACTCTTTTGCATGTGTTCTGTCCTTCCTCCAGTCTGGTCTGGACCAACATATGGCATTGGGTAGCATTAAAACCAGTCTTGGGCTCTCTCTCTCTCTTTCTCTCTCTCACCTGTAGTGTGAACAATGGGGTTCCTTCATTCCATGTTAAAACACTAAAGCCCTGTATACACGATCGTATATCGGTCAAAAATCCAACTCCAAGTGACGTAAAACACTATGACGTGCTGAGAAAAATTAAGTTTGATGCTTCCGAGCAAGCTTTGACTTGATTCTGAGCATGCGTGGATTTTTGACCGATGGACTTCCACACAGACGATCGTTTTTTTTTTCTATTGTTTTTTTTTCCCCCCATAGGAACATTTTAAAACATGTTCTGATTTTTTTTTTCACCGATGGGGCCCACACGCGATCGGTTTGTCCGATGAAACCGGTCTCTACGTCTTAGAGACTTCAAGGAGGTGTGAATTACTGGGTGTGCCGCAATGCATACTGGGAAATGTAGTTCTTACATGAACGAGCGCCGCAAACCAGGAAGTGAATGAGAGAACAGAAACTAAAATGCCGGAAGTGATATAGATGAAGGAATTTAATAGGTATTTACTTGTTTTTTAACAGAATCATTACGCTATTCTGTCTGTCTACCTTGCAGACATTAATTTTAGGCAAAACATTTTTTGCCTTTACAACTCCTTTAAAGAAGCCAGTGTCCTGTACTGTACTCCAGGAAACTGATTATATTGGCAAGTCAAAAATCCTATTTGTTTTAGTTGTACATCCAAAGCAATGAGGCAGACAAAGAGCTTTTCCACTTTACATTAGACTACATTTTAGTCTTGTAATACTGGCAGACAGCTTACTTGACTGTCTGCAGGGTCCAGGCTTTGCACCGCTGTTCTGCTGTTTGCAGGTGCAATGCCTTACAGACCGCAGTAAAAACAAAAAATTCTATTTTTTTTATTATTATTTTCAAAAAGATGTGCATTTATTATTTTTTGCAAAAGGTAAACTTATTTTAAAGTGGGAATTGAGGGAATTATAATTTTTTTTTCTTTTTTTTATATTTTCTGGGTCCAGCTCAGTTCTCTAAATGCTGGTATAGCTCCAGAGGGCTGCTGACCTTAGTTGTCTTATGCCGTATACCACTGTCAGCTTTGATCTTCCAACCCAGCTGCTTTGCATTCCTCCAGTCATACAGTAATGATAGCGGGTCACTCGCTCCTCCATTCAGAAAATGTATTGTATACCTCTGTGTTTCAATGTTTTTATTTATTTTTTTATATTAAAAAATTTGTTACAAACAAGCCAACTTGCGATGCTTACAGTCAGAGAACAAAGCATAAATCCATCTTACAAAACATAGCTGTGAAATTATGCATCCATAGTGTACAACTTGTGTACAAAATACAAGGCATACTGTGATTGGACAAGGGAAGTGCCATTCAAAGTCGACAATGGTATGCAGCATATTGCAGCAAATGTTTTTAGTATCCCCTGCAGCCTACTGAACAAGGGAATGCAGGTTTTTTTTTTTTTGTGTGTGCACACACAGTATAGATATATATTTTTTGCTATTTTTATTATTTGTATTGGTGCGCAGTGCATTATTTTTATATTGCGGTGTAATGTGACAATAGATGGTGTTGTGCTATACTAATCCTTCAAAGATTGATTTTCAACTTTTAAATATTTTTTATTTTTATTTTTTACCTATTGGTCTACTATGCAATTATAAAAGCGTTTGTTCTCCTGTAGTAAATAAGCAGTGTTAATTGGTGGAGGAAAGTTGCCGTATTCACATCGACAACCTTTCGTCATTTATGATGCCGGGTTTCCATAGGTACCATCAAACAACAATACGTGCATATAAACAGCCAGACATTATTCATACTTGGATATTTATTTTTTAATGTAAACAATTTTTTTTTTTTAAAGGTAAACTTATATTTTAAAGTGGTTGTAAATCTATAGATATACCCAGAGATTAAACAAATCCTCCTACATAAGTTGTACCTGTTCATCTGGTGTCTTCTCTTCTCTAGTCCAGAGTTTATACAGCTTGTCTGAGCTTCCAGAAAGCAGGAAGCTGAAGTAACACTCAGTGAAGAGAGCTGATTGGACGGAAGGGATACAACCCCACCACACAGCAAACAGGAATAGAACTGAGGCTGTCCATCACAGAATTTGTGGCAGAGAACTCTCCATGTCACGTTTTATTTCACTTGGTGTCAGGGAAACTTGTCAGAAGTGACTTCTGTAGATGGCAGATGAATGAGGCAGCAGAGAGAAATGACCGAGAAAAGATAAAACTATTCATGAAATTTTATCCATAGAAGAACAAAGAGCCAATAATATTTGGCTGCATGTTTACTGTGAGCTCCGAGCTGAAATTTAAATCCATTACATGATTTACCTATGACTTTATACAAGTCTCCATAATTTATTATTGAAAATAGATCAAATGTGTCACAATGCAATGGTTTTGTTTTAAAGGGAGCACTTATTTTATTTTTATTTTTTTATAGGTATCATGTACATAGCAAACTGGTAAGCTTCATGGCTCCCATTGGTCACAGCACAATGAATGATGAGGCCAGGTGAGTAATAGACTAATAATGTTTATCAAATGCTTTCATGGCAGCATGATATCGACTTGTTCTTCACACTGTCGTCCTCTGCTTTTTTTTCTTATCAGTTAAGCATTTGTCACCACTGTCAGGGCAGGACATCCCCTGCACATCAGTTTTAGTAATCTAACCAGTTTACATTATCATAATCATTGTAAAATCCAGCAGAATGTTAAAATGACCCTGATAAAAATACAAGCCAGCAGAAGTATTGCAAGTGTATCCTACATTCAGATAGATGTGTAAATCTGCATCTCATTTCTTTGCTGGAAACTGTCAGTGCCTGCGTCGGTCACATGGGTGTAGGAACAATTCTAATTATGTATGTTCATTGGAATATAAAAATGTTGCTTTGAAAATGCAGGATGCATTTGCAGGGTTTCTAAAAAATAACTTGAGCTTTACTAAAAGCCTTGTATAAGCATTGATTTTCTTTTTTCTTTTTGGGGGGGTTTAGTTAAATGAATTCAGCACACTTAAGAAACTAAAATACCTGGTAGGTAGGCTCTTAAATTGATGCAGGACTACCCTATCACATACATAGCTGATACACCAGTGTTGCACCTTTAACTCTTATGTAGTTCTGCCGACTCCCAAAATGAAGCTAGCAGATTCCATTGCTAAAAAGCACATATATAAATTAATGCAGAAATGCATCTTAAAGCATTAAAAAAAACACAAAAATGTAGAATTATGAATGAACCCTTAAGCCACCCACGATCTCAGATTTTCCACAAAGAGTCAGACTTTTGTCCGAAGGGTACTGGCCAGGAACTTGTCTTGTATACAAACGGCACACAATTGTCAACCAACAAACACGAACGTAGTGACGTACTAAGTGACATTTTGGCTCTTGAGCGCACCCCTTTGGGCACCTTCTGCTAATGTCCTGTTTGGTGAGCATTGATTCCGAGCATGCGTGTTTGTACGTTTGTCTGACAGACTTGTGTGCACACAATAGAAAAATCTGACAACAGACCGTTGTCCGCGGAAAATTTATTAGCCTGCCATCCAACATTTTTCGGCAGAATGTCTAACAAAAATTGTCTGATGGAGCGTACAAAAGGTCGGATTTTAGGCCAACAGTCTGTCATCCCACAATTCCCGTCTGAAAATCCAATTGTGTGTACGAGGCTTTAGTGTTGCGTTGGTATACTGCAATGGTGGAAGCAGTATTTTCTGTTTAATGTTTGTTTCAGGAGTATGCGTTAATTCACTTAAAGGGTAAGTTCACCTTTTACAGAAAAATCTGTAAGGGGAACTTACACAGGACCCCCTGTGCACCACCCCCAGTAGCGCTGACCTGGAGTGCGGCAATTGCCCGCTATGACACCTCGTATAGATGCTTCACAGGTCCGGGGCTTAGAAATCCCCTCAGTTTACTCTCCAAAACTAACCTTGTCAGGAGGTACGTTTATGAGCATTCTAATTGGTCGGCGCCATCACATGGGTGGGCCAACCAATCGGAACCCACGTAGTCCGTCCTGTCACCACAGACGAAGAGGAAAGAAAGCTGCAGGAATTTCAAATTCCCTGACTGGTAAAGCGCCAATACGATGTGTCAGAATGGGTGATCGCCGGACTCCGGGTTAGCAGGACCAGGTGCGATGGGCACAGGGACCAACCAGTGTTTTTTGTGTTCAGATTTTCTGTAAAGGTGAACTTGCACTTTAATTCAATTTAAATAACATATAAATTGTTTGCTACAAGGCTTATTATTTAGGGGTTTTGTCTGACAACATGCAAGGCATAGATCTGTGAAAACGATGCTACTGAGAGCTTTTTTTTTTTTTTTTTGTGTGAAAAGCTTTAACCTTCTTATTAAGCCCAGCCTATTTTTAAGAGTAGAGTTGCTTCGGCAATGTATTTAGCCTATTATTCTTAACATCAGCTAGAAGTTTTCTGAGAATGGCATGTGGCTTGAGAAGTGACTTTTTAAAATCTGTGGCCTATAACTATGTGGTTTATACCTGTTGGAGCAGTTGATTCATGTGTTTGTATCTGTGCAATTTACCGCAAATGGAGCAATGCTTCTCAGCCTAACAGAGACCCAGCTTTCCACACACAACTGTATGTGCTAATGATCTCTGTGCTTTATAGCTATGTGCAGCCTTCTCACTCACCCAGGATGTACAGTGATTATACCATCAGTAAGACACAGCTCCTGAAAACTTGACACTTCTCACTGAGGCATTGGAGATTGAAATTAAAAAGTAAAGATAAGGCGTAGAAGAGGACGAATCGTTCAGACAACAAACATTTATTATACCTCTATTCTGTGCAAATGTGTTTATTACAGGAGATCAGTGCATCTGGCTATAGTTAGTAATTATAAAGGAATGCGATGATTACTGTATTGTAGAAATCAATTTATTTTCTTCTAAACAATGATCAGGAAGTACCAATTTTTATTTTTATTTTTCTTGAACAATGCAGAAGTGAAAGGTGTGTCTCAGGCACTTTGCACAAAATACATAGGTTCTGCACAGTTTTTTTTTTCAATCAGTAGTATTAATTCTGTTACTGCCCTCTCAACAATTGTGTCCTTCTCTTACTTAAATTGTTTAAGGCAGTGCACACAGCCACTGCCAAACCCCTCTGCTAGGATTACATGATGTATATACTATATGCTATTTTCTAAAATTCTTGGGATGGGGGGGATGACTACGACAAAGGAGCAGAGAGGAGAGCGGCAGATAGCATGCCGCTGATGTCTGAGGGCTCTTTCACACGGAGCGGACCGTTTCTGGGTCCGCTCCGTGTGTCCGCCAAAGCTCAGCGGGAATCCCCGCTGAGCTGTCGGCGGATAGGGCGGTCCCCGCACACAGTGCAAGGACCGCCCTGTCTCTGCTCCGCTGTCTCCTATGGGGGACCGGATGCAGACGGACCGTCTGTCCGTCTGCATCCGGTCCGTTCCGCCGAACGGAAGAAAAATAGGGTTTCTTCCGTTCGGAAAAGCGGATCCCGACTGACGCGGACGCTAGCGGATGCTCCATCCGCTAACGGATGCGTTCCCATAGGGATTCATTACAAGTCCGTTAACGGACTTGTAATGAACGGACGAACGGTCCGCTCGTGTGAAAGGACCCTAAGGCGCGTAAACTGACCACGGTGTCAGGCTCAGCAGCCATGATGCACCGTGGTCAGTTTACAGGGGGGGAGAAGGCAGAAACTGGATCAGCCAGGTATTACAGATGTTGCAGGGAGCCAAATCACACATCACAAGTACTGTGCTGTATAACATGCTTTAAAGAAACCAGATCAATATTTTTATATATTTTTTATAATCAGCAATGCAATCTTCACTTTTTCAGCTCTATAACTGGACAAGCAAACAGTTGACATTACCTAGTATTCCTGGTGCATAGTATAACAGGCTAAATTTATAAGTTGTTGCTCTATATCAGCCGTCACTAAATGGCGGCCCGCGGTCCGAGTCCGGACCGAGTGACGCTTCTCCCCGGACCGCCAGTATAATTGTAAATGGCAGCGTTGGTTTGCTGGGATCGCGGGTTTCCTCAGCAACCACTGACGCTGCGTGCATGTGCCCGCCCCCTGCTCCTCACCGCAGGTCTCGGTGAAAACAAAAGTTGACGGGGCGTGAGTAGGGGCGTAACGTCACGCGCGCCCTGCCCCCATGCTGCTCGTGGTTCCCGGCTCTCCCTGCGAGTAGAGTCGTGAGGTCACGGGCGCGCCCCGCCCCCCCCTCCCCCCTGGCTGTTCGCGGTTCCCGGGTCCTGGCTCCCAATGTCTCGCAGCTTCCGCCTCTTCGATTTTTAAGATGTGCCCTCCTGCATGCAAGGTATGTGTTATACACCTAACTAGTGGTCACTAAAAGTATTTCTATTGTGCACACTGCTGGGCATATTTAAATTAATGGTCAGGCTGATGGGCACCTTTCTTTATTTTAAGGGGCACTCTGATGGACAAATTTAAATTTAAGGGGAACACTGATGGACAAATTTTATTTTAAGGGGCACACTGATGGGTATATTTTTAATGTGCACACTGATGGGCATATTTTGTTAAGGGGCACACTGATGGACTATTTTGTTGTACCCATCAGAGTGCCCCTTAATTTAAAATGTGGCCATCAGTGTGCACATTAAAAATATACCCATCAGCGTGACCCTTAAAATAAACTTTGTCCATCAGCATGCCTCATAAAATAAAATTTGTCATTCAGCGTGCCCCTTAAAATAAAATGTGCCCATCAGAGTACCCCTTAAAATAAAACGTGCCCATCAGCGTGACCCTTATTTTATGTTAAGGGACACACTGATGGGCACATTTATATTAAGGGGCACGCTGTTGGACATATTTTATGTTAAGGGACACTCTGAAGGGCACATTTTTGGTAATGAGCACTCTGGTGGGCATATTTTATGTTAAGGGGCACGTTTTGTTGTGCTCATCGGAGTGCCCCTTAATATAAAATGTGCCCATCAGAGGGTCCCTTAACATATAATGTGCCCATCAGCGTGATCCTTATTTTATGTTAAGGGGCATGCTGATGGGCACATTTTATGTTAAGGGGGACTCTGATGGGACATCTGATGTAAGGATGCACTCTGACGGGAATGCCTGATTTAAAGGAGCACTGTGATGGGGACACCAGATGCAAAGGGGCACTGTGATGGGGACACCAGATGCAAAGGGGCACTGTGATGGGGACACCAGATGCAAAGGGGCACTGTGATGGGGACACCAGATGCAAAGGGGCACTGTGATGGGGACACCAGATGCAAAGGGGCACTGTGATGGGGACACCAGATGCAAAGGGGCACTGTGATGGGGACACCAGATGCAAAGGGGCACTGTGATGGGGACACCAGATGCAAAGGGGCACTGTGATGGGGACACCTGATGTAAAGGGGCACTGTGATGGGGACACCTGATGTAAGAGGGGCACTGTGATGGGGACACCTGATGTAAGAGGGGCACTGTGATGGGGACACCTGATGTAAGAGGGGCACTGTGATGGGGACACCTGATGTAAGAGGGCACTGTGATGGGGACACCTGATGTAAAGGGGGACACCTGATGTAAAGGGGCACTGTGATGGGGACACCTGATGTAAGAGGGCACTGTGATGGGGACACCTGATGTAAAGGGGCACTGTGATGGGGACACCTGATGTAAAGGGGCACTGTGATGGGGACACCTGATGTAAGAGGGGCACTGTGATGGGGACACCTGATGTAAGAGGGCACTGTGATGGGGACACCTGATGTAAAGGGGGACACCTGATGTAAAGGGGGACACCTGATGTAAAGGGGCACTGTGATGGGGACACCTGATGTAAAGGGGGACACCTGATGTAAGAGGGGCACTGTGATGGGGACACCTGATGTAAGAGGGCACTGTGATGGGGACACCTGATGTAAAGGGGGACACCTGATGTAAAGGGGGACACCTGATGTAAAGGGGCACTGTGATGGGGACACCTGATGTAAAGGGGCACTGTGATGGGGACACCTGATGTAAAGGGGCACTGTGATGAGGACACCTGATGTAAAGGGGCACTGTGATGGGGACACCTGATGTAAAGGGGGACACCTGATGTAAAAGGGGCACTGTGATGGGGACACCTGATGTAAAGGGGCACTGTGATGGGGACACCTGATGTAAGAGGGCACTGTGATGGGGACACCTGATGTAAGAGGGCACTGTGATGGGGACACCTGATGTAAGAGGGCACTGTGATGGGGACACCTGATGTTAAGGGGGACACCTGATGTAAAAGGGGGACTGTGATGGGGACACCTGATGTAAGAGGGCCCTGTGATGGGGACACCTGATGTAAAAGGGGCACTGTGATGGGGACACCTGATGTAAGAGGGCACTGTGATGGGGACACCTGATGTTAAGGGGGACACCTGATGTAAAAGGGGCACTGTGATGGGGACACCTGATGTAAGAGGGCCCTGTGATGGGGACACCTGATGTAAAAGGGGCACTGTGATGGGGACACCTGAAACTTGACAATAAATATTGTTGAAATTGTACATTACTCATGTTTTAATAGAAATACAACGACTACAATCTTTCTCAGAGTCATAACACAGACTTGAGATTCGGACCTCGGCTCAAAGAAAATTTTGCCGACCGGACCTCCTTGAATTTTAATTAAGTACCCCTGCTCTATATGGACTTTTTTTTAATAGCAAACATACTGTGATGGCTTGAGGTCAGTTTTTTTTTTTTTTTTTTATATTATTGATTTAATAAAACTATGTTATGCCAATTATCTAAAGTCTTTGTTTTACAAAAAATATTTAGGGCTCATGCACACAGGACATTAAAAAAATGCCAGCGCTGCTGCCAGGAAAAAGCAGCACTAAATATGCACTGTTAGCCGTGTTTTTGAAGAGCGTTTAAGGGCGTTTTCCCCCTTTTTTTTTTCAGTAAAAACACGAATGTAAAAATGCTAGTTACAGCATTTAGCATCCTCTGCTCGTGGATGCACAGGCTGTCGTTTTCTTTTACTGCCCCTAAATGCTTATGCCTCCAAACGCCTCTTAAAAGTTTATGTGCATGGACACATATGCTAACTGGAGGGGCGTTTAAAGACAGTTAAAACAATAGACGCCCCTAACAGTAGCTGTAAAAACTTCCTGTGTGCGTGAGCCCTTAATACAGGATGCACCCATGACATCGGATTCACAGAAAAATTATAGATTTAGAACAAAGCAAAAGCTGTTTTTGTTTTTAAGCTCCCTATCTGGTTGAACCTAAGTAGTCCACTGAGTAGAGGGGGCAAATGATTCATTTCTCAGTCTCAATAAATTTGGTGTTTGAATTTCATCATAGAGTATTTTTTAAGGTAGTAGCAAAATTTACCCCCAACATCTCAACACCCATCTAGAGCATGTCCCAGCATAGGTTTTTTTATTTTTTTTTACCTTGTTTATGTGGCAAGAAATGTCTTTTACCCCCCCCCCCCCCCCATTTTGACATTATCATTAAAAATGTTTGCAGGGGCAGTTGCTGGGAGGGGGCCAGTTCTTTATAAAATAAGCACACCCCCAGAAATACATTTCCCAATGTGTTAGTAAGGCTCTTAACAATCAAAGGAAGCAGGAAGGTTTGGCTGGGAAATAAATCGCTGTATGCATGTGAAAGTAGGGCAGGGTTTTGTAGTCGAGCAGTCGGTTATAACGTTTTTTTTTTTTTTTTTTTGTTTTTTACATTAAGATACAGTTGAATCGGCAGAGCTTTCTATACAACTGGCTTTTTTTTCTTCTTTAATTAGAAACCTAAAAACCATGTGGAAAAACTTTTGCGTGCCACCTCCTGGCTAAATATGAAAATACAGTTTATTCATATGCATTATAGTATTCTATATTTGGCAAACTAAACACTTTTTTACATCTACAGTATATTTGTAATCCTGTTATTTGTAATCTTAAAGCGGAGTTCCGGCCACAATTTCACTTTTTAAATATAAATACCCCTGTAATACACAAGCTTAATGTATTCTAGTAAAGTTAGTCTGTAAACTAAGGTCCGTTTTGTTAGGTTGTTACAGCATTTAGACACTTTATAAAATAGAAATTGACTGGGGCCATCTTAAGTGTGGGCATCATGAAGCCAGACTGTATGACTTCCTGGATTTCAGCCTTGCAAATCTCGCACATGCTCAGTGCTGCACAACCAGTGTCAGATCAGGTTTCAGCACCTGTGCTGTCCAAGTCACATGATTCTTTGAGACTGAGGAGTGCACAGAAAGTTACACCCACTACATTCCCAGGAGTCTGTGCGGTGTAGGTTAGGAAGCATTAAGCACCTAGGTGCAGGAAGTGGGAAGATTAACTATTCTGCCTAGCAACAACACTTTGAAGGCATCTAAAAAAAAAAAAAATTTTCGTAAAGGACTAATGACATTTTTTTAAAACTACTGATGTAATGTTATATTTATGGGTGGAACTCCACTTTAAATGAACTACACTTATATCTCCTCCTGAAAGATTTGGCTTCCTTTAACCACTTCAGCCCCGGAAAATGTTACCCCCCCTAAGTTTGGATTCACACCTATGCAGCTTTAGTGCTTTTTGCAGATTTGAAATAGATAATGTGTTCCATAGGAAACCATGTTTAACCACTTAACTCCCGCCGCAATCCTATTTACGTCCACAGAATGGCACGTACAGGCAGATGGGCGTATATATACGTCCCTGCCTTCTAGCGGGTCGGGGGTCCGATCGGGACCCCCTCCACTGCGTGCGGTGGGCGGCTTACCTCGGGGAGCGATCCGGGACGACGGCGCGGCTATTCGTTTCTAGCCGCCCCGTCGCGATCGCTCCCCGGAGCTGAAGAACGGGGAGAGCCGTATGTAAACACGGCTTCCCCGTGCTTCACTGTGGCGGCTGCATCGATCGAGTGATCCCTTTTATAGGGAGACTCGATCGATGACGTCAGTCCTACAGCCACACCCCCCTACAGTTGTAAACACACTAGGTGAACCCTAACTCCTACAGCGCCCCCTGTGGTTAACTCCCAAACTGCAACTGTCATTTTCACAATAAACAATGCAATTTAAATGCATTTTTTGCTGTGAAAATGACAATGGTCCCAAAAATTTGTCAAAATTGTCCGAAGTGTCCGCCATAATGTCGCAGTCACGAAAAAAATTGCTGATCGCCGCCAATAGTAGTAAAAAAAATAAAAAAAATAAAAATGCAATAAAACTATCCCCTATTTTGTAAACGCTATAAATTTTGTGCAAACCAATCGATAAACACTTATTGCGATTTTTTTTTAACCAAAAATAGGTAGGAGAATACGTATCGGCCTAAACTGAGGGAAAAAAAATGTTTTTATATATGTTTTTGGGGGATATTTATTATAGCAAAAAGTAAAAAATATTGCCTTTTTTTCAAAATTGTCGCTCTATTTTTGTTTATAGCGCAAAAAATAAAAACCGCAGAGGTGATCAAATACCACCAAAAGAAAGCTCTATTTGTGGGGAAAAAAGGACGCCAATTTTGTTTGGGAGCCACGTCACACGACCGCACAATTGTTAACCGCTTAAGCCCCGGACCATTTTGCAGCTAAATGCCCAGGCCAGGTTTTGCGATTCGGGACTGCGTCGCTTTAACAGACAATTGCGCGGTCGTGCGACATGGCTCCCAAACAAAATTGGCGTCCTTTTTCCCCCACAAATAGAGCTTTCTTTTGGTGGTATTTGATCACCTCTGCGGTTTTTATTTTTTGCGCTATAAACAAAAATAGAGCGACAATTTTGAAAAAAATTCAATATTTTTTACTTTTTGCAATAATAAAAATCCCCCAAAAACATATATAAAAATGTTTTTTTTCCTCAGTTTAGGCCGATACGTATTCTTCTACCTATTTTTGGTAAAAAAAATCGCAATAAGCGTTTATCGATTGGTTTGCGCAAGATTTATAGTGTTTACAAAATAGGGGATAGTTTTATTGCATTTTTATTAATTTTTTTTTTTTTTACTACTATTGGCGGCGATCAGCGATTTTTTTCGTGACTGCGACATTATGGCGGACACTTCGGACAATTTTGACACATTTTTGGGACCATTGTCATTTTCACAGCAAAAAATGCATTTAAATTGCATTGTTTGTTGTGAAAATGACAGTTGCAGTTTGGGAGTTAACAACAGGGGGCGCTGTAGGAGTTAAGGATCACTGTGTGTGTGTTTACAACTGTAGGGGGGTGTGGCTGTAGGATGGACGTCATCGATCGAGTCTCCCTATATAAGGGATCACTCGATCGATGCGCCGCCACAGTGAAGCACGGGGAAGCCGTGTTTACATACGGCTCTCCCCGTTCTTCAGCTCCGGGGAGCGGCTATAAACGAATAGCCGCGCCGTCGTCCCGGATCGCTCCCCGAGGGGACCCGACCGCCGCACGCAGCGGAGGGGGTCCCGATCGGACCCCCCACCCGCTAGAAGGCAAGGGCGTATATATACGCCCTTCTGCCTGTCCGTGCCATTGTGCGGACGTATATAGGCGTGCGGCGGTCGTTAAGTGGTTAAAGCGACGCAGTGCCGAATCGCAAAACCTGGCCTGGGCATTTAGCAACAAAATGGTCCGGGGCTTAAGTGGTTAATGGACTGTAGTGCAAAATGCAAAGTGCGAATCCATCCTTAACGACCAGAGCATTTTTTGTGATACGGCACTGCGTCGGTTTAACTGACAATTGCGCGGTCGTACCCAAACAATATTGACGTCCTTTTTTCCCCCCACAAATAGAGCTTTTTTGGTGGTATTTGATCACCAGATATGTGCACAGCTTAAATTTCATGAATCGGGTTTACATCCACTCTAAGGGCTCATTTATGCACACTGCAGCTCAAAGAAGCGGCTCCTACAGGCTTTTGAGCTTTTTTTCAGCTCTTATGTTTTCTGCCTGGAAATTCCCCTCTGTTAGTCAATGGGGTTGATTTACTAAAACCGGACAGTACAAAATCTGATGCAGCTGTGCATGATAGCGAATCAGCCTCTAACTTCAGCTTGTTTAATTTGGCTTTGACAGAAAAACCTGGAAGCTGATTGGTTTCTAGGCAGAGCTGCACCGGATTGTGAACTCCCTGGTTTTAGTAAATCAACCCCAATGTTTCCATGTACACAATGGCTTTTTCAGTCATACGCTCTAACAGGCAGAAAAAAAACCCCACCAAACTCGCGTATGCAAGAAACCTTGTGAAAGAGCAAAAAAAGCTAAAGCTTGAAAATGCACAATTTTTCTTTTTAAAATGTGCTGAGGGGGAGGTTTTGTGAAAAAAAAACAAAAAAAAAAAACACTCATGCTCAAAGGAGCTAAAATAATTTTAATTAAAATGTGCAAAAGAGCCCAAAAAAGTACAAGCCTCTTCAAGCTGAAATGAAAACTCGTGAGCCCTAACGGTTCTTTATCAGTATGTGATATTGAATTTTATTATTCAGCTTTTTTTTTTTTTTTGTCAAATATGTTGAAAACTTATATATTTAAACTTGAAGTTTAATTTTCTAGGAGAAGTATTTATTGCAGTTTCTGCAGGAGTGCCAAAGCCATTTTTTTCTCCTCAGTTTAGTAAAGCTAGAAAATGTATCGCTTACATTCTTATAGAAGGTTTTTTTTTTTTTTCTTCAATTGTGCTTACAGCTCTGTCTGGTCACAGCATTGATTACTAAAGTAGTACACAGTAAAGACCCATACGCACCATCAGATTATCTGCAGATTTTTGTCTTCAGATTTACCAAAACCATGTAGTAAAAGGGCCTGCCTGATTGCATACAAATTGAAACTCTTAGGCCGCGTACACACGACCGGTCCAAACCGATGAAAACGGACCAAAGTCCAGTTTCATCGGTCCAAACCGACCGTGTGTACGGCCCATCAGACTTTTGTCCTTCAGACCAAAGTTTTAGAACTTGCTTTAAAATCGAATCGATGGACGGCTGACCATCGGACAAAACCGATGGTTAGTACACAAAAGCATCGGTTCAAAACCCGCACATGCTCAGAATCAAGTTGACGCATGCTTGGAAGCATTGAAATTCGTTTTTTTTTTAGCACGTTGTGTGTTTTCCGTCACCGCGTTCGGACCCGATCGGTTTTTGAACTGATGGTGTGTACGTACATCAGACTATCAGTCTGCTTCAGCGGTGAACCGATTAAAACGGTCCGTCGGACCATTCTCATCGGATGGATCGACCGTGTGTACACGGCCTTAAAGTTTTACCTCATATTATATGGTTTTGGTAAATCTGAAGACAAAAATCTGCAGAAAATCTGATGGTGTGTATGTGGCTTTAGTCCATGGGCTAGCACAAAGGTAGTTGAATAAAAGACTAACACACCAATATAATCCAACACTTCTTTATTAGTGGTAAAAATCGGCCACGGTGTTATGATAAACGGGGGGTTACAATTTTATTAAAATAAATAATTAAATAATAAATAAATAAATAAGCCATCTTTGGCTAAGATGTTACAATAACAGGTGTCCATCCAGCAAAGCTGGACGACTACTCCCCAACTTGGACAATCCATAGGACTCAAGGTGACAAACCAAAAACAAAAGGGGAGGGGGGGTGGGCGCTGCTTCTGACTGGAAGCTGACAACTTCCCGCCGCTCCGTGGAACTTATATAGCCTCCAGCGCAGGGGGCTCGGCGGCGCTCAGCCAATCAGCGCTCTTCTTCTACAGCCAATCCGCGGCTGTTGCTGCCCGCGGCGGCCCGACCTGGAAAGACAAAGGGGACAGGCGAGAAAGCTGTCGTGTCCCCTTTGAGCTCGCCCATGTTGGTACAGCTTAACGCTGTGACCCGTCATGGGCTAGCACAAAGGTAGTTGAATAAAAGACTAACACACCAATATAATCCAACACTTCTTTATTAGTGGTAAAAATCGGCCACGGTGTTATGATAAACGGGGGGTTACAATTTTATTAAAATAAATAATTAAATAATAAATAAATAAATAAGCCATCTTTGGCTAAGATGTTACAATAACAGGTGTCCATCCAGCAAAGCTGGACGACTACTCCCCACCGGCCGAAACCTGCTGAGCATCAGCCGGTTGAGGCCCCCCCACCACCGTGGCTGATTCAATCAAAGCTTGCAGTCCCATATTGAAAATATCCAGTCCAATTGGTGATAAATGAACCCTATCGTTTCTAAATAAACCTGGAATAAAACCTTCCAACTCCGAATGGCGGAGAGACACCCCGCCGGTCGAAGCCAGAAAGCTATGGATAGTTCTATTCAATCTCCTCCGGATCCTGTCTAAATAAAACAGGCCCCCCGGGGGGGACCACAGCAATCTGGGAATCATTTCAGAAAATGCTAAAATTGCAAAGGGGAACATTAGCTGTATTAAATTGATATCCCTCTTCATCTCACACAAGAGGACCCATGTACCCATTTTACCCAGGTCATTGCCACCGGCATGAATGACCAAGATTTGAGGGGTTGGCCAGATGGTAGCTAAATATTCTAAATGATCTTTAACTTGTCGCCATCGTAGGCCTCTAATACCTGACCATAAAATTAAGAAAGAATTAGTATCGAGACCTAAATTGGAGGAGTAGGATCTGGAATCTGAATGCTTGGCGGCCCAGAACACGTATGAATGTCCTACAATCCACACCACTTTCCTGGAAGGATCTGAAAGAAAAATCACAGTATTAACAGGTCCGGGCGCACATACAGTCTATATCTAGAACTATCCCAGCGACCAATACGTTTCAACTTATCTTCAGGAAAACCCAGAGAGCTAGCTGTGGTGGCCGCCCCGATCCTAAAAGAGTGGGAAGAAAAACAAAAACCCGACAGATTCAAATGTTTAAGACAAGCAGAGAAAACCGCCGAAAATTGGAACCTGGTCAAGGGGGATAAGTCATTATGCACAAAGAAAGAGACTGGGGAACCGGGCCTGACAAGAATATATTCTCTAACTAGCCGAACAGGGCATAAGGCTCCGATAGGCGAGCTGGATAAGGAGAGCCACCGGCCTCTACCGATCGGGAAAGACTTGGACCTGCAAATAAAAACATACAAACAACCATCACTGATATACACGTGATCCGCTCTAAGGAAGGGCAGGGAACCTTTGTTAGCGGCCGTAAACTCACCAATCCTGAGAGCTCCAAAGAAAGCCAACGAAAATGCAGCACCAAAAAGAGTAGCCTCGAACTTAGAAGAGCATACCTTATCCAGCGAACCAATGAGGTCTACCAGCAACGGAATTGAGATGGGGCGCCTGATGTCGATAGAGGGATTGGATCTCCTGAAACCCTTGAGCACCTGGGATACCTGAAAAAATGAAGTTAGGGCTGGACGGCCCGCAAATTTTAGAAAGAAGGAAACCCCCGCTAGAATCTTGCTCACTGACGCTGGACTAAGGCTAGACTGAATCAGGGAAGACAAAAAAGATAAAGCCACATAAGAGCTGACATCCATAGGATCCATACCACCATTATGACAAAAGGAACACCATCTGGACCATGAATTAACATAGTCTAGCCAAGTCTTACTCGATACCGAATTCTTAAGGTTGTAGAATATCACTCCCATATCAAGCCCCAGAGGAAATCTGGGCATGGGGTCCCCTGTTGATCTGCATCCGGAGCCAACTCCCGAAACCTCTTCAGCTGTAGGCGAGATAAGGCATCGGCGATGTTATTATGCACTCCTGCTATATGCTCAGCTTTCAACCATATATTAAAGCGCATGCAGTGTAACACTAAGAACCGTAATAATTTCAACACTGGGTCTGACTTGGAAGACAGAGCATTAACTGCAAAGAACACTCCTTTGTTATCTGTGTGCACAAGTATTCTCCTGTTCGCAAAGGCATCCTTCCAAATTACCACCGCCACTATGACTGGAAATAATTCGAGGAGAACCAGATTCTGCAAAATTTCTTCTTGTAACCAACTCTCATGCCATTCAACCGCACACCAACGACCATTCAGGAAGGCACCGAAGCCCACTGAACCAGCGGCGTCAGTGAAAAATTCTAACTGACCGCTGGTCTTAAACTCCTGTTGCCACATTGTAGCACCATTAAAATTGCTTAAAAAGGCATTCCAAATCTTAAGATCTTCTTTAATGCTTTTAGATAAGCGGATATGGGCATGTGGGTTACTTACACTTCTGATAGACAAAGAAAATCTGCGGGAGAATACTCTGGCCATGGGGATGACTCTCGCTGCGAATGCAAATAGCCCCAGAAGAGACTGGGCTTCTTTTAACAAGACTTTCTTTCTAGCTAGGAATGACTCAATTAATGACCATCTTCTGCAATTTTTGATTCGGCAGCCTAAATTCCATGCTCTCCGAATCAATCACTATGCCTAGAAACTCTATCTCCGTGGAAGGCAAACAAGTTTTTTCTTGTGCCAAAGGCACCCCAAAATCCTTACATATCCTACAAAAAGACTGCAAAGCCTCATGGCACTCGACGGATCCACTCGCCCCTATGAAAAGAAAATCATCTAGATAGTGGAGGGAAGCCCCATGCGGGAAACTAACGGAGAAAACCCAGTGTAGAAATGTAGAGAAAACCTCGAAGTAGAAGCAAGATAGAGAGAACCCCATGGGCATACATTTATCGAAGGTTTTCATTTTCAAGGAAAATTTTTCTAACGAGTTAAAACCTTGGGGATGCACTGGTAGAAGGCGGAAGGCCGACTTGATGTCTGCTTTCGCCATCAAGGAACCTTGGCCAATTCGCCGTAACATGACCAGGGCCTCGTCAAAGGAAGAGTAGCAAACTGGAGCTAACACCTCAGCAACCTCGTCATTTAACGATGCCTTCGGAGGGTAAGAGAGATGGTGAATCATCCTGAAAGCCCCAGTCTCCTTCTTGGGGACTATCCCTAACGGGGATAAGCGGAAATTCACAAAGGGGGGGGCCGAGAAGGGGCCCGCAATCCTGCCGTCTGCCAACTCCTTTGTAATTTTCTCCAGCACCACACTCTCGTGTGTGCGAGCCGACAATAAATTTGGAAAGACTTTACAGCCTGCACCTTGAAAAGAAGGTACTAAGAACCCTTCACTGAAGCCCTCCACTAAGAGAGCCGCCATCCTGTGGTCTGGGTAGCGGTCTAACCACGGGCGCATTCTTATGAGGTTCACTGGCGTCGGTGCCCTTTCCATGCAATGCCTGATAGGTGGATGCGGATGACTTACGAAAACACCTACAGGCTGGGTGCGTACCGCTACAGTGTGAGCACTCGTGCTTATATCTACAATTCGTGAGGTACCTGCACTGGCCCTCATTAAAGGCAAAGCAAAGGCCCTTACGCAAGGTAGACTGAGCCGGGCTGGCCGGTGGTCTAGCGGTGAACTGTGGTTTAGCCGGCAACATCAGGTTGAGCCAAAGGCCTACGTCCTTTGATCCCCAATTCAGCGAGGGGTGAACAGCCAGCTTCTGACGAAAGTTTTCATCATATGTGAACCAAGCTGATCCGCCGAAATGGCGAAAAGCCTCCGCTATTATGTCCACATGCTGGAACAGGCCGGAACACTTATTAGGGAAACGCTCCCCCATTACTGCTGCATAAATGCAGAATGCTTGTAACCAGTTCTGGAATGTCCTAGGGACCGCCCGCCTCCTATCTTCTTCTCTGTCACTAACTGGTTTATCTGTTTTTGCAAGGAACTCCTTAGAAGCGGGCAGAAGTGACAATAAGTCCACAAATTCACCCCTCCAGATTTTATCCTTAACCGCCTTAGGTAGATGGAAGCCCAGCGGGGATAAAACACACGGAAGAGGTTCCTTAAATGATGATTCCCCCACTGTCGTCGCTGACGACCTGAGGGGAACCGCATGGTTAATTACATTTGGGCGACTGACATTCTGAAATGGGGCCACTCTCCTAGGATCCTGCATAACAGGGCCAGCTACATCTTGCCATACAGCGCCAATATCGTCCATACATTGTACCTCATAATCCTCTCTCACCTCCCCGTCATGCAAGTCATAACTAGCACCAGCCACCTGTGCACTCTGATAACTCCCAGCTGCGCTTTTACTCTGCAGCTGCGGATACTGTTCAGCACCAAAAACTCTTTGTGCCCCTGACACTGTACCCGCACCAGCCACCTGTGCACACTGTAAAACCTCATTAGCACCACTATTATGTGCCCCTTTAAACTGCTGTAAGACATTTGTTAAAGTATCCACTAAAACATTAAACTGTGAAACCGCAGGTGACATACCTTCTCCATCACCCTGCACTGCAACCAACTGCTCACTCGCCTCCATAGCAGGGGGGGGAGTAGCTTTGCACCCCCGGTTCCGGAGTGCCCCTCTTGTCACAGGCCTGCCAACCTTCCTCTGACCGGGTTGCTGAGGGGCGGCAGCCGCACTCTTGCCTTTGGGCTGCTTTTTTGTCCCACTTCCAGCTGCCTTGGAGCCTTTTGTTAGCACTGGGGGGGCGGGAGCAGGGGGAGCCGTGACACTCTCCCCCCTCAGGCACTGTCGTAGCCATTCCTCACCACCGCTGCCCTCTGCCTTCTCAAGCAGCTGGCACAATAGTGCTTCCCGGTCTCCAGGCGCGCGGCGCTTCATGATAGAAGCTGTGCGCGCTGCTTCTGACTGGAAGCTGACAACTTCCCGCCGCTCCGTGGAACTTATATAGCCTCCAGCGCAGGGGGCTCGGCGGCGCTCAGCCAATCAGCGCTCTTCTTCTACAGCCAATCCGCGGCTGTTGCTGCCCGCGGCGGCCCGACCTGGAAAGACAAAGGGGACAGGCGAGAAAGCTGTCGTGTCCCCTTTGAGCTCGCCCATGTTGGTACAGCTTAACGCTGTGACCCGTCATTCCGTTTTCCCTCACCTGGGTGGAATAAACATATTACTTAATATTAACAGTAGCAAAAGCCAACAATGAGAGCCCAGTGTAGCCATTATATATCTGAAAAAGTAGCCTACTGTTCTGCAGTTTAAAAGGAATTTTGTAAGCTATTATACAAAATAACATGGGAAGCAAATTTAACAGATTTATATTATAAACTTTATCTGTGTTTTTTTTTTTTTTTTTTTATATATCATTTATAATGCCTTTTCATTTTGGGGCTTGTATTTTACCTTGAGAAATGTACTATTTTTAAGGACCCATTCATGTAATCTTTAATATCCCATAATGTGCATGTAAATGTGTTTGTACCTGAACTAAGATAGCACATATACAGTATAATAGAGTTTTTAGCAAAAAGCAAAAAATAAATGATTTTTTTGCAGCTTACCATTTCTTAAATGTGGCTGTTTTTTATTTATTTTTTTAATTTTATTTTCATCTGGAGATCCAGCCAGTAAGTCCGTTTTAAAAGACAGAGCCAAACCAAAGCTCACAATGGTTACTATTTATTATCCCCTTCCCGCTGAGCGTACGCATACATGTGGCTTCGGCTTTAGGGGGTTATAACGGGATGAAAATTGTACCGTTTTATAGAGCCATCGGACGACTTTCCAGGGATAACAATCAATGCGGCTGAAAGCCGCTCAATTGTTATCCCGGAGGAGTGGGAGGGGACATCCTCCTTCCGCCGCTCTTACGGGAGACCCGATCCGCAATACGCCAGTTCCGGCACCTAGAGACAGACTGGCACGAAGCCGGAAACTGCTTTGTTCCAGTCTTCTCTCTGTAAACATGGAAACAACGTCACTACGTCGCTTCCGGTTTACTCGGCTGCCAATGGCGCCGGATTTTAAAAAAAATACAGTATTCAGAATCGCCGCTTTCGGCGATCTGAACACTTTGAAGTACAAAGGAGGGATTGGAGGTCTTTCAGAGGTGCCCACATATGTAAACGGTGTTTAAATCACGCATGTGAGGTATTGCCGCGATCTTCAGAGCAAGAGCAATCATGCTAGCACTAGACCTCCTCTGTAACTCTAACCTGATAACCCGTATTTTTTTTTTAAAGAGTCGCCTATGGAGAGTTTTAGCTACCGTAGTTTGTCGCCATTCCACGAGTGTGTGCAATTTTAAAGCGGGACATGTTTGGTATCTATTTACTCGGCGTAACATATCGTGTGACATAAAATATTGCAACAATCGCCTTTTTAATTTCTAGATTCTCTGCTAATTTTTTTTATATTTATTTATTTATTTAAATATAATAATAATGTTTGGGGGTTCCAAGTAATTGTCTAGCAAAAAATACGGATTTTAACTTGTAAACACCAAATGTCAGAAATGGGCTTAGGCATGAAAAGGTTAATCTATAAAAAAAATCTTTATCCCCAAAGGAAAACAATGTTGCTGTAAATTCTTTGTGTTAAGGAGTTCAGCTTTTATTTAGTATATCAAGTCCATCTAAATCTGCTAGTGCATCGAACACTACCCACTTCATAGATTGACAGTGCTGCTGTCCAAGGGTAGCTCTGTTGTACCTCCTGCCTTAGGGTGGCTTCACTCTTTGGAAGTGTTACTGCCTGGACTACCAGGTGAAAAGAAAAAAGCTATCCAATTCAGCCACCACAGTTAAGGATTGGTAGGCTGTGCTATATTAAAGGGGAAAAAAATTGAGGTGGAGAGGCTGCAGGTACTGAAACTGAAGCCCTACATACTAGTAGAACATTCTGATCAGGAAATTATGATGCAAACTGTGCCACATCCCTAAACTTGATGCATCAAAACTATTGAAATAGTAAAGGTGTGGGACTTTTAAGGCACAGCATATATTTTGGTAAAATTAACATTTATTCAAATTTGCTAAAATTCGTCAAGTCCCGTCCTTATAACAGCAACTTGCAATAAAATACAGTTGTATATAAAACCAATGAATTTCAATACTGTGGTGATTGCGTATAGTAGTCTTTACAGATCAACGCGTTTCTTAGACAAAGTCTTCTTTATCAGGAGCTATCAATATAGACTTTCTATAAATGCCATCTAAATGGAATGACAAACTTTTTAATTGTATCATAATAATTGAAATACAACAAAATACAAAGACAATTAAAATGTAATGGCCTAATACCCTGCACAATGATGTCCCCTCAGGGGTGGAGATGCCAGGGCCCAGAGTACACATGCATATAAGCACAGTAAGCATAATAATAAATAATAAAAGCATAATACCCTATTCTGTGCATATATGTATGTGTACCTATGGGGGAGCAAATTTGAATACATTTCTCCTTTAAGTTTTTGTTATTGGATTTATACATGCTGTAAGGTTTGACTCTTTATGTATCTCTGTGTTTTTAAGGATTAGAATATGTGAAATCTTTATTCTTAAATAATTTTTGCTATTGCACAGGGGCAATTTATGCATGGTATATTTGCACTATAGGTGACTTTTTGTTTTCTCCTTGTCAAGACATAACTTTATTATACTGCAGTATGTCCTCAAGCTCCCTCCATCACGCCTCAACGTCCCTAAATGATTCCAATTTCCAGAGTCCTGTACAAATGCTTATTGCAGCTGTCAGCATTATCCAAGTTAATTTCTCTCTCTCTCCTTTGTTGTAATGTATCTGGATGCATCCCAAGTTGTATTTTTGGACCGAGATCAATACCTAAGGGAGCAGGAATTTTTTTTATGAAATACAGCTCTTTAGTTCAGTATTAAAGTAATTTATAACACAGGAGTGCCAGTCATGTGTAATTTTTTATGCCTGTTATATTGTATCCCTCTTCATACAATATTTCAAGTTAGTGATTTTTCTTTACGTGTTTAGTAAATTTAGTTGAGCCTTGAAATATGAATTATGTATATTTTGATCATCCTCCCTTTTTTGATAAATACATTTGAGAAAATACTACACAAGCTATGGCATAGTTATATTTACAAAAAAAAAATGAATAAAGTCTTATAAGATGTTGCTTGTACGAATCAGTTGGGGATTGATTAAGATTTTCTAACTGCATTGAAATAACTTATGATGGCATGTAGTTGCGTGTAATATAATTATTTTTTCTCAAGTTTTTAAAAATTGTTTCAATTGATGTCTTAACTAATTTATAATACTTTTTCGATTTTCTTATTATATTTTTTTAGTTTGGTTTTAAACCGTTTTTATATCTTTCTTTTTTTTTTTATTGTATGTACACATTTTCTGTTTTACAAAAAGCAACAAATACACTTTAATATATTTCAATACAATGCAATACACAAAGCACTTTTGGTATATCTAAAGAGCAGTATCTGTCTGCCTTTTGTCTGACATTGTCACTGCTCTGACTTTACGTCTACGTCTAGCTTAAGCTATTGAGGTCAGTAAATTGGTGTTTTTTGTTTTTTAATTTTATTTTTCTTAGAAACAATCAAAAAACATACAAATTATTGTTATGCAGTATTTTATATTGCCCTAACAAATATTGTTTTAAAAAAAAAATATTAGTGCAAACAGTAAGAAACGTAAGAAAATATGTATAAAGCTAGGAGATTTACCCTTTTTAATGAAATTTTCTCCAAAAAGTTCTTGGCAACCAATAGCGAGATGGCTGCTTTGCCTGAGTTCAGGGTTTTCCCAGAAGTACTGAACAGCTGTACATATATACAAAGACCTCTGTTAGGGCTTGAATACTTGAATAAGCTCTAGTCATGTTAATAAGACACTATAAGACAACTGCTGTATGAAGTGTCGCTCATACTAAAGCCTTGTACACATGGGACGAAATTTGGGCAACATCGGCCGGTTCAATCAAAATCGGCTGACGCTTGGCCAGTGTGTAAGGCAGCTGGTCTGAAAGAAGCCTGTCTTCTGTCCGACAAGCATGCTGGAAAACCAGCAACCGACTGACTCCCAATCGGCACTCTCAGCCAATGGCAGAGAGCGCTGATCTGAGTGTTCTGTCAAGGGGGCCATCCCCCTGTCAGAACACCACATCTCAGCTGGGGAGATCGTTCTACGAACGTCGCATCTGTTAGTACAGCTACTCCGTTCGGAAATGTCAGTTTTTTTTTTCCGTTCAACCCGCTGGTTGAGCAAAAAAATACATTATTAGTGTGTACCAGGCTTAAGCTGAAGTCTGTGTGGCTGGGACCTAAATGGTTACTCCACTTTGGTTGAAGTGATTACAGCTGTGGGCCATATGTCGTGGAGGAATCTAACCTTATGCCGCGTACACACGATAATGTTTCGGCATGTAAAAAATGTTTTAAAAAAAATGTCATTAAAAAATGATCATGTGTGGGCTTCACATAATTTTTCGGGTTCCGAAAAACGACAAAAAAAAATTCGGACATGCTGCATTTCTTAATGAAGTTTTAAACGATGTTTTTTGGGTTGTAAAAAATGATCGTGTGTGGGCTAAAACGACATTAAAAACCTGCGCATGCTCAGAAGCAAGATATGAGACGGGAGCGCTCGTTCTGGTAAAACTACCGTTTGTAATGGAGTAAGCACATTTATCATGCTGTAACGGACAGAATCGTCTTTTACTTACACAAATTTTACTTACACAAAATCAGCTAAAGCAGCCCAAAGGGTGGCGTCATCCGAATGGAACTTCCCCTTTATAGTGCCGTTGTACGAGTTGTACGTCACCGCGCTTTGCTAGAGCATTTATTTTTTTAACGATGGTGTGTGGGCCCACATCGTTTTAATGATGAAGTTGGAAAAACATTGTTGTTTACGAGCCGAAAAATGATCGGCATCACTCTTTTTGATGAGATGCTTTAGATGGGCAACACTTTTTGATTGTGAAGCAGGAACAAATCTCTTTTAAGCTGAACATGTCTGTCCAATTCAAGTGGACTTTTTTATTTAAGCCATTTATAATTTTTTTGTAAATGTTTTATCCATTTCATAAATGCTTAGTTGCTGCATGGTCCAGATACATCAGCTGAGACTCATGGACTGATGTCTTAAAATAATTTTCTTCATGAATTCTGTACATTTCTGTGGAAAAAAATGTGTCAAGAAAAAAGCATTGTGCCTTCCCTCTCTTTTTTTGGTATACTTGGCAGGGACAAACTGTTTTTTTTTTCTCAGTATATTTGCTGTATTCCTACATATTTTTTTTTTTTTTATTTTGCAAATGGGTTCTCCTAATTTTTAAAATGTGAATGAGGAGTGAAGAGATTTGTTCGTATGCAGTTCCGACCGTTGGAACATTCCGTGAGCTTCATTTTGCCTGTGATGGTCCGGAGAGAACATTGGTGCTTTAAGAGAAAGCAGACACATGTTCACTTTTACTGCAATGAAACACCGTTAAAATGAGTGTGTTTGGGGTGCATTCAATCCATTTGAATTCTTTTAAACTAAAACTCACTGCACTCTTCCTGAGAGTGAATTAGTTATATTGAGGTTTCCTGAACTGTTTATCTTTTCTAAATTCACAGGTTAGCCTGACAGGTAGGACAAGGCTGCATATATGCAACATTGATTTAATCGGTTAGAACAAGAGCAATAATTTAACTTGTGATACCTTTTAACAGCATCATTAAGGCCTCTCATTACTCTTTTATTAGAGACTTGCTCTGTTTCTTATCTGATTACAGACTGAACATAACTCATGACACTGATTTGATCTCTTGTTAAAGAGGATTACAGCTTTGCATTAACCCAGATTGACATGGTTTATAATTCGATTGTTGATACCCAGCCTAGTAGTGTCATATGTTTGACCCCCCCACACACACATACCTCCTCCCAGTTGAGCAGCAGAAAAGGACAGCCATATATCATCATTAAAGATGGCACACAGCATTCGGAAAGAGGCAGGAGAGGTCCTATGTGCTGGAATTATGGATAAGACCGAAATGCTGCCTCTTACTGAAATTGTGGAGGACAAAAAAGGTTGCTTGCATTTAGCATATTTCTAATAAACTGCAAAATTTTGCAAACACAATCTGTTAATCATTTCAATATGTTTTAATTGTGTATCAAAAGCTTACCACTATTTTCAAATCTTGCCTAAAGAGATTACCCTGATGCTTTCTTTTAAACGGTCTATAGATGGAATATAGTATCTAGAACCGCTGCTAAAGCTGACAATAAATGGATTGAAATTCAGCCGATTCAGCAGGACTGTCTTGAATTGCGATTCATCTATGGCCATGAGTGTTGACTCCTCTCAAACGACTATTGGTTCATTCAGTCAGTGATGCAGTCAATCATCTGCAGGTCTGATCAGTGTGTTCTTACAGTGGAGCAGTCCCGGCTGTCAGAATAAAATAGCACAGTGGGAAGGATACCTCCATCCACCGCACTTGTGTGGATAGGATAATCCATACAGGTATCAGCCCACTGATAAAAAAAAAAGCAGTCCTCTTTTTCAAGCTTTAGTTCATGTGGGTGTATTTTAACTAGAGGTATTTAAAATGACTTTACAGTCCTATGGAACCCTTATCGGGGAGTTATTAACCCACAAAGGACAGTCCTGTGCCGTCATGTGTTTGTTTAAAGCAAGGGACTCCAAACTATGATGCATGGTTACATCCAACTAACTACAATATTTTATCTGGCCCACAGCTATGGACGGATACAATCCTCAATGTGCCCAGATTGAGAATTAAAGTCAGCAGAGGCTGCCTATGATCTATTTTTTTTACCCCCTTCGCCCAAGCGCAAATTACCCCCTGCTCCACTACCATCATTCCCATTGTTGGTTGGTAGTACAGCCAGCATGCTTGTCCTAGCATTCACTGGGAGAGGAAACTTCCTCTGTTCAGACCTGCTCCACTTCTTGGCTCTTGCCCTGCTGCTGCAGCCACCCTTACAGTGGTAGGGGGACCTTGATGGGGACACTGATGCAAGGGAGGGATTCTGATCGGGACACTAATGAAAAGGGAGGGGGCTATGATGTAAAGGAGACACTGATCTGGCGGAGGGGGCTTTGATTGGGACTGTGATTTAAGGAAGGCTTTTTTTGTTTATAGCGAGAGAAAAAAAATCGCAGAAGGGATCAAATGCCACCAAAAGAAAGCTCTATTTGTGGGGAAAAAAAGGACATCAATTTTATTTGGGTACATCGTCGCACAACCACGCAATTGTTAGGAAGTGGGTAAATCCTTCCGGGGCTGAAGTGGTTTAAGTGTTAATCAGCACTCCCATTTGGATCTGCGTTCAACATTTACAAACTTGAGCTGAATGGTAGTTTAAAGGCTTCAACAAAGCTTGCTGAAAACTCTGCAAATACTTTTTTAAAAACTTGCTGTTCACACTGCTCTTATACAAGCTGAAGCTGCTGGAAACTGGCCTTTTTTATTGCAAGCTTGTGTGGACAAAACAATGTACGACTCCCATTACCTAAAAATTATTTATTTTATACAATCTTCATGTTACTGTGTGGCCACAACACAGTGGACAGCAAAAGCAGCTACATAAATTGTGCCTAGTAGCATTTTTCTTAAGGAAATAAATACTTAGTTATGTTATAGCTTATAACATAACAACAATTCCCTCCTATTGGTATTGATCATTTAACTCTCACAGGGTGCGTCTACCCACACACTAGGAAACCTAAGGACGATGCCTAAAAATGTTTAGGACTTTATTAAAGTAAATTTGCTTGATGTATGTTTTACTTATCATGGTCTTTTCCACCAGAGGGTTGCACATTTTTAACTAGATAAAGGGTCAGTGCATGGCTGTCCACCCACGCTCCTTTATGGCTTTAACGTGTATGCATTGTTTAAAAACACTGGGCCAGATTCATAAAGAAGATACGACGTATCTCTGAATCTGGCCGGTCGTATCTATGCGCCTGATTCATAGAATCAGGTTACGCATAGATCTCCCTAAGATCCGACAGGTGTAAGTGACTTACACCGTCGGATTTTAGGCTGCAATTCTAGGCCGGCCGCTAGGTGGCGATTCCATTGCGGTCAGCGTAGAATATGCAAATGAGTCGTTACACCAATTCACGAACGTACGCTTGCCCGTCGCAGTAAATTTACGCCGTTTGCGTAAGAGATATGCGGCGTAAAGATAAAGCTGCCCCCTAGGTGGTCTAGCCAATGTTAAGTATGGCCGTCGTTCCCGTGTTGAAATTTGAAATTGAACGTTGTTTGCGTAAGTCGTCCGTGAATGGCGCTGGACGCCATTTACGTTAACGTCGAAACCAATGACGTCCTTGCGACGTCATTTAGCGCAATGCACGTTGGGAAATTTTAGGGACGGAGCATGCGCGGTACGTTCGGCGCAGGAACGCGCCTAATTTAAATGATCCACGCCCCATTTGAATTAGGCGGGCTTGCGCCGGGCGGATTTCCGCTACGCCGCCGCAACTTCACAGGCAAGTGCTTTGTGAATCAAGCACTTGCCCGTAAAACTTGCGGCGGTGTAACGTAAATGTGATGCGTTACGCCGCCGCAGATTTACGCGAAAATACGTGAATCTGGCCCACTGACTTTAAAGATGGGGGAGATGCACAAGCAGTGTTAACTTAGTAAAAAAGGGCATATCAAGACAATTGGCATGTCTAGAGTAATAAACCACTAAAGCCATTTGTAAACATCAATTTTTGCATTACAAGTCAAACTCCACCCCACATTTTGTTACCTTCTAAACCTCCCTAGAAATCACAAAGATCACCTGTATTAAAGAGACAGTAGCGGCTCTACTGAACAGTTTTTCTTTTCATGCAAAGTTAAAATTTGCATACCAGTTTAGCTGCCTATTTGCCTGGAACCGTAATTATTATGCCATTTGGTTTTCACTGTGTGATCTTTGCTATTTTTTTACATCAAAATGCTTTGTTCAAATTGCTCAGGCTGGGACAAGTTTACTTTAAATGTTGGTGTCTTACTCACGAACTGGGGCTGTACCAGAAAGTATGCATACTTTACAACTTGGAAACGCATGTCCAGCCCACATTTTACACAGAACAAAAAATTAGCTGTCAGTCATTCACAAAAAAACATCAGTCTGTTTCACACACTCAGCTTGTCTGTCACTTTTGGGGGGAGAGGGGGAGCAGGTACCTGTTTTTGACAGGTAGTCGCTCCCATTTTTTTATTTTAAGAATCGGCACAGGTGAGGACACCGCTGGATGCCTGGACAAGGTAACTGCCCTGATATAAAAATTCAGCAGCTACAGTATTTGTAGCTGCCGACTTTTCATTTTTTGGGGGACAGAGTCTGGAGCTCCTCTTTAATTTATTTCAAGTCTTCATACAGATTCACCAAGCTCTATTCTGTATAACACAAATACTAACTGCCTGAAATATTTTGTTTAGTTAGCCAGGAAAAAAAAAGTATGTGATTAACAAGAAATGTAATTTACGTGCTATCCTTGCCCTTGGCTTTGTGTGGTGGGCACTGCTCCATCAGTTTATTGATAGACCTTTGGCACACATGAGCTTTAATTTTGGGGAAATGATTGTTTAGCTGCTGAATCAGTATTAGAATGCAATGCAACTTTAAACTTGCTGGAAAGTACTTATCAGCAGCTCATTCCCTAACCTGTCTTTCTGAGGTTTTCCTGATGAAGTTCTTGTATACAGTATGTACTGAAGGTATGTTTCCCAGACATGTCTTCCAGTCTCTGCACCAGTTCAAATTTATACAGGTGAATACATAGCTTTGCTAAAACCATACACCCAACTTTCTTTTTTTTTTTTTTTTCTGTTTCAAAAGAAGTTTATTGAAGAGCAGTACAGTACATTTTAAATGCCACCAGAACAACCTGGGGCGGAATGGTATACATACATTTCAAAATCAAGAGTTCAACATAGAATAAAATCATCACTCTACACAGAACAGGATATCCTCATTCACTTTGTGCATAACATTTTGAAAGGGTAGAATACCCGAAAAAAGCACGTAGTACTAACATCAGTCCCGGCACCCCTTATGGGTACACACTGTGCCGGGGACTGACCAATACGTTAAGCTCGAAGAGCGTGCCTAATAATGGCAAGATTGCACACTCGGCTCCGGAATAACAGAGGTTTCCAGAGCCGCAAGACAATCCCAGAGTGAGGAATATATTAACATATTCCAGTGGCTCGGTTAAGTCTGGAGTATCCTGAAAATAACATTCAAAGTAAATAATATCTCCAATGGTCGTGTCACCGTAGAAGATATAATCTCTAACGTAAGCAAACAAATTGAAACTGACTGCTATCAGACAATGTAGTAGCTAGATAAAATAACAAAAAAAAGAGAAAAAGAAAAGGAGCAGAAAAGAGAGAAGATAGAACAATGTTGCCAGCTACAGACTTTATATGTTTACATAAGACGCCTAAATTCCTGAAATGATATATATGCCTAACCCAACTTTCTAAGATGGTACAACGTATGTAGCTAAAAGACCGTAATACCAGGTTACACAGGCCATAAAAAAATGAATATGCAAAAATTATGTTAAGTGCTTTTTTTAACCATTATTTTCCTTTTCAAATTAACAAGTGCAATAATGAAGATGTTGGATAAACCATCTAGTGTAGAATAAAAAAAGAATTGTAGTTTAGTATGAAATTTTATAGCGCTCCAAACCTCTGAACATGAAGAGGAACAACCTGAGCAAGAAAGAGGGACAGAGGGCTTTGGCTCAAATAAGAGGGACAGTTGCGAGGTATGGCTGCGACACACATGGCTCTACCTTTTACATGTTCAGTTACTTGAAAATCATGAACTGTTTTATAAGCTTAACAAAAATGAAATGTATGTGAAGAAAAACATTTTATATTTCTCAGTTGTCTTCCAGAACAGCCTCTGAGACTTATGCTCTGTACACACGATCGGAAAGTCCGATGCTTATGAACGGAAATTCCGACCGTGTGTATGCTCCATTAGACTTTTGGGGTCAGAATTTCCGCCAGCAAAAGATTGGGAGCTGGTTCTCAAATCCTCTGACGGAAAACATTCCCATTGGAAAATCTGGTCGTCTGTAGCAATTCCGACGCGCAAAATTCCAACGCATGCTCGGAAACAATTTGACGCATGCTCGGAAGCATTGAACTTAATTTTCTTGGCTCATTGTAGTGTTGTATGTCACCACGCTGACGGACGAAAGTTCAGAGAACTTTTGTGTGACCGTGTGTATGCAAGCCAAGCTTGAGCGGAATTCCGTCGGAAAAACTATCCAAGGTTTCTCAGACGGAAAATCTGATCGTGTGTACGGGGCTTAGAGCTCCTCCCTTTGGGACAGGAAACACGTTAACAATCCAACATAAAAGGATTGGAAGAATAGGTTTCACGTGGACGGAATCTGCTTCATCTGGCACCAGCTCCTCGCAGGTAAGCTTGGGGATTTCTCTGGTCCCTCTTTCAAATCCTGGGTAGGTTTTCCAAAATGGGCTATAGTGATAGCTGTCATTGGGCACTGTTTTGGTTACTTCACTGCACAGTGTAAATGGGATGGGAACCTGGCTTAAACTGCATTTGTTTTTTCTCATGTTTTGATTGTAGAGACATTCACACCAGTGGCCTGCTGGAGGTCATTTTGTAGGGCTCTGGCAGTGCTCATCCTGTTCCTCCTTGCACGAAGGAGCAGTTACCGGTCCTGCTGATGGGTTAAGGATATTCTTCGGCTCTGTTTAGCTCTCCTAGAGTAACTGCCTGTCTCCTGGAATCTCCTCCATGCTCTTGAGACTGTGCTGGGAGACACGGCAAACCTGGCAATGACATGTATTGATCTGCCATCCTAGAGGAGTTGGGCTGCCTGTGCAACCTTTATAGGGTCCAAGTATCGCTTCGTGCTGCCAGTTGTGACACTGACCCTAGCCAAATGCAAAACTAGTGAAAAACAGTCAGAAAAGATGAGTAGAGGAAAAAAAAGTCAGACACCTCCACCTGAAAAACCATTCCTGTTTTGGAGGTCGTCTCATTGTTGCCCATCTAGTGCCCCTGTTGTTAATTTAAATTAACAGCAAAGCATCTGAAACTGATTAACAACCCCCTCTGTATACACTCCCCCTCTGCTTTTTAACTGACCAGATCAATATCCCAGGAGTTCTGATTCAAAAGTGTTCCTTTAATTTTTTTGAGCAGTGTATACCTTTTGGCTTTAATGGTAATATCTTCTGCAGGTGTTTGTCTGTAAAATATGCCAGTGCCATTTGACAATCTTTTCTATCTTTTTGTATTGGATATTAAAATCCAAGATTATGTGTACTAGGTCAATCAAATTTTCTTGTGGAATTGTATCAATAACTAGATAATTTCTCTCCATTTTGGCTACTGCTTTTATTCTATATACGTTTTTTATCATAGCCCTTGTTAGCAAATCTCAGCCTCATTTGGTCTGCTTGAGTGAACTAATCTCCTATATTTGTACAATTCCTTCTTAGGTGCATGAATTGGCGCCTATATGTTAATAAGCCAGTTTTTGTGGAGGCCACTTTCCACAGGGAGATAGCTATTTCAGTTCATATTTTTGAAATGCACCGTCGTACTACTTTTCTGTTAGTCTTGTATGATTTCCAGATCCAGGAGATGTTTTATTACTTTTTTTCCATATGAGTGATCTATTTCGATCATTCATTCTATTCAGGAATCCTAAGCGCTCTTGGTCTCCCTTCCACAATATAAATATATCATCAATATATCTTCCATATAATACCAATTCTGGTGTAGTTTCTGTGAAGATGGCAATCTCTTCCCATTGAGCCATAAACAATCCTGCCACACTTGGTGCAATTCTCACTCCCATTGCCACTCCTGTTTTCTGTTGATAAAATCTCTTGTCATACCAGAAATGGCTATTGAGACAAAAATCTAAGCATGTAATAATATACTTTCTTTGTACACATGGAAGTGTAGTAAGTGTGCGAAGTCCCCATTTGGTCGCCTCACACGCCTGGTGATGATGAATAATTGTATAGTAAAGGACACATCAGCTGTGGCCATAATTAATGGTCCTCCTTCAAATTGTATATTACCTAGTAATTGTAGTATATATTTAGTATCTCTTAGATATGCTTTAGTTTTTTGGACAGCCAGTTGCAGATATTTATATAGTGACCCATCCTCGCAGTGATTGATTTAATGCCATTCACCATCGGTCTAGGTGGTGGGTCGTTTTTATCCTTGTGAATCTTCGGCATTAAATATATGATCAGTGTTCTGCAGGCTTCAGATATAAGGAACTTTGCCTCTTTCTTGTCTAATATATTTCTCTTCTGACCTAAATGTCCTATTCTTTCAATTTTTTTTCTACAATTATAGAGGGGGTTACTGCGTAATGTTGAGTATGTATCCCTATGTTCCCGGGTGGCCCACGTTTGCGGTTGGCAAAGGCAGAACAGGGGGATGCCTTTGTAAACTAGTCATTTCCCTGTTCTACCTAGTGACATGTCAGGGACCTACTGTTCCCTGTGATCGGGAACAGTGATCGCTGATGTGTCACTGGTCGCTCCTCCCCCTAATACTTATAATCAATCCCTAGGACACATTTAACCCCTTCAACGCCACCTAGTGGTTAACCTTTTCACTGCCAGTGTAATTTCTTACAGTAATCGGTGCATTTTATAGCACTGTTCGCTGTATAAATGACAATGGTCCCAAAAATGTGTCCGCCATAATGTTGCAGTCAAGATAAAAATCGCCATAAAACTACCCCCTATTTTGTAGCCGCTATAACTTTTGCACAAACCAATCAATATATGCTTATTGAATTTTATTTAAACAAAAATATGTAGAAGAATACATATCGGCCTAAACTGAGATATTTTTTTTTTTAAATTGGGCATATTTATTATAGCAAAAAGTATAAAATAGTGCTTTTTTTTTTTAAATTGTCGCTCTACTTTTGTTTATAGCGCAAAAAAAACGCAGAGGTGATCAAATACCAACAGAGAAAGCTCTATTTGTTGGAAAAAAAAATTCAATTTTGTTTGGGAGCCACATCGCATGACCACGCAATTGTTGGTTAAAAACGACGCAGTGCCGAATCGCAAAAAGTGGCCCAGTCATTTGGCAGCCAAATGGTTCGTGGCTGAAGTGGTTGATATAACTAGGTTCTTCTTAATCGTAAGGTTAACAATGTCATGTACAACCAATTATTTGAACACCTCAATGTGTTTATTATCATTGGTAGGCGGCTTGAAGAGAGATTTATTCCGTGGGCCGATATGTACTATACTGTCATCTTCCAATTGGGTTCTAGGTTTAATGGGCTTCCCAAGTATATACTTCTTGATATTAAGTTTCCTTATATATTTCTGAACCCCTATATAAGTTTGGAATTTGTCAAGGTTCTTTATTTGTGCATATTTAAGTCCTTTATCCAACACACCTATTTTTCCTGTGTGAGAGGTATATTGCTAAGATTAAAGATCCCTTCTCCCTTTTATTATTTTTCTTTTGTTTTCTCTTCCCTGTTCAACATCCTCTTTTCTTTTCATGCTGCTTCTTCCTTCCATTCTTCTTGGGGAATGCTCCTCCACTCCTCTTCCTAAAAAAGATCTGTTGTGTCCTTGCTCTGGATGATTGACATAGTAATATCTGTCTTGTCTTGTTGTTCTTCCTGCCTACCTCTTAAGGGGGCTTATTAATTATTTGTCGGTATTGGACTCCTATCATACGGACGATGGACTTCTTGGGGTGGTTTTCTTTTACCCCATGTCCATTGTCATATGTTGATCTAGGACTCCATTCACTGTATCTATATGCTTCTTGTGGTGGTCCCCTGGTGTCTTTGTCACTGTTGGGGTCTCTTCCAATTATTGTTATAATTGTTATTCGGTTTTCTATTATTCTTCCAGTATTGCGTTTTTTTCCATGTGTTTTGGGGGTTTCGGTCCCAATTCAGCGGTCTTCTCCATGAATTCCTTGGGTATGGTAGTTTTGGTTCCTATATCCTTCATCATTCTTCTAATGTCTGGGGGTCTTGGCTCGTGTTCCATGTTCACCCTGTTCCCTAGAATGATTATCTGGGTGAGGTCTATACGTTTCCCTTTTAAAATCATTGATATCCTTGAAATTTTTTTTTACTGAGGTCTTTATTTTTTAGGGAAGTCCTTATTTAATTGGGCTGTAAGTTCTCTACATTCAGCTGTATCTTTATATACTTCTAGTTGTTCTTTGAGTTCACCTATGATTTGATCAATCTTCCCGAATTTTCTTCTGCTTCCTCTTTAAGGGAAATTTGAGTAACTCAAGACCTTTATCTTTAAAAAAATAAAACCACTCATCTACAGATTCCTTGTCCAAGAGACCATCATTCAGTAGGACATCCCACTTCGGACGTCTCGGGACAATTTTTGCTTTAATATATCTAATGTAATAGTATCCCACCATAGACTAACTTTCATTTCCATGTTATTGCCAAGTTTTCTCATTAAACATTTAACATTTCCTGATGTTTCCACGTTAGCAGCATTGAATACATCATCTAGGTTGACTTGCCTTTGTTTCCAACGAAGGTGAATATATCCATGACTGCAGCAATAGCGAGGCGGATGTGAGACAAGAGATAAAATATGTAAGGTTCTCTTGCGCAATCACAAAGTGAAATCTAACTAAACCGCATAAACAGAAATGTGTATAAAGAATGATGCTGCGCTATAAAATTAACTAAACTTTAAGAACAAAAAAAATGTATAAATACAATAATTTTTAACTGTATACAATAAAGTGACAAGTATATGTAAAAAAATGGGCAGAGAGCTGGTGCCTCACCAGAGCAAATTTGCAACATATTCATGCTACTCTACCTTTACGAAGCACTATCGCCTGAATCTGCTTTCAAGCAAAAATTAGGCTTATGGACGTAAGGTCCTCCAGGCAGTGGTCCTGCCCTAAGGAGTAAGTTCTTGCACATAGTCTCGGAGGCTGTCCTGGAAGACAATTTGAGAAAACCAGAGTTAAACTTACTGGTAACTAATTTTCTGAGAGTCTTCCAGGACAGCTGGGCCCCCCCCCCCCCAAGTTATCCTGCTTTGATTGTTTTTTGTCTTCTAGTGCCCTACGGTCCTTGATAATACTGAAGTGTGGGCCTGGATGATCGCCCTTTATGTTGGATTGTTAACATGTTTCCTGTCCCGAGAGGAGGCGCTCTAAAGTCTCAAAGGCTGTCCTGGAGGAATCTTAGAAAATGAGTTAACGGTATTTATAAACTGTTTTTTTTTTTTTCATATATATTTAGGGTGCAAGAAAGCGTTGGACCCTATGTCAAGTTTTTATTGTTTTCTGTGTCTGAGCTGGGGAGGGTTACCTTTTTATTTGTCTTGGCCTTCCCTTGTCCCTGAGGCAAAAAGTGAGTGGAAATCCAGAATTTTAGACTTGACACTTAGGTGTCCGTTTATAAAGCAGTGATCAGTGGTGATCCCAAGGATTGCCGCTGATCACAGCTCATAAACAGTTTATGAAACGGAGATAATCGGGGGGGGGGGGGGGACGTGTTTGAACATATTCACCTGCCGATGATCTCTGTACAGTGAGAATCCTCATTGAATGACACAGAAACAGCCAGTTTACGAAGCTGCGATCTCAGCGCTTCACTGGCGATCTGAGTCAGAATTCACCTCCCAGATTCACCAAAATCGGGGAGTGAAGAGGGAATCTGGGGGGATCTGAGGGGGAAGGAGGAAGATTTTTAACTTCCTTCTACCTCGTTCAGACCCCCGCAGACGGTAACCATGTCCCCCTGTCATATTTATGTGTGTGTGTGTGTGTGTGTGTGTGTGTGTGTATATATATATATATATGTATGTGTATGTATATGTATATATATATATATATATATATATATATATATATATATATATATATGTGTATGTATGTATATGTGTATATATATATATGGGGTTAGCTTGGTAGCGGGGTGTGTGCAGAAAAACAATAGTCTTTTGATTTTTATCACACAGAAAAAGTCAATTTCCTCCTCACCTCCTTAGAAGACTTTCAGCTACTGCTCTCTTTCACTCAGAAAGCCTCAGGGTGCAGCAAATCAGTGGTAATCCTCTGGATTACTTATAGAGGCCTTAATTGCCTCATTCGGAACAGCTGAAGTCTTCCAACGGCCTTAAACCTTTTCTGGCTGCTTCTGCAGCCGACGCCTAATAACAATTGGTGCATTGTCTAAACAAGGCAAAAATGTAACTCCCGTCTGTGACAACACCCACAGATTTACCTGACTTCCTGTCACAATATATATATATAATATAGTGTGTGTATATATTATGAAGGGGGACTCGTATTTTAGAAACATTAACCATGCCGTCTGTCCGTGTATTGTATTGTATTAATAAACTGACATCTCTGTGTCTGTGAATTTCTGGTGCTGTAATCTCGTAAAGTCTCACGAGATTCCAGTGTTTGAAGCGTTTGTAGATTTTTGATCGCTTCACCTTTGGAGGAGCGAAGCAAAGATTCATAAACTGGCATCCGGAGGAGAGAGCTCTCCTCTGAGAGTAGTGGTATTTTACCGCTGTATGATAAACGGACACCTTAGTGTAAGAGGTCAGGTGCATTATCCAATTCGCACAAATGTTCTAGAAACATTTGCCTAAAATGGGAATTACCCTCACTTAAGGGAGATTTCCCCTCATTTCCTACTGTGTTTGAAAATACAGAAAGTAAAGGAGTATAGAGGCTACTAAAAATAACATACACTTTAATCTAAACAGATTAGCCAGAGAAGATGCACGGTATATATTTGTTTGGTTAAGGTAGAGTGCCTAAAGGGGTTGTAAAGGTATTTTTTTCTCCTAAATAGCTTCCTTTACCTTAGTGCAGTCCTTCAGTTACCTCATCCTTCGATTTTGCTTTTAAATGTCCTTATTTCTTCTGAGAAATCCTCACTTCCTGTTCTTCTGTCTGTAACTCCACACAGTAATGCAAGGCTTTCTCCCTAGTGTGGAGAAAGCCTCTTGAGGGGGGCAGGGGGCGAGCAGGAGGGTCAGGACACTCTCTACTTTGCAGATAGAGAAAGGAACTGTGTGTTAGTGGGCGTTCTGACCCATCCTGCTTGCCCCCTCCCCCCTCAAGAGGCTTTCTACACACCAGGGAGAAAGCCTCGCATTACTGTGTGGAGTTACAGACAGAAGAACAGGAAGTGAGGATTTCTCAGAAGAAATAAGGACATTTAAAAGCAAAATGGAAGGATGAGGTAAGTGAAGGAGGACTGCACTAAGGTAAAGGAAGCTATTTAGGGAAAACATGTTCTACTTTTACAACCCCTTTAAAACTCTGGGTTTTTCTTTTTTTGCTGTGTTTTGGATATGTTCCCTCATTTTCTGTGTTGGAGACAAAAAAAGTAAGAGATGGGCTCTCCATAATGAGTGGAAAATCCTTCAGTGGGGAGCTCTCCCCTGTGCTGTTGTTTTGGTGACAACTCAAAATTTTGGGTTATATCTCCGATATACAAAAAAATCCTTGGCTTTGGCTATACTTTATTTAAATGTAGCAAAAGGAAGTATTGAAGCAGTGATTATATGCACATATACCAGTGTACCAAATCATCTTTAGGTCCTTCTGTTATGACATAACCCATAAAACCAGGATCCTCTACAACCAACTACTTGATGCTAAAGTGGTAATGCTTTTTTAATTGCAGAAAGGTTAAAAGAACCATAGGCCTCATTTGCAGGCCATATTTAATCTAAATATTTAACTGGAAATAATGTTATCCAGTCCTATGATACTGACACTTGATAAGTACACTGTGACTGCATCTACTGTTATTTATAAAGTTCATTCAATAAGTTAATGATCTCATGCTCATTACACATTCATCTGGTCAGGTAAAGAAGGCACACTGCACTGCTTTCATTCTAGTGTGCTTGTGCACAGAAGCGTGGTCTATACAATCTCTGTACTGTGAGGGCACAGCAAGGTGAAACACTTAAGCTTGATGTTTTTTTTTTTTTTTATGTCATGATCTATAAAATGTTAACTCTTGTAAATATACTGTATTATTTACACTATATTTAAATGTGCACTTTTTAAACCCTTAATTATTTGTAGTTGGGTAACTTTTTTTTTTTTTTTTTACTTTCTATCACTCATCCTGTGTGTTTAGAGCAATACTGACCTTAAATATTTATAAATCTTACAGCTGATCTCATGAGAGGCAAGGCACAGGTCACATGTCATCTTTTGTAATTTAAAGCCGCAGGGCTAAAAGCATTTGCACAGGCTTAAAGTACCCAATCCTGACCTGACCAAAAGAGAGGGAATTGAGGCAGACCTTCCTGAATCCCCTCCAAGCGTTGGGATGATGATGGTGATGATGGTGGCTGGCTTACTATGTAATTTATGGCCTGTGCTTGCAAACATATAGTTTTGTAACCCCTCTGGAAATGAATGTTACAGTGCCACCTTGTGACCACCTGACTGCAATTTGTCTACTGTTATTACATATATATAGTGTATCACATATTTCTTATTGCAAGAATTTTTTCTCAATATTTATGAATTGATATTACTTAATCTCTAGACTGGTATTAAGAGCAAATTTTTTGTTAAGTTTGTAACATTTCAAGCATTTTAAAGCAAACACATGCACAGTTGCCGACATATCGTTTCTTGGGGCACAGAGCCCGGTGTGCAGCTGATCAATGACAATACAGTCTTGATTTGCCACATAATAGTGCAATCTGCATACCAAAATGCTGAGGGGACACAACAGTTTCTTCCCGAGATAAGCATTGTGCCCCATCTTCTTTGCACCATGTTAATCCTTCCCATGACCCTAATAAATGGCCTGTAGCAAGATATTTATTACAGGGGCTGCTATTGCTGGTGACTTTCTGAAAATGCTAGTTGCTTGGCTGTATTTTGGCTTCAGTGCCCAAAAACAAGCATGCAGATGATAAGTTCAGAGCTCCCGATCAGTATACTTGTTCCAAGGCTGTTCCTCAAAGTATTGAAATCACTCAATCATTTACAGAAGGAGCGATCCCTAGTGGGAGCACCAGTAATTTTAAAGTACACATTTCCTTTAAATTAAACCTATCTTTGAAAAAATATGGGGGTTGCCATTACAGACCTTCATCTCAAATTAATAGGTGGCCTAGCTGGTATGCTGACTTATTGGCTTTAGGATAGTTAAAGGATGGTCACAGGGACAGTCCCTGCAAATATAGGACAGTTGCGAGGTATGGCTGAGACACAGATGACTCTTACCTGTACGGCTTGGTTAACACCTATGCAGTTTGCTTTTGATATGTTTCTGCAGTGCATTCTGTGGTTTTGCGCATGCGTTTTGATGCATGTTTCACACTTTGTGGATTTAAAAAAAAATGCAAATCGTGGCAAAAAATACACTACATGCTTTTCTGCAGCTTCTCCATTGAAGTCTATTGAACCAAAAAAAGCACAGTTTTTGCATTTTAAAAAGTCCCTGACCCTTTCCAAAAATGCAGCGGCTGAAAAAAACATAGATGTAAACATGTCCCATAGGAAACCATGTTAAATGAACTGTAGTGCATTTCTGTAAAATGCAGCAAAAAAAAAACACATAGGTGTGAACCAGGCCTACATGTCCCAGGTGGGGAGATTCGCTTTTTTATTTGTCCTGGTGTTCCTTCTTCTTGAGACAGAAAGTGAGTGGAAATCCTAAATTTTAGAGTTGGCACTTGGAGCAAGAGGTAAGGTGCATTATGCAATTGGCACCAATGCTTTGGTAACAGTTGTCTTAAATGAGAATTGCCCTCACTTCAGGGGGATTTCCCCTCATTTCCTGTTCGGTACAGGAAGGAAAAAATCCCTTGGAGAGACTGCAAACAATAACGTACACTTTAATCTCTGCTTAAGCCCAGGTTCACACTGGGCTGCGGGAGTGAAGCCGTGTGAGTTCAGCTGAACTCGCACAATTTCACTCCCGCTAGCAGTCCCGATTTTGGCCACGATTATAGAGACATCTGCACAGATGTCAATGTAAATCGTGGGCTGAAATCGCAAATGGTACTACAGAAACTACTTTTTGAAATTGGTGCAGCGCCGCAGATGCGGCGTCGCACCAATTAAGACGGTGCCATTTCTGGCAATTTGCGGCAAATATCGCTGTTTTGACATGCGATTTGACATGCCAAATCGCATGTCAAAACGCACCAGTGTGAACCAGGCCTAAGCCTAGGTTCACACTGGGCTGTGGGAGTAAAGCCTTGCGAGTTCAGCTGAACTCGCACGATTTCACTCCCGCTGGCAGTCCCGATTTTGGCCGCGATTATAGAGACATCTGTGCAGGTTTCTGCACAGATGTCAATGGAAATCGCGCCCGGAAATCGCAAAAAGTAGTTTAGATGCGGCGTCGCACCGATTAGGACGGTGCCATTCCTGGCAATTTGCGGCAAATACCGCCCTTTTGACGTGCAATTTTACATGCCAAATCGCACGTCAAAACGCACCAGTGTGAACCAGGCCTTAAACAAAGATTAGCTGAAGAGGATATTTGTAAAAGAATATCTTTTTGTTGTAGGTTTTCGATAGATTAGGGAATGCTATGACTATGTTTGGAGATGTTGCCTCATTTTCTGTCTTGGAGGCAAAAAAGAAGGAAAAATTTTGCTCTGCATGATGTGGGGAAAACTTCTCTTAAATGGGTAACTTCAATCAGATGATTTCCCCTATGTTGCTGTTTTGATGACAACTGGCTTTAGGAAAGTTAAAGGATGGTCACAAGTCCTGATCTACCTATGTTTTCGGGCCCATGACTCATAAGTGGCCAAAAGATTGACCGTGGTTTATTTTACAGATAAGGTAAAGTGCATTGCATTCGAAATCTAAAGCCATACAATATATATATAATTTTCTTCTTTTTTTTTTTTTTTTATTTACCTTCAACTATGTAGTGCAAGGGCCTGCCTGATTGCATACCATCTAAAGTGTTTAGGTTTGACCTCAAATTATTTGGTCCTGGTTAGAGCTGCACTATTCTGGATAAAATGAGAATCACAATTTTTTTTTTCGTGCTTAGAATAATTCTCTCATAATTCTCGATGTAACCTCTTTAATATTATACAAAATTGGGCTAAATTTTCTGTCTATTTGTTTAATTAATTGAAGTGTATTTTCTCTTAAAGTGCGCAACCGCCATTTTATTCTTTAGGATCTCTACTAAAAAAAAACATATAATGTTTATAAGTAATTTGTAACGGAACCCCAAATGGGACTGGGGTTAAAACCGTTTAGGATATTCCATTCCCGCACACAAGGCAGCTATCGACACTCCACAATCCGGCGAACACGACCCATACGAATTCCCCCATTAACGAGACACACACAGCTCTCTATGAAGTTCAAGCAGGTCTGATAATCTTTATTGAAAAATACAGCTCTTATATACACAAAGAATACTGCAGTAATCAAATGAACAATGACCCAACTCCACCCACAACATCATACAATGCTTACTTAATGAGCCCCAATACACATCTTTCAGTAGACATTCTGGCTCCAGCTCTGACATAATTTATATGAGCTAATTAACTACAACTAATAATTCAGACACCTTTAGGCTGTCTGTTAACTTAAAATACACACATTATCATCAATAGACCTTCACACAATACAGGGTCAATTAGCACAAGCCACAATGAAAGATCCTCAGAAGCCATCCTAGATTCATTTACATCACAACAGACAGACAGGTGGCTGAAGTTGATGACATTAACACCCCACATTATGAATGAGTCACTTTCAATTAACCTGTTGAGTTCAGAATCAACAAACAGCAACCAGTTCTCCACAGATATCCTGGAATATATTGTGGATAATAATTGCATAATAGTCCCATCTCAGGTAGTCCAAGATATATTGTGACTGTCCATTATTTTCTGGCTCATACTTTGTAAGAGCTTCTGGGTCCCACAGGCCCTTTCGTTACATAATTTTCTTGCAAAAAATACTGATTACAACTTGTAAGCAACAAGTGTCAAAAAGGCTAAGCCTACTTTCACACTGAAGCATCAGCTGTTTTTGCTGTGGTTTAGCGGTGCTTTTTGGGCGCTAGTGGGCCTTTTTTTTTTTTTTAAGGTCCCGTGACAACGGAACCTTTAAAAAAGAAAAACGAAAAATTGCCTGTTTTGCAGCGCTTTCAAATCGCTTTTAAGGCGCTTTGGAAGTACTGCCCATTCATTTTAATGAGGGGCGTTTTGGGAGTGCTATAAATACACCCCAAAGACACTTTTTTCAGGACTTTTGCCAACATCCTGCAAGTGCACCGCCTGAGTATGAAAGCACACATTGAAGTGAATGGGAGGCAGTTTTTAGGTGCCATTTCTAGCTTAGTCTTTAAGTGGTTAAACTGACCTTATTTGAATATATCCTTGCTTATGAGACTGGCATGACTTGTATTTGAGAAACTTTGCTATAATAACAATAAAGGAATAAAAAAAACTGACCTTATTTGCAGACCAAAGTTCATCCCTTTGATCTCTAAAAGGACAGTTTACATATGCAGGCACAACTTGCGTATGAGTTCACTTCTGTGCGCGTTTATTTTATTTTTACACTGCCCCCACCCCCCACACTTTTTTTTATCACTATGGTTTCTTTTACAAGGAATGTAAGCATCCATTGTAACAAAAATTAGCATGACCAGTCCTCTTTGTTAAGAGATCTGAGGTCAAAAAGACTCCAGATCTCTTATTTACCTATAAAAAGAAAAGAAAATTGTCATTTTGACTTAAAAAAAATATATTATTTTGTGTTATGGTCGTGAACTGTCAGAGGTCACTCCGATCCTCCAAGGCAGTGGTTCTCAACCTTGCTAGTGCCGTGACTCCTTGATAAAATTTCCCAAGTCGCGGGGACCCCTAGTAGTAAAATTATTTTCGTAGCATGGGTTGTCAGCACCCAAGACAAGACAAGTAGTTTGCGCCCCTAACCCACGGACATTTAGCTCTCCCTGAGTCCCTTTCACTCAGACAGTATTAAAACCCTTATGGTACTATTTAGGATGTACCACTCTTTCCCTTTGTTCTTCTTTCTTTCCCTTTTATATCGCTCTATCCTAATTTCTTGTTTTTATCCCCCATCCCTCTCTAATTTCTTGTTTTTTCTCCTATTCTTTCCCTCACTTTTCCTTTGTACTGGGAGAGTGGTGCGGGCTTCAGTAACAGCCCAGGATTTGGTGACCCCTGGCAAATCATCATTCTACCCCCGAGGGGGTCCCGACCCCCAGGTTGAGAACCACTGCTCCAAGGGCAAAATGCAGAGTGGGAGCCATCTTGCCCTCCCTTAACTTCCTGCCCAGCTAATGGCTGCATTGGATCTTATCCAGGCTTAAAAGGTGTTGTAAAGGTAAAAAAATTATTCCTAAATGGCTTCCTTTACCTTAGTGCAGTCCTCCTTCACTTACCTCATCCTTCGATTGTCCTTATTTCTTATGAGGAATCCTCACTTCCTGTTCTGTTGCCTGTAACTCCACACAGTAATGCAAGGCTTTCTCCCTGGTGTGGAGTGTCGTGCTCGCCCCCTCCCTTGGACAACAGGAGAGTCAGGACCCTCTCTACGTTGCAGATAGAGAAAGGAGCTGTGTGTTAGTTGTCGTCCCGACTCTCCTGATATACCAAAAAAACTGGTTGAATAATTCATGATATCATAAAATGCTTAGAAAAGTTTCCCAGTTTGTTGCGTGCCACATAAAGGAGAACCTCACCCTTATCTTAAAAATTACAACAATCGGCACCTTTTAGAAATGTTTAGTAATGGTAATCTACAAACAGATACAGATAATTGCAGGCTTTTTATTTGCATACCATTTTTCCCTCCCAATTCTTCTCACTGTGGCCATTTTCACTAAAGGCAAATTTAAGGATAAGTTTACCTTTAAATAAAATAAATAAATGCTAATTTTTTTTGCAGATAAAAAAATCTGCATTTTCTATTTATTTTTTTATTTTTTTAGGAGCCTGTAAAGCATGGCACCCACGATCAGCAAATCTTCTGCAGGCTGTCAGTGTAAAACTGCCTGCCCATATGATGTAGACAGACAGACAGATTACACCAACAGGAAAAAATCGTTGAACTACCACAGCGCTCAACAGCATTGTAATGCCGCATACACACGATTGGAATTTCTGACAAGAAAAGTTCGATGTCCGCTTTTGGTTGGAAAATCCGACCGTGTGTAGGCCCCATCTGACTTTCTGTCGGAATTTCCAACAGCAAAAATTTTGAGAGCTGGTTCTCAAATTTTCTGACGGGAAAAGTTCTTGTCGGAAATTCTGATTGTCTGTATGCAAATCCAACGCGCAAAAAAAGCATGCTCGCAATCAATTCGACGCATGCTTGGAATCATTGAACTTCATTTTCTCGGCTCGTTGTACTGTTGTACGTCACCGCTTTCTTGACAGTCGGAATTTTGTGTGACTGTGTGTATGCAACACAAGTTTGAGCCAAAATTCCGTCATAAAAAAATCCACGTTTTTCTTGTCGGAATTTTCGATTGTGTGTACTCTGCATAAGTAGTTCATTGAGAACTACAAGCCAACAGCTGCAAAGGATGTCAATACTTGTAGTTGATTTAGTAACATAACTGTTCATGGATGATGCAGCCACGCTTGTTTCGAAAAGTGACAGCTGGTATGGGGAACTACTGCTCGCAAATAGGGGGCTCGGATCGCGGAGTGGCTGAAGGAGCGGAACAGGTTACATGTTCCACCAAAAAAAATAGGAGGAACATGTAACGTGTCCCTGAAGGTGAACTTATCCTTTAGCACCCGGTCACACCAGTGCGATTCGTCATGCAATCTGACAGGTCCAAATGGCACGACAAGTCATACCCTATTGTCAGCAATGAAACTGTACATATTGGTGCAACACTGACTTTGCAGTGCTGCATCGTTTTGACAAAAAGACATTCCTGCACTATTTTTTTGCAACTCCCTTTTACAGCTGTGCATGAAATCACACAGATGTCAGCCAAGTCACACTGACATTCAGCTTTGAAATTGTGCGATTTCAAGTAAATTCGCACAATTTAAAAGTCAAATATGGCGTGAACAGCGGCAGTAATCCATCTCCCTTTACTTCCCGGATCTCTGGGTCTGCCTCCTGAAACATGTGACAGAGTGCATCATCTGAGGGAGTAGGCACTGCATAAGTAGCCTGCACCAGAAATCACGTTTTTAATTGCTTTTTTAATTTGCACCTAGTCAGGAGGCTAGTATTACAATTCAGGATTGCAGCTTTTCTGCTTCCTTTGTTGTTTGGCTGCCTACTATGGATACTGATCATCTCATTGCTTTCATAGTTCAGCTATGCCTCTAAACCAGGGTTTCTCAACTATAGTCCTCAAGGCGCACCCCAAGAGGTGATAAAAGCACTACAAAACACAGCACAGCAAGCAGTGGGATATAAAAAAAGCTGATGCGTTTCGCACAGAGGTCTAGTGCTTTTTTTTTTTTCAAATTTTTCTTTTAAGCACATATATTTTGAGTCTTTTTTTATTAGACATTTATATCTATTCACACACACATTGGTTCTCATCATACATTCTGTGTTTTCTTTATCTTTCATATATATAATATGCATCGATTTTACAATGAGATCATGTGGGTTGGAATATATACATATAACAATGTTTGATTCATTACATAAGACTATTGCTTTCACAATTTCATATTTCCCTTGTTTTTATGTACATCAATCTTGTGTATATGTGTATTGGTGTTAGTTTTAGTGAATTTAATTAGATTTAGATCTAATTTTATAATAATAATTCTCTTTTTTATTTGTTTTTTAACTTATGTGTCATTTTATTCAGTCCACACCCGCCTGTGATGGTCTTAGCTGTAGCCTGTTTAGACATAAGCAGTAAGATTCCACCATTGGCGGCAGTGGTTTATGTGACTGACTGACTGACTGACTGACTGAGCAGCCCAGGTGAAAAAACAAGCAGTGGCTTCAGCCTACAAGTCTCCACCAAACCATACACCCTGATGTATTTTACCCGCGATCCTTTCCTCTTTACAGTTACTAGCCCTCTATATTGGCATCAGAACAAGCCTCCACCCCATGTTCTGGGATACAGGGGTATGCTTTCACCCCTGCTTTAAGCGGCGCCAAAAGCAATATAAGGGGTCGCTGTGTTTAAAATTACATTAAATGTTTTTTTTCTTTTATTAACACATTAGCAGACTTAAAAGTGTTTATTTACCATCTTTATTTCTGGATGTGTAACTTCACATTTTTCTAATTTTGCAAAACTATGTCCAGTTTATGGCCAAACCTCATTTCCTTGACTCGTTCAGGTAATGCATTACTGCCAGCAGTTTGAATCTTCTGAAAATTAACTATTTTCGATTACATATTAAAGCTTTTTGTTTTATTTCTTATTCAGTGAGACCATGCTTACATAGATATTGGTACACACATTTTGTTAAACAGACAGATTTTACCTGGAATGGATCTAGATGTAACAATAATATTGTAAGTTTTCATATAGTAGTGCATATAATGTGGATCTTTAGCCTGGCTAGTAGTGGGTATGTTTTGCCCCTCTTGGTTCAGATTTGGTTGTTTCATTTTGTTTAATGAATAGCTTAGAAATAGTTGTGACCAGGATTCAGGAATGTGAAAGTGCTTAAAATCCAATTGTGGTATAGAACAATCCTGTGAAAGTAAAGCCCTGCACCACTTGTAATATTAACCTGTTTTGTGTGGCTGGGAGGAATAGATAACGAAAATACATTGCTGCAGAAACCTGTATATGTACACTATATTATGCTGCAGGTGTAGAATTGTCTCTGGGAAGGACAAATGACTTGGGTAAGGTCACACTGTGCAGCATGTGAGCTTTATTCTTTCAGTTCACAGTCCAGTGCTTTGGCACAATCCCATTATTCCAAAACACATTTTCACTTGCAGGAGCAAACATTGGTGACATGCAATGTTTATTATAGAATTATTGAGATTCATTTTTTTTTTTAAACAAAGTTTTATTATTAATGACATTAATGTGACATATAAAGTGTTATTTAATATACACTAATGAGCATTGTCATCTGAAAATGTATTAAAAAAAGACAAAATTGTGGCTACATACATCCGAACTCCTTTTCAGAATTTGGTGCAATTTCACATGCATAGTGAACAATTGCCCTTTCTGGTATATGGCAATGTCAGAGCATCAGTGGATGCATTGCACTAGTGTCCGACAATGCACAAAGCTATCAACAGCATAATCCCATGATAATATACCTTCCCCCAGAAGAATATATACCCCCTCCCATCAGTAGCTCTTCTAGTAGTATATTTACCCCAAGTGTCATACCTGATTTCAAAAACTGTATACCCTCTAGGTCATTTATCAACACTTTTACTTTCTGGAAGTGTACTGTAGATCCCAGCTGCTGACCCAGAGAGGGCCTTCAGGCTATTAAACATACGTACCTTACCCCTGGCATCTAGTGGCGCTGTCACTATGCTTCTTTCCACTCTGCATTCCCCAGGATCTCATTACAGGGGTGTCGAACACAGTTTCATCATGGACTGCATCAGCATGGTTGTCCTCAAAGGGCCAGTTGTATCTGTATAGTCTGTAAATGTATTTACTCTTTATCATTTGAAATAAGTGCTTCGGCATTCAATTATTACTGGTTTTAGTAAGAACTTAAGGCCTAAGATGTGAAGGACAGGTGCAGATCAGCACGGCGCCCACTCACACTCCTGTAGCAGATGATTCAAGTCTGAAAAGGAGGGTTACACACCCTCTGGTATCAGCCGCAAGAAACCTTATTGCAGACTGCTCAGACAGAGCATGGTCCTGCCATGGTGTTCTGTCTAAACCATCTCCAATCAAGTTTCTAGTGGATGATACCAACAGTGTGCGACTCTCCTTTTCAACTGGCACATTCTCATAATAATTCTAACCAGATGTCCAGAGCACCCCACTCCCCCCTTATCTTAGATGTTAAGAGCCCCCACCATCAGAAATCAAGAGTCCTCCACCCTTACACCACAGCTGCTAGTGGAGCTAGGAAGCAGGGAAAGTGCAGGGTCTGGAGGAGGACTGGAGTCTGCTGAATGCTGAGAAGGAGATAAGGGGATGCTGTGACTGCACAGAGAGGTGTGGGATCTCTAGGAGCTTTGTCTTCCTCTCTGCTGCCGACTGCTGAGACAAAGTGGAGGCGGAGACAAAGGGGGGTTTTGCAGCTGCAGGAGAGGTGCGAGGGCCAGCATGAAATGACCACATCAATTATTCTTGCACACAGTTTTGGAAGGAACTTGTCAGGTAGGTTGTTCCAAACATCTTGGACTAACCACAGATCTTATTTGGATTTAGGCTGCCTCAAATCCTTCGGCCTCTTCATGTAATCCAAGACGGACTTGATGTTGAGATCAGGGCACTGTGGGCGCCAAATTTTCACTTCCAGGACTCCTCTTTCTTTTTTATGCTGAAGATCGTTTTTCATTACATTGGCTGTATGTTTGGGGTTATGGTCTTGCTGCAAAATAAATTTGGGCAAATCACATGTCTTCCTGATGGTATGGTATGATTGATAAGTATCTGCCGGTATTTGTAAGCATTGAGGGCACCATTAATTGTAACCAAATCTCCAAAACCATTTGCAACCCCCAAACTTAACAGAAACCTACACCATGCTTCACTGTTGCCTGCAGACACTCATTATTGTACCGCTCTCCAGCCTTTCAGTGAACAAACTGCCTCCTGCTACAGCCAAGTATTTAAAATTTTGACTCATCAGTCCAAAGCACCTGCTGCCATTTTTCTGCACCCCAGTTCCTGTTTTCCTCCATAGTTGAGTCGCTTAGCCTGTCGGAAGGTATGGCTTTTTGGATGGGTATGACTTTTTCTTCCATGAAGACCACTTCTGGCCACACTTCCCCCAGACAGTAGGTGGATGTATCTGGGTCCCACTTGTTTCTGCCAGTTCTGTGCTGATGGCACTGCTGGACCTCTTCTGATGTTGAAAGGACGTAAGCGTTCTATGTCTTTTTATTTGCTGCATTGTTTCCTTGGTTGACTACTGTTTCTATAGTTCTCAACATTGCCCATTTCTTTGTGCTTCTTCAAAAGAGCTTGAACCACACATCTTGAAACCCCAGTCTGCTTGAAATCTTTGTGTAGGAGAGACAGATGATGCAGTATAACTACCTTGTCTTGTCGCTGTGCTCAGCCTTGCCATGGTGTGTGACCTGTGACATGAAACGGTCTTCCACAACCTCACCTTAGTAGCAAAGTTTGGATGTTCCTCACCCAGTTTTAAGCCTCCTACACAGCTTTTTTTTATTCAGTTAACAACTGTGTTTCAACCTACTGTACATATAAAATTAATCATTAGGAACTGATTTGTATAATTGGTTAATCATACACCTGACTGTAATACATCAAAAACAAGAAGTGCGCACAGACCTAGGGCAATTCCATTACGTTTTTTTTTTGTTAAAATATGTACATGATACTCGTGTGTATGTTGTATACACGCATGTCAGAACAAAATCGCAGACAAGTCGCCTCAAGGATCACTGGAGGATTCCAACGGCTTAACTTGCGCGTTTTTGAGCGAGAAACCTCTTTCTCAGAGCTAGTGTTTATCTTACCAACAGTGGAGAGCCATAAAGCCTGGACTATACCCAATGCAGCCATTTGATCACAAATCTGTTATGTCATGTCTTTGTAAATCCCAAGAATTAAGTGAAGTACACAAAATTCTACTTGACACAGAATATTTTTTCAGATCCTTAGCTATTATCTAATATTACATTATGTATGGTTGAATAAATGGCATAATATGTACTTATAACAGTAACTGGCATAGAAGAGTATGGTGCCTATAGATAAAGGGTCCTTAATTAACTGTCTGCATGTAAATGTGGAGAAAATAAAAATACAGGTATGTGATATTTAAAAAAGAATTCAGAGACTGATTACGGTTCTTACATGTGGAAACCACATTGAGTATTCACAGTAAAACAGTTTTTCTGATAGTGGACCTTAATGTGTAGGGAACAATTACTTTTTCATATATTGACACCTGTTGTGAGGAAACTTTTTTTTCAGTTAATTAAAATACAGCATTTAAAAATATATATATATATTTATTTGTTTATACAATTAACTTTTTTGTAAGATTTTAGTTGAACATTGTTTCAAAATTTCACATATAGCCAGAAAGCAAGATGAGGACAAATCCTTTCACATTGAACTGATATATAAGCAGCATTACTGTTATCAAACCTCCAAAAACTGCAGGTTATATAATGTCTGTACCTTTGTATCCATAACACAGTTGATTCTTGCTATTACAGTGTGCAGTCCCATACAGTGCATTTTATGTCGCACACAAACAGTTCCCCAAAGGAGCTCTATTGGTTTGAACACAGGCAACTTTGCAGGCTGGCTTGATGTGAGAAAAACGGCATGTTCATCAGCATTGCCTACCTGTGTGTGAAATGATGCTTTGTGAAAATACCAGTTTCAGCAATGCGACGGCAGCTGCTGACATGTAAACCCTGCTGTGGACAGTAAGTGGTGCTTACTACCTAGAAATTACACTGGCATAGCAGTGCATGGAGAAGGCAAGATCCACATAAGAGGACACATTCCCTGACCTCTGATTGTACTTCAGTTTTAACCATTCCATGACAACAGAGTGAGGGCAAAGGATAGTGGTGTGTCTGATACTTTTCAGAAATGCTATAGATCTGTCAAAACACAAACACTGGCTGCTTTATAAATCGGAAATATTTGCACTTTGACATTCATATACAGTATAGCAATTTTCAGATCCAACTCCTGGCTGAAATAGTGACAGACAGCATTGTATGTGTTTCTTTTTTAGGCTGTTATTTATTTGTGTGACTGATTCATTGGATTTTTTCTGTGCCCTTCTTTGTGACATCTGTATGTGACTGAATTTAAAGATGACTAAGAGCTGATATTCATAGATACAATGTACATCTTTTGTGTGTTTTAGAAGTGAACTTTGTGTTTACCTGTGTTCTTCTTTTTTTTTTTTTTCTCACACATGCACATTTACTTAGTGATATTCTGAAAATGTGTAATGTCTCCAAATGATAAAACAGCGCTAAAATTGGATAAAATGTCCAAATACACATATAACATTTGAATGATGACGTTGCAACAGTAAGTTCTAACGTGATGAGTGCCTCTAGTATTCGATCAGTGATGCTTCCTACACCTGCTCCCAATATCCACCATAAGTGAGGCACTCTCCCCATCCGGGGTACAAACTCACCAGAAAGATGAATAATGTGGGCCTTATGTAGTGACAAGAACTCTCCCTCTCATTTGAACATCCGTCACCAGCAGTGGAGGCAGCATTGGTTAAACTCTGTATAAATTCATATAAAACACAAAAAAGAACTAGATAGTGTAATCCCATTTTTTAATGAGTATAATAAAAACCCTCAAAGCAATAAACCCCCGCTTCAAATGCACATACAATAGTTCAACTTGTAATGCACACATAGTTAGGAAATGTATTCACCAATAACATCCGGTCCAAAGAATCGCCCGTGTTAGAGTGTTCCTTCCTGGTTTGGACCAGGTAGCAGTGGAATGCAGTCGTCACTTCCGGTTATGGTCACGCCGTTGTAGCCACGCCCTGACCGGTTTCGTCACTCGTCGACTTCAACAGTTATATGTGTAGTTGGACATTTTATCAAAATTTAGCGCTGTTTTATCATTTGGACTATTTTTAGTTCCATGATCTGTCACTTTTATTTATATTTGCGTACTTTTTATGAGTTTTTCTCATTTTTGTACTTTAAACAGCTGCTGCTTCACTTTTATCATTGTTTTATCACTGTGATATTAGTTTATTCTGTTTAATCGTATTTCTTACTCTTTTATTTAATTTAATTAGTTAATAAGAGAGAGAGCTCAGAATTGGTTATTTATTTTATGGCGCTGGGAAGTGCATTATAGGCCTCGTTTTTTATGCACCTTTCTGATACAATCTTAATATGTATGTCAAGTGAAAACTGTGTTGTTTAATTTAAATAGAGTAGGGAAGAGTTAAAAACCCTAATGGTCAGGTTTTTTTTTTGTTTTTTTTGTTTTTTTTTGCATCCCTTGTCCTGCTGCAGAGATTTTTTGGGGCATTTACTGCCCTTGAGACACAATGGAAAATGAGAGGAATTGTCTGCAAAGTGAACAGAATTCCCATAATCACAAGAAATGTTGTCCTTATTAATGGCTTTTCACCTCTTGCTCCAAGGACACTAAAATATTTGGCTTTCCTCTAACTTTCTGTCTTGATTACAAAGGTCACCAGGACAAATAAAAGAGGGTAGATTCCCCCCAGAACAAAGATGGCCATAAAGACCTGATGAAGGGTCTAACCTTTTATGTATTCAATTCAAAGCCGAAAAAAGTTGCCTTTACATACACCTTAAATACACCTTAATACTGCCCACTATATTTCATAATGTGGCATTTATCCCCCAGATTCCACCTCTCAAAACTTAGTTTAAGCAATGCTTTGGGCCAAAATTATAGATTTGCATTCAGTTTTGCTGCTACTTCCCCACTGAAAAACTGTGAGCAGATATACTACCATTTAAAAATATAATTGCAGAGGGGCGCATGCGCGGCGCGATGCTGAACGGACTGGCCTGAGCCGCGCTCCACGAGACCCGGGCCTTCTAGGCGGATTTCCCAGGGCAATTCAGCACTCTCAGCGGCGATTTCACCAAGCACCCCTGCAGGAACACCCAGTGTATGCCATCCGCTAGGAAGAAGCGGAATCGGAGACCCGAGCACACCCTGACGAACTTTCTCCTTAACATGGAGCAAAGACACAAGAAGGTGTCCCAAGATGGCGCCGACCAGCACATGTGGACACAGCCCTGCACCGACAAACATCCGACGGAGATCGCGGCTGTACAACCCCACAACAGTGAGTACAACTCACCGCTATCTAAAGCGGATCTAGATGACAGTCTGACAGCCATATTCAATAAACTTGTGGATAAAATTGAACATGAAGTTCATAAGTCCACAGCGGCTCTCTCCCAGGAAATTGCCAATATAGGCAGTCGCACAGACCTTCTAGAAACAAAACACGATGAGCTCTCCCTAGCTCACAATGATCTTAGGAAGGATTTTGAAAACCTAGCAGACAACTTTGCCTTCATGCAGGCTCAGGTCGAGGACCTTGACAACAGAAATTGCCGCCATAATATTAGGCTGCGTGGAGTCCCTGAGACAGTCACTGACCTGATGCCTGCAGTTTCAAAATTCTTTCAAAATCTTCTACCAGAAAAGCCCCCATCTGCCTTCATTTGTGACAGAATACACAGAGCATTGCGGCCTAAACCTCCCCCTGAAGGTCCCCCCAGGGACATAGTGATGTGCATGAGGGACTTTTTAATCAAGGAAGACATAATGCGCGCTGCAAGGAATTCACATAATCTGAATATGGAGGGCAAAAGAATCCAAATATATCCAGATATTTCACCTGCGACTCTGGACAGGAGACGCAGAATGAAAGAAGTCACTACTGTGTTACAAGCTGCTAGAATTAGGTACCGTTGGGGGTTCCCCTTTAAGCTTACGGTCCCACACAATGGATCTACATATACGGTCTACAACGTCATAGAAGGGAAGGAACTCTTGGTAAAATTGGGCCTGATTACTCAAGATCCCCCTTCTCGTCCCCCAGCTACACCCAGGCCTTCCCCCATTTGGTCGACACCTCCCACCAGACGCAATCAGAGGGATCAGAGGAGACTGATCCAGTCCTTCCAATCATAATTCTCATTGACCATGTATGGTCCACCTCACATTAATTTGTGAATCCGTTCTGTTCCCTGGTTCTCTCTGTTACCTCTCCCACTGTTGGTCTATTGACCCTTTTATCACCCAGTCCCCCCTCTTTGGAGCAAGACTGCGAACCAGATCTGGTCACCAATCTATCTTCCAGACTCTCACCCTGCTTGCACTTTGGAGGACAGTTGCTGCGGATACATGAATAACTGAATACTCACCTTAGAAGATTTATTACTACTCCCTGAACAAGCGGACAAATGTATTGTTCACTTCACAAACTTTGTGAACCTTCAAATTCCATGTTGCCATACAAAAAAATGCACGCATCTCTTTGCCCGATTGGATCCAACTTTAATAGACCTGGCTGACTCATCTTCACTGCAACATCGAATTTGGGGTGGGGGCTCCCACCCTAAGTAGCTCTCCGCAAATTTTGATTATGCCCATTATTTTATCTCAGGGGGTCCCACTTTTTTTTTTTTTTTTTTTTTTTTTTTTTTTTTTTTTTTTTTTTGTTTTGTTTTATTATCTCCCTCTGCTTCTTCCAGCTCACTGATAACCAAATACCTTTACAATGCATTACTGCTTTGATATATATAATACAAGATGCCTAGAACATCCGTCGTCGCTAGATTGACCCCACTTCCACAGCTGTTCTCGATTGCTGCTCCATCCTCGGATGGGACATCACCCGAGCAGTTTGTGGTCCAGGGACATTTTGGTCCCACCTTCTACAACCCAGTGTTGGGTAATGTCTGACAGGATTTCTCCTGTCCCCAAGTTATATCCTACTATGTTGATGATTCAATGGTATATGTTGTTGGCCACTAGGGCCCTTTTCATTTCGGATAAGCTCACTCAGAGACAATCATTTTACGGTTTTATATATGCTGGTTTCTTTCTGATGCATTTTGCTCCCAAAATTATCACTGCCTCATGCAGACTGAGAATACATGACTCACACATCCCCTATGGCTACGTTCAGCACTTCAGAGATAGTTACCATATGTGTATACTAACCCTATGTAAGATAAATATGCTCCAGAATGCAACTTTGTGGTCTGATACCCCAATAGATAATACTCAGAAGATAATACTATTATTTCTTACCAATGAACCTTAAAATAGTTTCCCACAATACACAGGGATTTAACTCACCGCACAAACGAAAAAAAGCATTTCAACATTATAAAAGACTTGGTGCGGACATAATCATGCTACAAGAGACACATTTTGCCACGGCAAACCACCCGACATTCTTTAATAGGACATATAGCCAACACTACTACACCACTTACACTAACAAAACGAGGGGAGTTGCAATCTTTATTCGTAATACAATTATTTTTGATATACAACAAATGTATAAAGACCCGGACAGCCGATTTCTAATTCTTAAGGGTACTATCAATAACAAAGAGATCACAATAGCATCTATATATGCTCCAAATGAATCACAAACAACGTTTTTCTCAAATTTCTTCAATGTACTTGATAGATTCCACTCCCCACATACAATCCTGGGTGGAGATTTTAACCTGACAGCGCATCCTGCTCTGGACAGAAGTAAAATCTCACCCTCCTCAAAATCCTTCTCCAAAACTATTAATAGGCTAATTAATAGAAATCAATTAATTGACACCTGGAGGGCCCACAATGTAGGGATCAAGGCCTATTCGCACTATTCCCACCCACACAACTGCTATGCCAGATTGGACTACATCTTCTGTACTCCTGTCTTGTTGGCTAACTCTTCACATGCTTGTATACACCCTTGCCCGTGGTCTGATCATAATATCATTTCCTTCGACACATCTCACATCGGCCTTGCCCCCTCAGTATACAACTGGAGACTTAATGATGCCCTTTTGACTGACCCAATAAATAGAGATTCGATCGCCTCCCATATAGATAATTACTTTGAGGATAACATAAATGATGTCACCCCCCCAACCTCTATCTGGGTGGCCCATAAGGCAGTTCTTAGGGGCCACATCATTAAAATGGCTGCAGCTAAAAATAGAGAAAGACTGGCACAAATTAGAAGCCTGACCAATGACCTGAACCAACTGTATCACAAATTACAACACTCAGCCTCACCAGAAACGACGCAACAGATCCAATCAAAACGTAAAGCCCTTGATCTAATTTTATCAGCTAATACAGAGAGATCTCTGAGGTTCTCGAAAGCCAAATTTTTACTATACAGTAACTCCCCCTCGGCAATGTTCGCCAGAAAATTGAATCAAGACATTAACCCCTCCCATACTTATAAATTAAGAGACTCTCAGGGCAACTTGGTGACACACCCCAAAGGTGTACTTGACATCTTCACCAATTTCTACCAAAAACTATTATCTGACCCAGGTACAAACCCAGATGCCATTGCGAACACGTGGCTAGACAACCTTAGACTTCCCTCGCTTGACCTCAACCAATCTGAATCCCTGAATAAACCCTGTACAGCTGAGGAGATAACCCAAGTAATTAAATCTCTAAAGGTTTCAACGGCCCCGGGCCCTGATGGTTTCACAACCATGTATTATAAAAAATTCTCCTCCCGTTTAACCCCTAGTCTTATGAAATTATTTAATTATGTCCTAGACGGTAATCAATTCCCAGATGAGATGTTGCTGGCAAACCTCTCCCTGATCCCTAAACCAGACAAAGACCACACCCTCCCTCAAAATTTTCGCCCCATTTCAGTTTTGAATAATGATCTTAAGATATTTGGCAGAATCCTTGCAAACAGACTGGCCTCTGTTATCTCCCCATTAATCCATCATGATCAATCAGGCTTTATCCCAGGTAGACAGATAGTAGACAACATAAGATTAGTTACTAATATTATACAAGACGCTAATCTGAAATCCAAACAGGCCTGCCTCTTGAGTTTGGACATACACAAGGCCTTTGACAGCGTTAGCTGGTCCTATTTGAATAAACTTCTCCCTAAATTCGGCATTACAGGTAACTTCCTACAGGGATTTAATGCCCTTTACCACGCCCCAAAAACCCGTATAAAAATTCCGGGACATAACTCAGAATTCTTCACACTGGGTAGAGGAACCAGACAAGGCTGCCCCTTATCCCCACTCCTTTTTGCGTTGGCTATAGAGCCGCTGGCACAGGCCATCAGGCACAACACTGACATACGGGGATACCCTTGCAAGGACTCGGAGTTCAAGATCAGTTTATACGCGGACGACGCACTGGTATTCCTCACAGAACCCCTCCTGTCTATTCCGGTGTTGTTGGATACCTTAAATACCTTTCACACGGTCTCGGGTCTCAAAGTTAACCCCACCAAATGTTCAGCTCTTTCACTAAACTTACCCCCTGATCTATTAATCAGATTGAGCAGCAACTTTCAGTTCAATTGGTGTCAGGATTCCCTAAAATATCTAGGAGTCAATATTACCTCCTCATATCCACAACTATACAAGGCAAACTACCCCTCTATCATCGCTCGTGTTGAACACCTCTTGAACTCTTGGTCTTCTCATCACATTTCCTTTCTAGGCAGAGTCTGCGCTATAAAAATGAGTATAATTCCAAAACTATTATACTACTTCCGCTCCCTCCCCATTTTAGTCCCCAAATCCAAGATTGAAGGTATTCAGAAATCAATCAACAAATTTATTTGGGAGGGTAGGAAACCCAGATATAGTTATGCACTCTTACACAGACCCCAATCAAAAGGAGGCCTGGGCCTACCAAACCTATGGCACTATTACCTGGCCACGAAACTCTCCCAGATATCACAATGGTTCTCCCCGCTACAAAACATACCCTGGAAGAGATTTGAATCTTCCTCAATCCTGCCATATCATCTCCAAGGTATACTATGGTCTCGAAACATTCTATATAGAAAACTCTCCAAATATAACCTAGTAGTAGCACATCTTTTCCAACTGTGGATGAAGATCAACAATATTCACTCCCTCTCCTCCCCCATTTCCCCACTTACCTCATACTTAGGCGACATTAGATTCAACCTTGCTTTTACCAACAAAAGTCACTTTACATTATGGTTAGATAATAACTTAAGCACCTTATCAGCACTACAATCCAAATGGGAATTTAAGACTTTTGAAATGATCCAAAAAGACCATGGCCTCCCGCATTCGGAGATAGGAAATTACAGACTCATAAAATCCTTCTACGCAGATCACTTCTCATTATCCACTCTCCCTACCAAAACATTATTTGAAAAAATATGCCTCTCTTCCTCACGGGATAAAGGGATGATCTCTCTGTTGTATAACTACATTAACAATTTTAGGGCAGAAGAGAAATCCACACAAATGCTTCATTGGGAGGCAGACCTAGGAATCACACTTACACCTGAAACCTGGTATTCCATGGCAGAAAACCTACGGAAAAGCAATAAGGCTATCCCCTTTAGAGAAACGCCAATTAAGATCTTCTCCAGGTGGTACCTCACACCCTATAAACTTCACTCCTTTTATACATCAGTCTCCCCATACTGCTTCAGAGGGTGCTCTGATCAGGGGACTTTACTACACACATTCTGGAGCTGCCCTTACATAGAACAAGTGTGGAAAACCGCAGCAACTAAATTTGAGGAGTCTTCTGGCCTTAAGATTTCCTTCACCCCTCAAATCTGCATCCTTTATGCTGGGATCCCAGACATCCCCATCCCATATATTAGACTGCTTCATTCCCTCTGTAGTTCAGTTCAGTGGATGGTTGCATTGAACTGGAGATCCAACAACATCTCGTGGCAACAGGTGTTGGATCGGATGGATACCCTTAAGCTTACGGAGAAAATTTTTCACTCCCTCAACGATTCCATGCAAACATATAACGATAAATGGTCCAATTGGCCCTTAGTTCACTAGGTTCACCTTAGGTTACACTACCCTATACACAATCCTCTCACTTCATACACTATGGATAACTCATAGATAGGGTATGTCGAGTCATCAGAGATTGTAATAGCTGTTTTCTGTATTACATAGATACATATGTATATTTTCACAATTATAAATGTTTTGTCATCCATAGAGACTATGCTAAACAATGTATTGTCCATATATTCCACAATGTACGTTTGCTTATCCACATCTATATTTGAAATAAACTTTGGTAAACAAAAAAAATAAAAATATAATTGCCGATCTTGGTCACCTCATTAAAGCACTTAAACTAGAGCTTCAACAACAGGAATGCGGAATTGTTGGTAACATTTGCAGCCACTGAATGTTTTTATTTTTTCCACATCAGTGATTTGCCAATAGGTGATTCGCCTATTAAGCCTAGCTACACGCAAAGTGAAAAAAAGATTACATCATCAAAACTCAACTTATTTTAATCTAAGTAAAATGTTTGCCAAGCACCAGCTTATTGTTCTGAGCCATTTGCTTCCTTTTTTTTTGTTTTCTGTTTTTTTTATGTAGTTTGTATTAAGACCTAAGAAGTGTCGACCTGGAACTCTTATGCTGCGTACACACGATCAGTCTGTCTGATAAAAACGGTCTGATGGACCGTTTTCATCAGACTAACCTATCGTGTGTGGGCCCCATCGTTTTTTTATCCATCAGTCAAAAAACTAGGAACTTGTTTTAAAATTATCTGATGGATAAAAAACCTATAGAAAAAAACGATAGTCTGTGGGGTACGTCCATCGGTTAAAAATCCACGCATGCTCAGAATCAAGTCGACGCATGCTTGGAAGCATTGAACTTCATTTTTTTCAGCACGTCGTTGTGTTTTTCGTCACCGCGTTCTGACATGATCGTTTTTTTAACTGATGGTGTGTAGGCACAACTGATTATCGGTCAGCTTCATCGGATAACTGATGGAAGAATCCATCAGACCGTTTTCATCAGACGAACTGATCGTGTGTACAGGGCATTAGCATTCTTGCTTTTGAAGACAATTTTTCTTAGCAATTCTATAGCTTACTAATCACCTCAACATTAAGGCCTCACGCACACTGGACGTTAAAATAACATTATAAAAAAGTTTTTCAACATTTTTTGCAATAGCGTTTTTTCGTGTTAACTTTTTATTATTTTTATTATTATTATATATATTTTTTTCAATGGATCAAAAACATCCCAGAAACTTTTTTGAGCGTTTTTACAGCTGAAAACCGTCTCTCGGAACCCACCATTTTTTTTATTTTTTTACTGCTCAAAAAGGCCACTGCCCAAAACTGTTGATAACAATCTATGTGTGCATGGACACATAGGATAACATGATGGAGAGTTTAATGACTGTAGAAAAAAACAGCTGCTGTAAAAACTTCAAAAAATGTCCAGTGTGCATGAGGCCTAAAGCAAATGGAGCACACGCCTCCCCTGCTCAGCAATGCATTTTGATGCATAGCACACTGCGTTTCTCAGTCTTGAGTTTTAAAGACTATGTTCACCTTTTCGGGCAGAATTTCAGTTTTAATAATAAATAGAAGCCTTTTAAAATGTATTTTCTGCCTAAGCCAACCCAATGTGCTTATCTCTCACTTACCTCGTCCATGGCAGCCGTCACATTTCTGTTTGAAAATGTAAAACATGCCTTCTGCATACATCACTTCTTGTAGATCATATCCCATATGCACTGCCTTATGAATGATGGAAAATACCTTTTTTTTATCACTCTGGACCATGCCTTCCTCATTACTATACCACCTCTTGTTTTATTTTCACCCACTTTCCTAATTCCTCCTATAAAGTGATTGTAAAGGTTCATTTAAAAAAAAAACTAACATGTTATACTTACCTGCCCAGTGCAAGGGTTTACCTCCTTTTCTGGGGTGCTCCTGGCTCCTCCTCTTTTTTGGGTGCTACTGTGGGAGCCGCTTTCCCATCGGGGCACCCATGCAGGCGCGCTCCCGAGTTCTGCTGCTGCCGAGTCCATTGACACAGACAGCAGGTCTCAGCCCCACCCCCCAGCTCCTGTGTCACTGGATTTGAGACAAGACTGCTCCTGATGCTATCCATCTATTCGATGAGGACCCGAGACAGTGGCTGCAGCTGCTGGGCTTGTGCTCATCGCTGGATGATCAGGTTCAAGTAAGAAAAAGGGGGCTCTGGGGGGCAGCCACAGCACAGAAGGTTTTTCATTTTTTATGCATAAAATGCATTAGGGTGAAAAACCTTGAGACTTTACAACTCCCTTTTAAGGTGACCATACATTGTACAATCTGTAGTACAAGGGCCTGTCTGATATGATACAGATTTAATTAATTGTTCAGGTGGGTCCTCCTATGCCATTGTTTTGGTAAATCTAAAGTAAATTGTACAGAGAATATACAATCAGATTGCATAGTGAATGGCTATCTTTATACAAGTGCAGGGGGGAGTGGATGAAGACATTTAGCTGCAACAGAGGTACACTTATGGTATATTTGTACATGGGAAAGCTGGAATTTAGAAAAAAAAAGGTGAACCTATGATTACTGTACACAATACCACAGTAAATACACCTCTATGTCCACTGTGTCTGTTAAACACTTCCAGGAGTGGAGCTTGAGAATGCACAGGATAACGTTTGTGGCTATTTAGCTTATGTGCACTTTGTCACTTTGTATCAGTCTCAAAGAAAATTTTACAATCTATTGTGTGACAATTATACTTCACATTACTAAAAGTAGTTTTTCTTATATTCCCACAGAACTGAACTCTATCAGTCATTATTTGGAAGAATGAAACACCTAGAAGATGAAAAGACTTTGTAACTACAATTGGAGTCATCGTGCCATATTTCATTTTTGGGGACCCTGCACAGAGTCTTGACGGAATCACCCTATGCAGTTTTATAGTCTGCAAATTAAAAAACTTGGAAAGAAAAAATTCTTTGTTTTATAAGGAACCCATTTCATCCTTGGGTATTTTTTGTGAAAAATGGTGCTTCTTGCTCTTTTATATGAAATTAAGATATTAAAAACATTTTATGATGTAATTAGTGTACTAACAGTAAACCTGGAGCGTGACAACTTTACATGCATAAATTATCATTTTACTATTGAACCTGCAACAATTTTTATATTGGTGTATCTAAGGTCAAAATATAAAATCCCATATTTACACATTTGAATTTGAATTATTTCTATCCTACCCCTAAACAAGCTTGAAGTATGAAAACATACTTTTGCATGAATCCCACGCATTTACTTCCTTGAATACAGTGACGCATTCAATATGCCCAGAAAAAATTCACTGCTCGTGTCTATCAAAAACCATAAACCAGATGGAGACCGAAAGATCAGTTAAAATCACACCTTCAATGAAATTACAAAAATAACAGTTCAGGAACATAGTCAAAAAACAAACTAGGGTTTGGATACCAGAGCTTGTAATCAGATGAGCCGGAGTCAGGAAACCAGAAGTTAGCGTAGACAGGAGAAAAAAAAAATCAAGAAGTGTAATTGGAAGGGAAGACAGCAGGGCTAAGTTATACAGAGAGAAGGGACGCACTTAGAGATCATGGACCACGCAAGGGCAAGGAGGAAATTAGCTAAGCTCCCTAAATAGCAAAAAGGGTCTGGCTGTAGGCTGTACTAATGAGGCAGGTAAATGGTATTCACTGTGGTAACAAACAGTGGCTGGTAATTAACCGAACTGAGCACGGAAAGAAAAGAGCTGCATGTTAAGAAGCTGTAGTCAAGCCCTCACAGTGTCACACGTTTCACAGAGTTGTTTCAAGAGGCAGCAAGGTACCATGGCACACGTAGTATTTAATAATCCAAAGCAATCATCACAGAAGAAGCCACAAAGCATGCAAAATTAGAAAATAACTTAAATTTTTATTGCTATTAATGCTGATGTTATAAAATGAAAGTATATGTTGTGACTTTAGAATTCCTATAACCTTGCACTGGTGCACATTTAAGACCTGATCAGGGATATGTACAGGGGGGAAAACAAATATTTGATACCCTGCAGATTTTGTAAGTTTGCCCACTTACAAAGAAATGAAGGGTCTATAATTTTTATCTCAGGTGTATTTTAAATGATAAAGATAGAATATCAACCAAAAAACACATGATACAAATGTTATAAATTGAGTTGTAGACTCAGGCCCAGATTCTCAAAGGGCTTGCGACGGCGCAACGCAATGTGCGCCGTCGTAAGTCCTAATCTGGGCCGTCGTATCTATGCGACTGATTCTTGGTTATCTATGCGTAACTGATTCTATTAGATCCGACAGGCGTAAGGCTCTTACGCTGTCGGATCTTAAATGCAATTTTTTTTTTCACCGCTAGGTGTCGCCTCCGTCGTTCCCGGTCGAGTATGCAAATTGTCAAAATACGCGAATTCCCGAACGTACGCGCGGTCGACGCAGTGAAGATACAACGTTTACGTTAGATTTGCGACGCGTAAAGTTGCCCCTGCTATATGAGGGGCAACCAATGTTAAGTATGGCCATCGTTCCCGCGTCGAAATTTCAAAATTTAAGTCGTCCGTGAATGGGGCTGGACGTCAGTTACGTTCACGTCGAAACCAATGACGTCCTTGCGACGTCATTTAGCGCAATGCACATCGGGAAATTTTAGGGACGGCGCATGCGCAGCACGTTCGGCGTGAGAACGCGCCTAATTGAAATGATCCACACCCCCTACCCGGATCATTTGAATTAGGCGGGCTTGCGCCGGGGGATTTACGCCGCCGCAACTTTACAGGCAAGTTCTTTGTGAATAAAGCACTTGCCTGTAAAACTTGCGGCGTAACGTAAATGACATACATTACGCCGCCGCAGTTTTACTCCCAGATACGAGAATCTGGGCCTAAGTATATGATCCTCAAGCAAAACATGACTTTGTACTTGGTAGATAAACCCTTGTTGGCAAGCACCGAGTCGGCCCCAGTGTCGCATTTGGACCTGACATCAAATCTTGTCTCAACATCCTTTCCGGTCCTGCTGTTCCAACGTCACTACCGCTTCAGCCACAGGGTCTGCTCTACGGAAAAATAAATGGTGGCTATTGCAGGGGTAACATGCCTGTTTTTATTCCTGTGTTTTTTGGCATTCTTGTAACAAGAAGCTGATTGCTTTATGCCACGTACACACGATCTGATGGACCGTTTTCATCAGACGAACCGATCGTGTGTGGGCCCCATCAGTTTTTTTCCCATCGGTGAAAAAACGTAGAACCTGTTTTAAAATGATCTGATGGTTAAAAACCGATAGAAAAAAACGATCGTTTGTGGGGAAATCCATCGGTTAAAAATCAACGCATGCTCAGAATCAAGCCGACGCATGCTCGGAAGCATTGAACTTCATTTTTCTCAGCACGTCGTTGTGTTTTACGTCACCGCGTTCTGACACGGTCGTTTTTTTAACTGATGGTGTGTAGGCAAGACTGATGAAAGTCAGCTTCATCGGATATCTGATGAAAAAATCCATCAGACCGTTTTCATCGGATGAACCGATCGTGTGTACAGGGTATTAGAGATTTCTCCTTCTATGATGGACTTCATGACCTCCGAGGTCAGAGATGGTTTTCAGAGTTTAATCCTTTTTTGCCTCCAAATGATGGCCCCAGTGACAGTGTCTCCTTCGAAACTGGTTAATGTTAAGGCCCTCCCCTGCATTGATTATAGATGACACAGGGCATAAAATCTTCTTTGTTCAAAAGAGAAATAAGAGGTAGACTATAGCCAGGAGTGGAGGGAAAATGGATCAAACAAAGGTCTCTTCCCAGTAGAAGATTTTGAGGAGCTGATACAGGCTGTTAATGCAACTGACCTGTTTTCCCGTCAGTAGTATCGGTGCAAGATGGAATGTACAGTGGGTTACAAAAGTAGCAGGGCCTTTCCATCAATCATTCAAGAATTGAACCCCTAAAGAATGGTAAGAACCAGAAAAAAAAGTATACGGTCATGTAAAAGGAGGTTTCCCTTTAAATGAGGTTCGAGAGGGAGTGGAAAAATTAGGAAATGTATTATTTTCAATGCTTGAGTCTTGATGCAGCACTGACACAGGTTTCTGAAAATTCAGATTTGTCCTTTGAGTATTCCTGTACCATCAAAGATCAAAGGGACCAGAAGCTCTTCAGAGAGCATTGGATGCTAGATTCACAGACTTATTGAACTTGGCTAGAAGATCCATTTCATTAAAGCGGTAGTTCACCCTCACTGACTTGATTTTACCATCGAGACAGGCATTGTAGCGCGAGCTACAGTATGCCTGTCCCGATTTTTTTAACCCCGGACTCACCTTGTAATCGTACATTGTAGATTTCGGCTCCCGCGGGGAATGGGCGTGCCTATGGAGAGGGAGGATGATTGACGGCCGGCCCTGGCACGTCACTCTCCCCGAAGACAGCCGGAGTAGGTCTCGGCTCTTCACGGCGCCTGCGCACAGGCTATGCGCAGGCGCCGTGAAGAGCCAAGCCTATTTCGGCTATTTCCTGAGAAGCGTGACGCGCCAGAGCCGGCCGTCAATCATCCTCCGTCTCCATAGGCACGCCCATTCCCCGGTATCTTCGATGTACGATTACAAGGTGAGTACGGGGGTAAAAAATTCGGGACAGGCATACTGTAGCTCGCGCTACAATGCCTGATTTTATGGTAAAAGAAAAAAAAAATGTTTTTTTTTCGTTGATAGGGTGAACCCCCGCTTTAAAGACAAGGTGTCAAGGCCTGGACTTAAACTTGGAGCCTCTGCTGTGTCTGGCAATGACTCTTCCTGCTGAACTACCTGAGATGCTGGACAGTGCTTGGTCTGATCCATTGAAGCACCCCACCTTGTGCTGTGACTTCCGCTGAACCTTTGAGCCTTTGCTCCCCCCATGAGCGTCTGATTTAAGCCATGTCTCTGCACATCCTGTTTGCCAGATTATTGTGCTCTCTTCAGCCATTATCTCACTCTCGTCTTCCCTGATGCTGTCCATATTGTGCTACCATTCATTAGCGACCCTTGACTTGTTTCTTGACTATGCTTCTGCCTGATGCCAACCTGCAACTACTCATTACTGGCCTTCGACTTGTTTTACTGACTATGCTTCTGTTTAATCCTTACCTGCTTTTCTGCATCTGGATCCCCCAGCTTGCTCACCTCCTGGTGGGGAAATCCTGAGGACTGTGACCTGGTACTAACAAGCAGAAAAATCCATCTCCACCATCAGAAGCTCTGGTGAACACTGGTTAGTATTTAAACTCCGAATCTCAGGTGAGCCCGCATCATCCACTGGGGTGACTGCCTGTGTAGCAACTGGTCTTTGAGCCTGATCACGAAAATGGGTGGAGATATGCTCTCACCAGGTGGTGTTCTGAAATACGATTGGGGAGAACTGATGCAGCCATCATATCTAATTTAACAACAAAAATACTGCGCTTGTGTATAATGTGCAAACAGATAAGCAGCAACAAAAAATATGAGAAACATATACACATAAACAAACATAGAATTCAAAGTAATTTGCGCTAAGTGAACGTAATATAAATGTGGATGGATGGTAAAGTCCAAAAAAAAATTGGCACAAAATAAATAAGTCCAATTCCTTGAAACATATGTTGATTAAAGTGTTGGGTGCTGCGAGCTCTAAGGCCCCTTTCACATTGAGGAGTTTTTCAGGCGGTACAGCGCTAAAAATAGCGCTGCTATGCCGCCTGAAAAACTCCTTCACTGCACACTCAATGTGAAAGCCCGAGGGCTTTCACACTGAGGCGATGCGCTGGCGGGAGACAAAAAAATCTCCTGTCAGCAGCATCTTTGGAGCGGTGAGAGGAGCGGCATGTATACCGCTCCTTCCCATTGAAAACAATGGGAAACCGCGGAAATACAGCCCGCAATGCGCCTCTATAGAGGCGCATTGCGGGCGGTATTAACCCTTTATCGGCCACTAGCGGGGGTTAATACCGCACCGCTAGCGGCTGATTCCCGCGGCAATCCCGGCGGTATAGCGCCGCTATTTTTTAGCTCCCGCCCCAGTCTGAAAGGGGCCTAAATGGTATCCTTCACCTGGTGAATCACCAACATAAAGCAAGGTTGTACTGTACTCTTACCCCACACGGTGGACCCTCTGTTATGGAAGGTCAGACAAGCATAGGAAAATATCAGCTCCTGGTGCTAAGGGGAAACGATGATATAAGAAATATACCTATCTCCAACAGCTCCTCCAGATGACTGGATCAGGACCACTGAACAGATTCCCAAAAGAAATAAGAAGGGGGGCTTCCAATAGTGTAAAAAAACTTTTTAAAGGTAATTTATTCAGACAATGTGCACAACATAAGATACACAGTGCATAAAAACTGCAGTTTAAAATTCACACAGTGCATATAAAGCATAAATACTGCAGTTTAAAATTCAAATTTAAAAACTTGTGGTGGCGTAGATAGTGTCTCGTCGCCCGACCAGTTTCGTTACTACAAGGACTTCTTCCAGGGCATAGAGATTGCCATCTGTCACCGCTATGAACACAAATGCGCCACCAGCCAAGTTTCACTTTCATTTCCTGTTTGGCACATGGTATAAGCAAGCCTCAGTATGGATCATGCAACACATTGGTTGCTACGAGGCCGGTGGAAGTGACTATAGTTAGCCACACCTCCCTATCATAGGGGAAGTGAATACTGTGATCCAGAACTATAACACAGTATATTCCCATAACAGAATAACCTACTCATGCACTGGTAGGTCCCTCACTCACCAGATCCAGGCACCCTCAAGGGGTGTAAAGCCTTCACAGTGTTAGCCCTGTGTCGCTCTCTGGAAAACCTCCACTTGTTTACTCTGGTATGTAGCTCAAAATAAGAGAGAGAGAGTCCCACATAGTGTAGTATAGTCGATCAAAGTTTTATTTCACACCGGGCTCGGTATGCGAGATATGGTGGACATATAAACTGGGAGGTGGAGACTGGGCGGGGCCGGGATTGACTAATGACATGTATGTGGATGGTGCAGTGGTATGCTTTGTTTTTGCTAGATTTTGTAATGCATTGCTGCTTATTTTTCTACCGGAGAGTAATCTCGATGTATGTAAGTTTATACTGGTGCTTTAATAAACTTTTTTCTGGATAAAAAAAAAAGTTTTATTTCACAGAAAGAAAAAAGTCAGGTACTCACATTTGACAAATGAAATTCGAGCGTTTCAATATGGATATCTCACTTGTGTTTACGACTGAAATGCTGCTTTCAGTCGTAAACACAAGTGAGATATCCATATTGAAACGCTGGAATTTCATTTGTCAAATGTGAGTACCTGACTTTTTTCTTTCTGTGAAATAAAACTTTGATCGACTATGCTACACTATGTGGGACTCTCTCTCTCTTTTTGAGCTACATACCAGAGTAAACAAGTGGAGGTTTTCCAGAGAGCGACACAGGGCTAACACTGAAGGCTTTACACCCCTTGAGGGTGCCTGGATCTGGAGAGTGAGGGACCTACCAGTGCATGAGAAGAGGGAGCACTGAGTGAACACTGCCAATTGCATACTATATGAAGCACGGAGCACCCCCCTTTTTTTGCATGGACTGTTATAATCAGCATTAGATATTACTTTAATATAAGCACGGCACAGAGCACTTTAACTATTGAACTACAGTCATATATTGTATATATTCTTTCTTTTTCTTTTTATATTTATTAATTTTTATTTTTAAATAATAGCACGGATTCACGCATTTTTATTTCTTTCATGGTTTAACATATGGTTTAGTTTGCTCACCTAATGAGACACATGTGGACCAAGCTATAGCATTATATGGGATAAGTATTGTATTTATCATTTATTATTGTGTTTCTCACATATCAACTAAGAGGCGCCAACACCTACTACCTCACCCCTTATCAAGAAGGGTACAGGCATTCCCTCTGCACTGTAGCTCTGGCTCAAAGAGTAGAGGGGCTTGTAGCTGTCGTCTCAGGTGAACCCCAGGAGGCTCATGCTTAATGGAGGGTATGGGGCATATTTGAGGATTTTTAATCTGCTTTAAATCTAAATCATCTTTGTCTATCCAAAAAAATCTTGGGGCAAGCCCCCGTGGAAAACATGCATTGCTACCTTGGGAGTAGGAGTCTCTTCAAATGTAGTGAATTTATTGTTTCAGTAAAACAGGAGTTGGAAAATATTTTTCAACCTTCCCTCTCCATGATGGATAATTTTCCAATGCTACAGGCCCGCAGTCAGCATGTAGTTCACCCCAATCTTCTGCCGTCCTCAGCTGTTAGAGGCCAGGTACCCAGAAGAGAAAAGTTTAATGTCTCAGTCTCACAAGGGTTCTTTAGGATGAGGAGGAACAGTATTAAAGATCCTCTAGGTACAATTTGTTTCTGAAGCAATCTACACTACTATTCTATTTACCAGGCATTGGATGAGGTGAAATGTAGGTTTTCCTGGTACATAAAGTGCTTACTGAGGCAGTCTAGAGGGAATGGAAAGACCCAGAAAGAGGTTTGTTCTTTTCTAAAGCCTTGTACACACGATCAGATATCAGATGGAATCTAAACCCATGCACTTTTTCGTCGGAAATCCGATGAAGCTGACTTTCATCAGTCTTGCCTACACACCATCAGTAAAAAATCCGATCGTGTCCAAACGTGGTGACGTACAAAACTACAAGCCGAGAAAAATGAAGTTCGATGCTTCCAAGCATGCATCGACTTGATTCTGAGCATGCGTGGATTTTTGACTGATAGAGTTCCATACAGACGATCGGATTTTTCTATCGTTTTTTTATCCATAGGTAAAATTTAAAACGTTCTATTTTTTTTCACCGATGGAAAACAAACCGATTTGGGCCCACACACGATCGGTTTGTCCGATGAAAACAGGCCATTGGTCTGTTTTCATCGGACAAACCGATCGTGTGTACAGGGCTTAAGGCTCTATTTCCACTTGTGCAACTTGAACAGATCTATTCTATACCAACAAATGTATATGAACGCAATCTTTTTGGTGAAAAGTATACTCAACCTGGGTTGCTTCATGGCATCAATTGATCTCAGAGGTGCATACCTTCACATTCCATTTGTTGGAATACCCAAAAGCATCTTCGATTTGAGGTGAAGATGGAGAGCAGGATTTTTCATTTGCAATTCAGAGCCCTCCGTTTTAGGTTGTCCTCTGTGCTGAGGATTTTCACCAAGGTAGCTCTGAAGCCTCTGAGAATGAAAGGAATGTCAATGCTACCATATTTATAGGACCCTCTTCTGTTCGCCGGTTCCAGATATCAGATAGTGGCAAACCTAAAACCAACTCAAACTCATCTGGAAAGTCTGGGATGGCGGCTGAACATGCAAAAATCAGATCTTGTGCCAGCCCAAGTGGTTACTTTCCTGGGTTACACAGGAAAAAGTTTCTGTCAGCGTTAGGTCTGCTCTCAACCTCTAGTTCAGAGGTGCAGTGGGCTTGTCTGCCCTCTCATTCACTTCAACAGTTGATTATGCTGAGATGGGATCATCGTCAACAGTCACTGGAAAACACCATCAAGATCTCCTATCATGTAAAAAGAGCTCTCTGGTGGTAGAGGGACCAAGCTAATCTTTCTAGGAGTATTGATGGATGCCAGTGCTTGGGGCCCACTTGAAAAGGAAAATAGTCCAGGGTCCCTGGTCAAGACAGAAATCCAGAAAATCTTCCAATTGGAATTTATTGAAATCTATAGATCTATCTCTCATCACTTTTCATCAGTCTCTTCAGGGTCACCATGTCCGGATCCTTTCAGTCAATGCCTCAGCAGTAGCATTAATTTCAAAACAAGAGGGCACCAGAAGCCAAACCCTCTTGTTCTTGGCAGGTCAAATTCTAAGCTGGTCAGAATGGAATCTCTACTGTATGTGTGCCATTTTTGGGACCCAGGAAAGGTCTTAGTCACCAAGCGTACTTTAGGCAGGTGTTAAGACTGGCCAGCAAGGAGGCCTGCACAGCACATTTAAGCAGGCAATTCACCAGTCCTCTTAACAGAGGTCTGGTGCATCTCCAGATCAGATATGCAAAGCAACCACATGGTCAAGTTTTGCACAGTTCAGGGCAGTCATTTGTCAGGAAGATCCTGCAGGTGGTTGTCCCACGCTAGGGGTAAATTCTCGTTTATCTTCTCTAGGTGTGCTGTTCTGAAAGACAATTTTGGAAAATCTTAGACTTACCACAACACAATCAGGGTGGGTAGTAGCTGCTGTCCTAAAAGACTCCTAGAAATACTTTACTTGTATGTTTTTGTCTTATGCCATTTTTGGCAATGGTAGAAGCATTCTAATTTTAAAGATCAAAGATGAAAGCTGCAGTGTTTCCTGGGAAAATAAGTAAAGCTACCCTCTCTCGAGATGCTGTCCTGAAAGACTCCTAGAAATACCATTATCAATAAGTCTAACAAAGGTTTATTCTTTAGCCTTTACCCCCCCCTAATTTTCACCACTGATCTGGCTAGTAACACACATCCTGTATTAGCCTGCCCCCACTCTGGAAGAATGAGGACAGGGGGCACCTTTGGACAGCAGCATTGTCAGTCTGAGGGAGGGCTAGATGTACTAGCAGATTTAAATACACCAACAAATTGAAGCCAAATTCCAGCTAATATTTTATAAGCCGCTACAGCAAATCATTGTAAGCACTCCTGGTAGTGTTAAATTATTATTTCTCTTATCGTCCATGGACGGACACAGCTCCTTAAATCTTGACAAGTGGGTTATGTTCCCTGTTTACATGAGAGGACTAGGCAGAAACATGTTGGATAATTAAATACATGTTACATTAACAGAGTTGAACAGCCCCGCCCAGGCGGCGGTCCCTCCAGACATAACCCTCCTCACTGCAGCATACACCCTTAGTTTTGTTCTGCCTAGCAAGGAGAAGGACGTATGGCTCCCTTTGGGCCCAGCGCCCTGAGGAGAAATTGTATTTTATTTTGTTTTATTTTAACTTTTCTTGAAGAATCTTCTTTCAACTGTTGGCTAAGAGACAGGCTGGATAATATAGATCCTTGTAGTCTACTCTGTCCGACCAGCAAGCGTGGGCACACCTTTGCAAAGAGGCTGGGTCTGCCACGCCATACCCCATGACTCCTGGGGTGCCCGATGAGCTGTGCTCCGAGGTCCACATATGACTGGGCTGTGGTGTTGTCTCACTCACAGTGGACAGGGCCGACTGCTACCTCCATTGCGGTTGTAGTTCTGTCAGGAATGCGGACTCCGGATGGGCAGGGGTTAAGAGTGCCCCCTCCCCCCATTATCCCCTGGGGAATGCTCTGTTATGAAGCCACGGACCAGATACCTGTGTCGGCGCAGGATAAGGCATTTATGGGTGCGCTTCTCACTGCTGCAAGGGACTCTCTAAAGCTGGATAGTGCAGCTGGGTTTCCGCCGAGGGCTCTGTCTTTTTTGGATCACACAAATCAGACCGCTCTGTGTAGGTTTTTTCCTTCTATGCCCTTCTTTGATCATTTCTAAGATGCAGAATGAGTAAAGCCGCTGAGGGCTTTTGTAGTCCCTCGCAGCCGGGCGGTTCAGTGCCCCTTTGAGTAGAGCCCTTTCAAGAGGTGGGCTTCTTCTCCGGTGGTGGACCCTGCGGGTGTCATGTATAGGTGACCACTCTCCCTATTGCGGGAGTCCCCGCTTGTATGGATCTGACTGTTAGAAGATCCGAAGCACTGGCCCCTTCCATGTTTACTATTCTGGGGTCTGACTTGCGGCCTATTGTGGCCACTACTCTGGGGTCTCGGTCACTCAGAGTGAGCATTTTGCACCAGACAGTGGAGGAGCACCGACTCTCTCCCGAAGTTACTAGGCTAGCGGACCTGCTGGTCCAGGGCCTCGTATAGGTCTGTGATGCTTCATTGAATGCTGCACCCTGGTTATTCAGGGCTTCTGATTCAGAGATGGTTTTATGCATACAGTGGTGTAGTGGTTATCTCCATGACTTGGCAGCAAGAGAGTCATTGATTCGATTCCGGACACTGACACCAATCTGCCTGGAGCTTGCATTATCGCTCCCTGTGTCTGCGTGGGTTTCCTCCGGGTACTCCGGTTTCCTCCCATCCTCCAAATACATATGTGCATACACCTACATAATATACATACACACTATGTGTATGTATTATTAAAGGGCAACCCTCCCAGGCCGACAAAGGCTCAGCTGGGGGACTAATCCATCCCTGGGTGAGTAAGCCGATCAGGCCGGCACACAAACCCCGCCAATGTATGTAGCCTTCCCTCCCTGCTCTAGGTGGGGGGGCGGCTTACAGGTTCACAATTCAGGGAACCTCCCTGATCTCTGACAAGTGGGTCTGCGAGGTGGTCTCTTTGGAGTACTAGATAGGGTTTACTCCTATCCACAGAACAGAGTTCCTTCCTCGTGTCTTCCTCTCCCGGCTCGTCGGTCTGCCTTGGGCAGTGTGGGACTAAGCTGCAGGGTAATTTTACCTTTCCTGCAGGACAGGAGGTTTGGGGTTTTCTATGGGCCTCCGGCCCTGAATACCTTTTGTGAACGTTGGGTAGTTCCGCAGGGACACATACATGCATGTCCTGTTTTGCACATGTCACAGAATTTTCTGTGCTTCGTGAGGGCTTCTGTCAGTCTGTGGCCCTCCTTTTGATCAGGCGTCAGCACCAAGGGTTTTCACCTAGGATAAGTGCGAGCTCCTAACTTTGTTGGGACAGCGAGGCTTTGCCTCGTTGGCTACTTGGACGACCTTCTTCTGAGAGCAGCTTCTGTCTCAGACCTAGTGGATGTGTTTATAGCCATTCAGACCCTCCGAAGATTCGGGTGGGTGCTAAACATTTGAAGCCGGTCCTGGTTCCGACTCTATGGTGGAGTATCTAGGGTTGATCCGGACTCCTCGGTGGCGAAGGTCCTTCTTCCCCTGGAGAAATTGCAGACTCTTCAGTCTGCAGTGAGGGTATTGGCTTCACGCTATCGGTCTTCTCTCCGGGTACATGCAGGTCCGGGGCCTGTGGGTAGCCTCCTTCGAGGCGGTACTGTATGCCCAGTTCCACACTCGGGCTTTACAGGGGAAATACTGTCAAGGTGGTAAAAAAGTTTGAGGAGGTTGCAAGGTCATCCGATCTGGATTCAGCCGGACAACGCCACGGCCGTGGCTTCGGTCTACCATCAGATATACCGGCAGGCGGACTACTGGAGTCGCCAGATGCTGGACCAGGGCGACTGATATTTGTGCTTGGGGGTGTTTCGGCTCCCTTGCAGGAGGTGAGTCTCACAGGGCATTCTAGCTCAGCGGTAGACTGCCTGCCCTGCATGCATTTGACTCTGGGTTCAAGCCCAGGGAGGTCTGCGTTGTCACGTGGCCAGGGCTCGCCGTGGGCTTCTCCACCCATGGATCTCCTGGCCGCTCGTCTCCACCGCAAGGGTGTCGAAGTTAGTGGCCAGGTCTAGTGCTCTGGTACAGACGTGTCAGTCGCGCTGGTGGCCCGGTGGGGTCTGTATCGGCGGCTTTATGCCGTTCCATTGCTGTTGCTTCCTCGGCTGCTCCAAAGAGTGGAGGTTGAGGGGATCCCAATGGTTCTAATCGCTCCAGATTGGCCTTGGAGTCCTTTGTACAACGATTTCGGGCGCCTCGTAGCGGATGTACCCTGGCGGTCCTTCTGTCTTGAGGTCCCATACTTCCTCCTGTTGTACAGTCACTGACTTGCTCAACATGGCTATTCATAGCCAGACTTTAAGAGACCGGGGTCTGTCCGACTCGGTCATCTCAACCATGCTGAGGGCACTGTAGTCTTCTTCCGGAGGATCTACCGTCACACCTGGCAGGCCTACATCTCTTGGTGCGAAGAGATGAAGTGCCGTTCACGGACGTACTCGGTGGCCAGGGTCCTGCTGTTTTTACAGCTTGGAGTGGATCTCAAATTACTTAAAGCACCGTTTGGGGGGCAGATTTCAGCCTTGGCTGTGTTCTTTCAGTGGCCTTTTTGCGGCCCATTCCCTGGTGGGTACCTCTTTGTGCAGGGGGTTTGTCATATACTTTCCCCTCTTGGCCCATCTCTTCCCCCATGAGTTTTGACTCTGGTGCTCTCGGTTCTTCAGGAACCTTCCGTTTGGAAACAGAGAGATTTTGTCTTGATACTATTTTATCAGGTGGCCCTTTTAGTGGCCTTTACCTCTGTTAGAGGGGTCTCTGAGTTGGCGGGCTTGTCTTGCAAGCCGCTATGCTTGATCCTCCATAAGGATTAGGTGGTGGTTCGCCCGCGACATTCCCTTCTTCCGAAGGTGGTTTCGGCCTTTCGCCTGAATAAGGGCATTGTTCCATCCTTAAGTCCTCGGCCGGCGCATCCTACGGAAGTTGCTTTTCATACGTTAGGCGTGATACGCGCTTTACGGATGTACCTGCCTGCTATGGCTCCGTTTTGGAGATCTGACCCTCTTTTGTGTCGGTGTCTGGTCAACAAAAGCGCCTAGCGGTCTCGTCGACCACCCTTTCCTCTTTGGATCAGGCAAACCGTCATACAGGCCTATGTTCTTAGGGGCGGGCCCCCCTTTTCTGGTTGCGGCATTTTCCACCATGCGGCGGACACATCAAACACTTTTGACGCTATTTTGCGACCATTGTCATTTATACAGTGATCAGTGCTATAAAAATGCACTGATTACTGTGTAAATGACACTGGCAGGAAAGGGGTTAACACTAGGGGGCGATCAAGGGATTAAATGTGTCCTAGGGAGTGATTTTAACTGTGGGGGGATGGGCTACCAGTGACATGACAGAGATCACTGCTTCCGATGACAGGGAGCAGTAAATCTCTGTCCTGTCACTAGGCAGAACAGGGAAATGTCTTGTTTACATAGGCATCTTCCTGTTCTGCCTCTCCATGACATGATCACGGGCTGCCAGTGTACATCAAATTCGCGGGGCCCATGGGCACGGTCACGGAAAGCACGGTAACATCACTGAAAAAAATGACACTTTGCTACAATGTAAAGTAGTGAGTGTACAGCTTGTATAACAGTGTAAATGTGCTGTCCCCTCAAAATAACTTAACACGCAGCCATTAATGTCTAAACCGCTGGCAACAAAAGTGAGTACACCCCGATGTAAAAATGTCCAAATTGGGCACAAAGTGTCAATATTTTGTGTGGCCACCATTATTTTCCAGCACTGCCTTAACCCTCTTGGGCATGGAGTTCACCAGAGCTTCACAGGTTGCCACTGGAGTCCTCTTCCACTCCTCCAAGACGACATTACTGAGTTGGTGGATGTTGGAGACCTTGGAGGAGTCTCCACCTTCCATTTGAGGATGCCTCACAGATGCTCAATAGGGTTTAGATCTGGAGTCATGCTTTACCAGTCCATCACCTTTACACTCAGCTTCTTTAGCAAGGCAGTGGTCATCTTGGAGGTGTGTTTGGGGTTGTTACATTATCATGTTGGAAGGGAGGGGATCATGCTCTGCTTCAGTATGTCACAGTACAGTCCCTGACAAAAGTCTTGTCGCTTCTCTATTTTGTAGAAACTCCTGCTATTAACCTGACTTTTAATTAATCAATTGGTGTTAGAAATAGCTCATATGAAAAGCTAAAGCCCTCCCAAATGATGTTTAATGCACTGAAATAAATTAGTTTCACTGAAAAAAAGATTTATCATTTAATCAAGACAGAAGGGTCAAATTTTGGCAAGACAAAAGTTTTGTCGCCTATACAGAAATTGAACAACTTTACTGAAAATCCAAACATATGTCAGCAAATTAAGTAGTGGTGCTGTGAGATCCAAATGTAATATCTTGTATGACTTCCATGAGCTTGAAGAACAGCATCCATGCGGTTTGGCAAGGATTCATACAATTTATTGATGAAGTCATCAGGAATAGCAAAGAAAACAGTCTTGCATGCCTCCCAGAGTTCATCAATATTCTTTGGTTTCATCTTCCATGCTTCCTCTTTCATCCTACACCACATATGCTCAATGATGTTCTTGTCTGGTGACTGGGCTGGGCAATCCTGGAGCATCTTGATCTTCTTCGCCTTAAGGAACTTTGATGTGGAGATGGAAGTATGCGATGGAGCACCATCTTGCTGCAAAATTTGGCCTTTTTTATGGTTGGGAATATAAGGCCGAGTACTCACGGCAGGACATGTCCGATGAAAACGGTCTGCAGACCGTTTCCATCGGACATGTCTGGCCGGGGACTGCCCGGGGACTTCTGTTCGATGGCTATACACACCATCGAACAGAAGCCCGCGCGTAAACATTACGCGGGGCGTGTCCGCGGTGTCGCCGCGACAATGACGCGGCGACGTGGGCGGGCCGCCTTAAAAATGCTTCCACGCATGCGTCAAAGTCATTCGACGCATTCGAGGGATGCGGGCGGCAGGACATGTACGGTAGGTCTGTACAGACGACCGTACATGTCCGGGCGGACAGGTTTCCAGCGGACTGTTTTAAAACAAGTCCGGGAAACAGTTGTCCGCTGGAAACCTGTCCGATCCGTCCCAAAATGGTCCGCTCGGGCCAACACACGGCCAAACATGTCTGCTGAAACTGGTCTGCGGACCAGTTTCAGCAGACATGTTTGGTCGTGAGTACGGGGCCTAAGAGGTAGCTAGGATTTCTTGGTATTTTGGACTATTGATGATGCCTTCCACCCTGCAGATCCCTCGCACACCCCCATACTGGATGTAACCCCAGACCATGATTTTGCCTCCACCAAACTTCACTGTTTTCTGGGTAAATCTCGGCTCCATGCGGGTTCCAGTAGGTCTCCTGCAATATTTGCGGCGACTGTGGTGTAATTCAACAGAAGATTCATCTTAAAAATCCACCTTCTGCCACTTTTCCAGAGTCCATCCTTTTAGCAGGCTGTGGCCCTTGGCAAATGCCACACAGTTTTCTAATTGTCTTTTGTTTAGTGCTGGCTTATGGGCACTGATTCGACCATGGAGGCCATTTCGAGACAGAATCCGACAAACTGTTCTGGTTGACACAGGGACTTCAGATGACCAGGTCACGTGGAGCTCTGCTGCAGTGGAAAATGGGCTGGCCTTGGATTTTCGAGCCAACAAACGGTCCTCACAAGCAGTTGTCTTGCGGGGTCGGCCTGACCTGGCCTTGTCCAAAACGTCTTCAGTCTCTTCAAATCTTTTTTTTATCCTCTGAACTTGACGCTGAGACACATTGAAGGTGTCTGCCACATCAGCAGTTGATCTTGTTCTTCAGCCTCTTCATAATCAACACTTTAGTCTCTGGGTGAATCTTAGGCATGTTTGCAGAGGTCTAGTTGAAGTTGAGAAGGTCTAGTGTACTGGTGTTCTTTTTATACACACCTGAGACCTAATTGATCCATTATTAGTCACAGGTGAAGCTCATATGACAAGGCGACAACACTTATGTCTTGGCAAAAATTGACTCAATGGGCTTTACCAAGCTGTGAATATTAGAATACTTTTTGTCAGTTTCGTTTTGCACTGAAACATTATTACAAAAGCTGGTGGTATTAAAATGACCCATTTCTTGTAACAAAATATTGATTAGAAATATATTTTAGCGGCACTTCAGGTCAATTTGTACACAAGCAACAAGACTTTAGTCAGGGACTGTACATGTTGCCATGGTTCCCTCAATGAACTGTATCTCCCCAGTGCCGGCAGCACTCATGCAGCCCCAGACCATGACACTCCCACCACCACTTTTGTGAGATATTGTACTTTATAATACCATTAGCGCTTGGACATAATATAGTTATATTGAGAAATAAAAAAGTTTAATGAATATTGCAGTCTTTTGTGTGTGTGCATGTGAGGGGCTGCTGTAAGCTTTAAAGTTTGATTCCTTGTCTTGGCTAGCTGAATTGAATGCTTGGGAGTTTTGTCTTAGGCAACAAGGCATGGGTCTCAATTTATGATAAATACATTGAGACCCATGCCTTGTTGAGGGACTCCTGAATGCCTCTTAATCTGCTATGCAGGAGAGCTCTGCTTACAGCTGGTGACTCTTCTCTGTGTTTTGTCAAAGCTAAAAGTACTGATAGGTTATTCATTATGGGCCTCATTTATCACAGTGACAAATGAAGAACCTCAGAAAGTTTATAATAAAATTTGAGATCCAATAGGTTATTGTAAAAACAGGAGAGATCTTTCCTCCACATTTTTGTTTTGAAAAAAAAAAATCCAATTGATTTTATGACTGCTGTTCTATGAAAGACTATATGTTATCAAATTTTTTCTTTTAGTCAAATAAAAATAATTTTAGGTTAATATTTGTTTAAAAGCAGGAGTACAGCATTTCATTATAATACATCCATATTATGTTATGTATACTGTTCATATCAAGATAAATTGGCCCTTGGATGCAGCTTTCTGTCCCGAATGGGAAATTGTGCTAAATAAAAATTAATATAGCTCATTATTTGGAGAGAGGATAGAAAATCTGGAGACTGTGACATTTAGCAACTTTCTGCATGGCTGAATCAGGCTCGTCACAGGGCAAAAGAAAAAAAAAAGAAAATCAATATTTCAATATCGGCCATTCAGAAATTGTTGTTTGGGTGAACAAGAGTAACAGGCAAGATACACACATTTGTATGAAGAAAGTCAATATTCAACCTTGAGCGTTAACAACTATTGATATCTGCACAAAGCATGAAACACACCATGTTTGACAAACGGCTCTTCTCATGACTTTAAAACAGCATGAAATGTCACTGTGCTCAGGGAGAAAAATGTAAAAATTGTTCACCTGTCTTCACTACAGAACACTACGAGTTAAAGCTGTTAACATGAGATTATTTTCTGTTATTACCCAGAGAACATTAAAGCTTTTTTGTATGAAGGCGATGTGATGATTTTACAGTTGGCAAGGAAGTAAAAAAAACAAAACTGAAAAATAGAGCCTAGTTATAAGAAAATAATATATTGAACCATACTTGATTTTTTTTATTTTTTTTATTTGTTGCAACCCATTGTTTATTTTTTTTTTACCTTGGTTAATGGAAGTTACATTTTACAAGATATTGTGGAGAAAAAAAGAGATTTGATTATGCACTGCTATAGGATCAGGGCAAATTTATACAAAATTGGCATTGTATAAATATGTGAAAAAAATAACAACAGATTTTAATGCAGGGTTAATGTATCCCTGCAATTTCTTTTTCTTTTTTTGTCATGTTGCTTCTCTTTTTCACTGATAGTATTTTCAATTGTGAAATCGAATTGTGAACACAATTATATACATTTAATTGCTGAGCATTTATTAAAGAGGAAAAATGTTATGTACATTATACACGTATCATGGTTAACATAGCAGGGTGCGTATGTTCAATGCAGAATTATAAGTCTTTCTGTAGTAGAACTATGTCTGTGGAAACCATTTTTACATTGTTGGCAAATGTGTCACATGATGAGCTCTTAAAAGGACCCTGTTGTCACTAAGAAGAAAAACTCCAAACCGGTATACTTGTAAAAGAAGAGAACACCACTCTGTTCAAGAGAAATCCTCTGCTAAGGTCAATTCGGAAACTAAAGCCCTGCACACAAGATCGGTTTGTCCGATGAAACGGACCGATGGACTGTTTTCATCCGACAAACCGATCATGTGTGGGCCCCATCGGTTTGTTTTCCATCTGTGAAAAAAAATAGAACATGTTTTAAATTTTTCCTATGGATAAAAAACTGATAGAAAAATCCGATCGTCTGTGTGGAACTCCATCGGACAAAAATCCACGCATGCTCAGAATCAAGTTGACGCATGCTCAGAAGCATTGAACTTAATTTTTTTCGGCTCGTCATAGTGTTGTACGTCACCGCGTTTGGACACGGTGGGATTTTTGACTGATGGTGTGTAGGCAAGACTGATGAAAGTCAGCTTCTTCGGATATCCGACGAAAAAATCCATCGGATTAGATTTCATCAGATATCCGATCGTGTGTACGAGGCTTTACACTTTCAAGAGTGTCAGCCTCTTTGGTGCCCCCTGCACTTAATGGTTACTTCTGCCAACCTCCACATCATTATGAACACAGTAATGATATGCAAAAAGTGAGAAGAACAAGTAAGTACTGTGAGAGACCAAGAAGATCGGCACTCCTGCAAGTGGCAGTTTCCAAGTGAACTTAAAGGATAAGTTCACCTTTGTAAAAAAGATAATAAATGCACATCTTATTGCAGGTTAAAAAAAAAATCATTTTTTTATTTGTTACTAGGAGCCTATAAAGCATTGCATCTGTGATCAGCAGATTGCGGGTGCCATGCAAGGACTGTAAGTTGTCTGCTCATATGGGCAGGCAGTTACACACTGAGAGGAAGAGACAATGAACTACCTAGAGCACTCAACAGAGCTACAGCCGCAAAGGCTGTCAGCAGTTTTAGTTCTACCATTTACAGACCTCTGTGAATGCCGAAATATTTTTTTAAATTGTGGCAACGAGTTCGGGAAGAAGGTCCCCGGCTTGCTGTCACCAAATGCAGCAGATTGGGGAGTGGCTACAGGAGCGGAAACGTTAAATTTTCCACCCTAACAACGGGTGAAACATTTAACATGTTCCCAAAGTTGAGCTTATCCTTTAAGTAGAGGATTTCAACTTGAATGGAATGGCATTCAAACTTAAAGGGTAACTCCACTTTCATGGGGAAAAATGTGTATACAATTGCTACACAAGTCATATTGTAATTGAATGTTATTAAAAATTACCTTTCCTTTTCAATCAGCAGCTCTGTAATTTTCTGAAAATGCAATGCAATATGGCTACCTGGAGTTGTTCTATACACAGAGTGTGTACTGACCACCCCCAAAAAACATAATTTCCTGCTTGTGCGATTAGCTCACCAATTTTCGTTTGAATTTGGACTTGAATTGTTTAAAACACGTGTCTTCCTCATGAGAGATCCCCCTGAGGAATATACGTGACCCTGTGTCGAAAAAGTGTAGGGGAGGGGCCAGGACGGTAAAGGTACTTGAGTTCTATAGCGATTTAATGAGCTGATCGAGATTTTGGATGTGCGGCTCTATGTTGCACTTTAAACCCATGTTCATATTAGTGTGGTGCGCTGGAAGCACCTGCATATTGTGAGTACCCTGTACATTTTAATAAATGCATGTTAAAGTGTTTTAAACAATTCAAGCACTATTGGAGTCTTTTTCTCTGTATATACTCTGCTGCTGACATACTGAGGAGAAGAGGTTTAGGAGCCAGCTGTGTTTAGATATCTCGCTTGAGTCCTTGGGTGGGTCATAGGTGCTTTTTGACCCTCTTTCGTTGTAGGTCGTGCTCCCAGAGTTGAGCCTCTACCCATTGGAGGGAGGGGGAGCATGAGTGAGGTGATTAGTTGGTGGTGGTCTGGAAGTTTTAAATACAAGATTTTACAATTATAAACACGTTAAGTGTTCTAAACAATTTAAGCACTATTTGAGTCATTTTCTCTGCATATACTCTGCTGCTGACTAGGGATGAGCGCCGGTGTGTTTGCACACTCCACGTGTAGAGCCTGCCAGGAAGTCGGCATTGTGCTGCGCCATTCACAGGCAGGGAGACATTTCCTGATCTCTGCAGCCGAGCATCGGGACAATGGTCTTCCCTGCCTGTGATTAGCACAGCTCCATGCCGACTCTGCACGTGGACTGTGCGAACACACCGGAGCTCAGCCCTACTGCTGACATTAGGAGGAGATCTTGGGAGAAGTTTAGGAGCCAGCTGTGTTGGATATCTCACTGAGTCCTGGGGTGGGTCACAGGGGGTCGCACTCCCAGAGGTGAGCACGAGTGAGGTGATTCGTTGGTGGTCTGGAAACTTTTATATAGGATTTCACAACTACATTTAGTTGTTCATCATTCAACATCCATTTGTGGAATTTTCACTGTTTTAATATGGACTTTTTGTTGCACCTTATTGTATGGACATTTAATTATGCACTTTATATGTTGTTTGATTCATTAATTTTTTTTCATATTTGTTTATATATTCGGATTCAGGGCTGCACCTTTATATATTGAGTTTTGTAAACATGCATATGGGGATGTGATCAGTGCTAGCAGCTGGTCTTTTGAACATCTTTCACACACACTGGGGGTTATTTACGAAAGACAAATCCACTTTGCGCTACAAGTGCACTTGAAAATGTGCAATTGCTGTAGATCTGAGGGGAAGCTCTGCTGATTTTATCCTCAAATCATGTGCAAGCTAAAATGCTGTTTTTTATTTTCCTTACAAGTCCCCCTTTAGATCTACTTGCAGTGCACAGTGGATTTGCCTTTCGTAAATGACCCCCACTGTGTTTCTAGTACATATATAGTTACTTTTTGGGTAGCTCGCAAGTCTCTATCACATGTACAATAATCTTATTGGGGCTGAAAGATAGACTTGTTATTGGCATCTGGGCTATTAGATTTGTATGTGCAGTTAGTAACATTGGCCCGGATTCAAGAAGCAATTGCGTCTGCGTAACCATAGTTACGCAGCGCAATTGCTCACTTGCCCCGGCGTAACGAGTTCTCCTGATTCAGAGAGCTTGTTACGCCGACTACAGCCTAAGATATGCGTGGCATAAGCCTCCTTATGCCTTCATATCTTAGGCTGCATTCTTGCGTTGGCCGCTAGGGGGCGTTCCCATTGTGGTCAGCGTATAGTATGCAAATTGCATACTAACGCCGATTCACAACGTTACGCGAGCCCTGCGTACGCAATTTACGTAGTTTCCGTACGGCGTGTTTAGCATAAGGCTGCCCCTTCTAATAGCAGGGGCAGCCAATGCTAAAGTATACCCGTCGTTCCCGCGTCGCGACGTTTGAATTTTACGTAATTTGCGTAAGTGATTCGTGAATGGTGCTGGACGTCATTCACGTTCACTTTGAAGCAAATGACGTCCTTGCGACGTCATTTGCCGCAATGCACGTTGGGAAAGTTTCCCGACGGAGCATGCGCTCTACGCTCGGTGTGGGAGTGCGCCTAATTTAAATTATTCCCGCCCCCTACGGGATCATTTACATTAGGCGCCCTTACGCAGGGCAAGTTTACACAGCGCACACGCAATTTACGAAGCTACTGCTCCATGAATCGTGGGTAGCGCAGGAAATTTGCAGGGCGCAGGGCAAAAACGCTGCCCTTCGCCTCCGTAACAAAGGGGCAAATCTACCTGAATCCGGGCCATTGTGTAGTGTGGCTCTAAACCTGTTTTGTATTGTTTATAAAATAATCATGGAGACAGTAGAGACTATTCACGTAGTTCACTTCTGTTCACCGATCATGTTAACAAAAATATTTTATCTTTATTATTCCTGTAGGGCCACAAGTACTGTGTTAGCTAGCTGCAGGGCACTCTTCAGGTCCATGGCACAACCTTTGGTGTGACCCAGTCTCTGAAAGCTCATTCTATAGGTTATGTTCTCTGCATTATTTTTGTAATATATCAGAAGAATGTGAATGTTCTCTAGTTTCAGAGCCATGGTACAGCCTCTTGACCTTCTCAGCCCCGCCCCCCACCCTCATCAGAACCAACTGCTCGTGTGTGTGTCCAAGGCCTTGCCTTATTTTTGGGCTTAGTTGTGTTACACCACTTATCGGTAAGTGTCTTTCAATTACTTACAACAAATGCATTTTATGAGTACAATAATAATTATCTTTATGGCAATCAAAAGTTATGTTTTTTACCAGTGGCATTAGGTGCATGGGAAAACACACCCTTGTTAGTGTTGAAAGTTTTTATTAAGGATTTTATAATAAATTGTATATAAACAACTGTGTGTGTTTTTGAGAGTCAGGCTCCTTTTAGATTTACCAAAACCATATAGTATGAGGTCAAACCTTAATACTTTTAATTTGTATGCAATCAAGCAGATCCTTGTTCTACATAGTGTACAGTAATTCTAAAGGAAATTGAATAGTATAATGTATAGTCAGCTTAATATTGAACAAGTGTTGATGGTCAGTAATTATCACAGGTGAAGAGAGTTTTGCAAACTCTCACCTGTCCCTCCTAATCAGAGAGAAAAGGACCATAGGGACCCTACTCTGCAACCAAAAGGGGGAAATTTTCCCTGCAAAGCACAAAGTTAGAGCTATAGGTGCAAAAATTATCCAAATTCGGTAAAACTAATTTTGTAAACCATGGCAATAAAATAACTGCCTTTGTGGAAATTATTTCTCACACAATCACCTCTATAATAGAATAGTGTGGATACCAAAAGTTTGCAGGATTCCTAAATGAGTTATTAAACATTACCCTGCTTTACTGGCTTCACCCTATCTATTCAACAGGCTTCTAAAACTTCAGGGGTTGCTAAATAAATTGCTACAATTATCTCTGCCCGTGCCACTACTTCTCACTGACTATTGATAGGCTATGGATAAATACCCTGGAATCCCTAAAACAATCTTTCAGTATGGAGATCTTAATAATATTCCTATATAATGGTCTCCAAATCTGCCTGCCTATCAGGTAACCTCTCTTCTTCCAATAGGCTGGCTATAGGTACCTATAGTACTCTGGAGTACCTCAGCTCACTGTGCCATTTCTTCACACTGATGATAAGCTGTAAATACCTGGAATCCCTATCAATCTTTCAGTATGGAGATCTTAATCAATTTCACAAAGGCAGTTCTTTTATTGCCATGGTTTACACAATTAAGTTTCACACAATTTGGATCATTTTTGCACCTCCTAGTTCTAACTTTGTGCTTTGCAAGTACAATTCCCCCTTTTCTTTGGTTGCAGAATGGGGTCCCTGTAGGGTTGCCACCTCATCCTTTTAAAACAGAACACATATTAATTACACAGGTTCTGTGGCTAATTAAGGTGGTAATTAGACTCATTTGGTTCCTTACCTGCATTAAATTAGCCTCAGAACCTGTGTAATTCATATGTGTTCTGTTTTAAAGGGATGAGGTCCCTGTATAGTGTTTTTTTTTTTTTTTTTTGTCTTTTTCGCTCTGATTAGGAGGGACAGGTGCAAGTTTGCAGAGCAGAGCTCTCTTCACTTGTGATAATTACTGACCATCAACACTTGTTCAATCTAACGCTCCCTTGAGGTAAAGCAACACACACACACAGTTGTTTATATTCAATTTATTAAAATACCCTTAATAAAGGTTTATTAAAATACCCTTAATAAAGGTTACATTTTATATCAGTAACATGTCTTTCAAGAAATGCACAGAGGACAGCTTGCTGCAATGGGAGACCTTGCCCCTTATTATCCCATTGTTTCTGGAGATGATTCACTGGTGTTCCCAGAAAATAACGATGCCTGTAACCTGGATCTGGGGACCTCTGTTTCTATATGGTCATCCGTTCAGCTGATTCTCAAACTCTGCTGGCTGAGCTTAAGACCTGTGCTGTGTCTACAAGGCCTTTTAGATTCACTTCTGATTTGATGTCGGTCTGTGCACAATTAATGGAGCAATCTGCTCTCAGAAGCACTTTTCACAGCAGAATCTGTCTCTGACCTTACTGGGCCTTTAACGCTGAGTGCCTGAAGCCTCTATCATCATCTATGATTCAGAGCTTTTACAACCTGCCTTTAATAATGTTTTTAAGCAGATTCCATATACAGCAACTCACATGTGCAAACTGTAGTTTTTAATCTGATTGCAGCAGCACAAAAAGACCCTATACTTAGTACAGCATTTTGATCCCTTAAATGAATAGCAAATCATACTGCATCAAAGGCCTTCCCTATGCACTTGGTAAATGAAACATTTTCTCTTTGGAGACTAGGAACATCCCATGCAATAATGGCTTTCCCCTGACAATGTAATGAAGTTCTGTCCCTTTTGTGGACCCTTTAGTTCTCCACCTTAACCAAGGTACCACCACACAGGCTAATTGAGTCTTAGGAATTTTACCAATAGACAGTTGGACATTTGATTTAGGTCTCAGTTTTGTTCTTTCAAAGCATGAATAACAGCACAGTGCTTGTGCTGTGTCATTTGGCCATTTGTATCATCTAAAATACCTGGTTGATCCTGCCTGGTGTTGCCCTCCCCTCTGTAAACTGACCACATTTATCATGGCTGCTGAGCCATGATACCATGCTCAGTTTAAGTGCCTCCATCATCCCATTGGGGGTTATTTACGAAAGACAAATCCACTTTGCACTGAAAGTGCACTTGGAAGTGCAGTCGCTGTAAATCTGAGGGGTAGATCTGAAATGAGGGGAAGCTCTGCTGATTTTATCATCCAATCACGTGCAAGCTAAAATGCCTTTTTTTTTCTATTTTCCTTGCCTGTCCCCCTCGGATCTACAGCGAATGCACTTTCAGTGCACTTGTAGTGCAAAGTGGATTTGGTCAATCAACCCCATTGTCTCTCTTTGCTTCTTCTCTCCCCCTCCCTCCCTGCCTGTCAGCTAGTGAAAGTGTCAATCTGCTCCCCACCCCTCCTGCTGCTATAATAACTGTGTGTTATTCCTACATTCCTCTATGTTAAATTAATCTATGTGTCCTAGTGTATGTGCTTTTTGAAATATGTCGCTTTAAACCCTATTTTATAGCGCCGCTCAGTGCTCACGTCACTCTCCTCATCTCCTTTCCTCCTCCCGACTGACTTTAGTGGGGGAATTTAAGCCGGCTGTAGTTCTCAGATCAGGAAAGGAGAGCAGCAGGAAGCCACGTGCGCAACAAGCAACACTATAAAATACGGTATAATACAGCAAATTTTTAAAAAGCACATACACTGGGGCACATAATTGAATGTAACAAAGGGGATTGTGGGAATAACACAGTGGCTTTACAACCACTTTAACCGAAGTAACTGTCTATCTCCTGTTGGAAAAGGCTTTCATGGAAAAGTATGTCATCAATGGTGGCACGGTTTAACTCTTTCACTGCCACAGCTTTTTTTTTGTGTTTTGTGCACATACGTTTAAAAAAACATTTTAGGCATGAAGATTGCTTAAAATCCCCAAGCAACATATATTTTCTGAACGCAGGCACCCTGTAGAATAAAATGTTGGTAATTCCAATTTGTTATGTCACCCGATATTTGCGCAACGGTTTATCAAGCACAACATTTCAGTAAGCAATATATTTTTTGGTAAAATATAAAAGATGCGGTTGCGCCCAGTAATTAAAAATTAGCGTTATATGATGATGTCACTGGGTGATTCTGTCCCCTTTGATGCCAAGTGGTATCCCTCTAAGACCACCCATGACGTTCTAGGGCAAGGTCTCATCTGGGTAACCCCCCCTTTGTTTGCTCAAAGGCAGGGCGAATGGGTGCTGTTGTTTAGTGAGTGTCAAGCGTTGGTTGTGTTCGGTGGGCGACAGGTTTCTTTTTTCATGCAGGCTGACGGCCACAATTGGTGATGGATTTACATTGGCAGTTTTTGTTTGTTTAATAAAGGACTTGTCAAACACTCTCTTATGTTTTTATTCACGTTTGACATTTTTTTGGAGAAAGAGTAGGGGTACTATATACCTCATACCCATTCACAGGCGGGCCCTTGTTAAAAAAAAAAAAAAGGGGGCTTGCAGATTCTGATAAGCTACCCCCCACAATTACTGAGCCATGGGTGTGGAGAAAAGGCCCTTGTTCTCATCAACACGAAGACAATGTGCTTTGCAAGGGGGCACTCTCCCTCCCCCTGGCAAAGTGCTCCCCCCATGTTAAGGTCTGGTATGGTTCAGAAGGTGGGAGACCATTTGCCGCCCCCTCCCCTTTCCTGGCCTATCAGGCTGCATGCTCGTAAAAGGGTTTGTTTATTTATTTTTTATTTCTGGCTCTTTTGTTTACAATCTGCTGTCTGTGGGAAATCCCCCCGCTGACAGCAGGGATGGCTCATCATTGTTAGGAAGCCGGCGGGTGCTGGATCTTTATTGATTACTCGTCCGTAGTAACACATGCATTAAAAACGTGTCAAAAACGCACCAAGTCACAATGAACTACAAAATTGCAATAAGAATTGAATCAAAATTGTACTGCACTAGTGTGAACCTAGCCTAAATGTAATTTCTGTCTGCTGCCTCATTCCCTTGATACCAAGTCAAATTCAGCCACCAAAGAATAACAACCTCATGTTGTCTTTTATACAGCAGAACCAAGAGGTGGGGGAGTAAGAAAAAGCAGAAGGAGATAATCTAATGTGGTGTAGTGAAAGGAACATAATGAGATAGCAGAGTGGCAGAGATATGAGCTGAACAGTCTGCTGCTTCTCCTGTCACTTCTCAGTCACAGAATGATGGTAGGAAGGAGACCTGTAGGTGAAGGTAAAACATCAGCAGAGTAACATCAGATCTCCTGATGGGCTGTGCTCTGTGGCAGGGATGTGTAAATCTCAGCAACAGATAGACAATTATAATGCCCCTAGCAGGTAAAATATAAATATATACAGAAGCTATTTCTTCGTTGTAATTAGTTGTTAGTGAAATAAAATGTAGGAACCAATGGGTTCCAAACCAGTAACCAAAAAAACAAACAAATCACAATAAAGATCTGCGTGTTGAGAAAAACTCCAGGTCCTGGTGGACACCCTACAGAGTTTTATAAAACTGACCTAGAAGTTATAGGCCCCTACTAGTTTGAAATACTCCATAAAGCATTAGAGGTGCACTGCCTCCCACCCTCCGTGTCGAAGGCTGTAGTTGTTGTCATATTTAAGCCCGGAAAAGACCTTGAGTTATGTTCATTCTATAGGCCAATATCGCTACTTAACATAGATGCCAAAATCCTGACTGAACTCTGGTCTCCGTGTATTAGGGATAGTATAACGGACAGGTTTTATGCCGGTCAAGGGTACGGACATAAACATTCGTTGACTCCACAATAATATAGCCATTTTTAGAGATAAAACCACACAGGGGGTGGTGGCCTCATTAGACACAGAAAAGTCCTTTGACTCAGTGGAATGGAACTATCTGTGGCTGGTACTCAGTCGATTTAATTTTGACCCAAAGTTCATCACCTGGATTCAGTTGCTATATAAGACCCCTGTGGCCCATGCGCAAACTAATGGTATCCTCTCCCCTCCCTTTCCACTTTGCAGGGGAATAAGACAGGGGTGCTCCTTGTCCCCGGGGCTATTTGTCTTGGCCATTGAGCCCATGGCTTCCCTGCTCCGTTCTACAGACACAGGTGGGCTGATGGTGGGGCCTTTGGTGGAGCGTGTATCATTATCTGCAGATAACACTCTTCTCTGCGTTAAAACTCTCTTGTAGCGGCTCTAGCAATTATAGTTAAATACAGTGACTTTTTCCGGGTAAGAATTTACTGGAGTAAGTCTAATATATATTCTGGCTGCAGATGTTAATACTAAAATGCCAGATATGGAAAACACTCCCTTTGACCCCAGTTGAATGCGTAAATCTACTTCACCAATCTACTTTTTCCCCACAAATAGATCTTTCTTTTGGTGGCATTTCATCACCTCTGCGGTTTTTTTTTTTGCGCTATAAACAATAACAAAGTGTAAATTTTTGGAAAATATATATATTTTTTTACTTTCTGCTATATTACATATTCAAAAAAATATATAAAAAATAATTTATTCATGAGTTTAGACCAGGGGTGTCCAAACTATGGCCCTCCAGTTGTTCCAAGACTGACATTCACAGACACGATTAGGCATGATGGGAATTGTAGAGTTTTTCATTGCCTCATGGGAAGTGTAGTTCCGCAACAGCTGGAGGGCCATAGTTTGGACACCCCTGGTTTAGACCGATATATATTCTTCTACATATTTTTGGTAAAAAAATAAAAATAAATCGCATTAGGCGTATATTCATTGGTTTGCGCAAAAGTTATCACGACTACAAACTACGGTATCGTTTATTTTTTTATTGTTTTTACTGGTAATGGCGGCGATCTGCAATTTTTAGCATGACTGCGACATTGTGGCGGACAAATCCGAGCCCATATTACACTTTTTGGGGACCAGTGACATTATTACATTGATCAGTGCTATAAAAATGCACTGATCAATGAAAACATGACACCTGCTGGGAAGGGGTTAACACTAGGGGGCTATCAAGGGGTCAAGTGTGTTCTAACTGTAGGGGGATGGGCTTACTGAAACATGACAGAGATCACTGCTCCCGATCACTAGGAGCAGTAGATCCCTGTCATGTCACTAGGCAGAACAGGGAAATGCATTGTTTACATAGGCAGTTCCCTGTTCTGCCTTTCCTCGCCGCAATCACAGGCCACCGGTGGACATTGAGTATCCTGATTTTACGGACTAATGTACAGGTACGTCAGTTTGTGCAGAAGAGCTATTCTGCCGATGTATATCGGCGTGATGCGGTCAGCAAGTGGTTAAGATAACATTTCTTCAATTTTTTTTTTATATTTTTAGAAATACCCCAATCCCTATTCCAGTTGAATTTTCCCGCAAGCTGGATGGGATTTTTACATCCTTAATCTATCCTAGGGACTGCCCCAGTGCAGATGAACACAAATTACAGCTTCCTCTGTCCTCTGGTGCACTGGCAATGCCTTGCTTCAGAAAATACTATTGGGCGGTGGTGCTGGTTACAGTTCGCTGGTGGTTTGCCCAAACTATATCTAACCCAAGAGTCAACTTGGAAACGGCTATCCTGAGATCCTATTCTGCCCTAACAAACATAGGGCCAGATTCACAGAACAAATACGCCGGAGTATCTACTGATACTCCGGCGTATTTTCAAATTTGCCGCGTCGTATCTTAGTTTGTGATTCACAAACAAGATACGACGGCTTTTGGCTAAGATCCGACAGGCTTACGACTTCGTACGCCTTCGGATCTTAGGCTGCAATACTTCGGCCGCCGCTGGGTGGAGTTTGCGTCGTTTTCCAGCGTCGGGTATGCAAATTAGCATTTACGGCGATCCACAAACCTACTCGTGTGCGTAACGTCGTTTTTTCCCGTCGCAAAGTTAAGCAATCTTTTTCATTGCTTAACTTTACACCAGCCATGTATGGCCGTCGTTCCCGCTTCGAATTTTAAATATTTTTTTTTTTCGGCGTAAGTACGGCGTAAGTACGTTACGCACGTCACCATTCATAAACACGTTGGGGCACCGTAATTTCACGCAAAGCACGTCGGGAAAATTGCGAACGGAGCATGCGCAGAACGTTCAGTGCGGGAGCGTGCCTAATTTAAATGGTACACGCCCCATTTGAACTAGGCGGGCTTGCGCCGGACGTCTTTACGATACACCGCCGCAAGTTTACAGGTAAGTGTTTTGTGAATCAGGCACTTACGCTGAAAACTTGCGGCTGTGTAACGTAAACACGATACGTTACGCCGCCGGAGTTCTACGAGAATCTGGCCCTGAGTCTATAGAGCGATGAGGGCTACCCCGCAGACGACAATCCCTATGCGGACTACGGTATGGGTATGGGAACAAGTTGAGACAGTCGATACCATTTCGCCCCGCACCCTGCTATGGGGTAATCCTAAATTACCACATTTTAGATTCATCCCAGATCCCGATGTACGGGCTAGATATGGCATTGTGAAAATACAGCAGATTATGTCAGGCGGAACTTTACTCCTACTCTACGGGCAACATTTCAACTCCCCTCGTGGATGCTGTTATGATACTTACAGTTGAAACATGCAGACTCTCTCCTATTCTGCTCCTGGAAGGAAAATATCTCTACCCTTTCAGAAGAGGAATGGGACCAGAGAATGCAGCAGTATATACCTACGGTAATTTCCTCTAGGGATATGTTTATTCAAATCAAATTAATTTATAGGGCATATTATACCCCTCAACGTCTAGCCTGGAAACGTGTCCTAAATGCCAGCAGGCAGTGCGGACGTATTTCCATGTAACATGGTATTGTCCATTTATTTAAGATTTCTGGAAGGCAGTAGTGGCGGATATAAATGCCGTTACCAATCTTTCGGTGACGTGGGATCCCAAGGTGCTCCTTTTGGGTATTACCGACTCAGTGGCACAATCTACACCCACAAAGTTATTATTGTTCTATTTGTGTTTTTATGATAGAAAGGTACTCCTACAAAACTGGAAGTTAGTTGCTCGTCCTATGGTTGCCCAGACGCGTATGCTAGTAGACTGTACTGCCTTTATTTAAACTTGCATGTGTAGTAAATGCCCCCGGAAGTTTGGAAAAGTGTGGGGACACATGGGTTAAGGCTAGATCACTTAATCTTTAGACCCCCTACCCTCTAGTGTATGGGAAGGTAAAGCTCCTGCAGAAATCTGAGTGAGTTGCAGACCCCGAGATCCAGGCAATAGAGAGGTGGCCATAATTATTAGGAGTGGGCCCTTGTCAATCCCCCTCGACTTATTAAGGTTACATACCTTTTTGTATTTTTCCCCTTATTGACCTTGGTTTCCCTCCCTATATGTCTTATTCTTTCTCTTAGATTTTGTCTTCCCCCGCCCCCTGATCTTATTTCCATTTTTCCCCATTTCACTTGATGTCAGTACACCCCTTTGAATAATTCTATGCTCTCACATTCCTTCTTTCATAACACCCTGGGAAAATATCCAGCAAGTCTCCTTCAGTTGATGCCTGTTCCCCAGAACTGGTGACTACTATGACCAGCATTTATTACTTTGGATATGTTTGTGAAGTTTTTTCAGCTCCTTGATTAGGAACTTCTAGGAAGTGATTGAATGTATGCTGATATTTAAATTCTCATGTCTGGTTTATTCCCCCCTTTTTTATGTCCAAAACTGTACATGTGAATGTATCTATATCTGTTATTTCAATGTAACATATACCTCAATGTTCTATGAATGGTTATGTCCTGCTTTATTCACCAATAAAATGTTTCTGTTAAAAAAAATAAAAAAAATAAAAAGCTGAGTGTTGTAAAGTGAAGGTACGATCAGGAGGGAAATTGGGACTTTAAATGAAGCAATAGAATAGTTGAGGTAAGAGTAAATAAATACTTAGTAACATGAATCTGAAGACAGTAAACAATATATTTAGTATATACATAATTTACATGCACAGAACATTCACATGATGGAGAGGCATATACATAGCAGCATGAAGTTACAATATTGGATATATGAAAATTAGTTGTAGAAAATAGTATGGCAATGAAATTGCCAAAGGCAACATGCTCGGCACCCATGTGTGGACCTAGGTAGGTCCACTGAACAATATAAAATAATAATAATACATAATAAGTAGGTAAGTGGAATTCCATATTAGGTGTAACTGTAGCATCAAATATAGCTCTACGCGTTTCGTGGATATGTCCACTCGTCAGGAGCAGATGCAGCAGAATTCCTAGGGATTATTAAAAGGTTTTAATGTTATTATATAGTAAGTCAATATAAATACATCAGGGTAATGTAGATGTTAAAATAAATCATGGATAATGAACCAACCACACTCACCAACCTAGGCAACGAGTGCAGCGTGCAGCAAATGGGCTGGGAGCAGAACATCAAAGGGGTAGAGAAAGGAAGCGCCACCTAAGTGCAGTATTAAAGAGGTTCTTTTAATGACACATTGTAAAAAACACACTTACAAGAAGGTAAGGAAAGAAGGCTCATCTGTAACATCCTGTAGTCCTCATCCCGGATCCATGGGCTGCTTTAGAAGTGAAGAAAGCAGATTGTGTGGAGTCTTCAGGCCTGTCCTGTGGCCTTCAGGATGTAGTCTGTTCCAGCCTCACAGGTCACGTGACAGGTCACGTGATTACTTCCCAGGAACACTTCCGGGAGGAGGGTCAAACAGGGAGAACAAAGGCTGATTGGGCTACGCGCTCGGAGCCACTGCTCCTTCTATTGGCCTGGGAGCAGAACATCGCCACAGGGGCTGAGGCGGCACATATGAAGATGCGACAATGGGCAGAGTCCGGTGTTGCAAAAATTGGTGACAGGGTCTCAATGTGACAGTGTAATAGGAGATTCTCAAGATGAGTATCTGGGAACAAAATAATATATAAATTACACATATCTAACATAACAGTAATATGTTGTACATGTAAGTAATTAATAGTGAACCCAGTGTATTTACTCCGTTAGGAATTTGTTGGAAAAGATTAAATGAGGGATGAAAAAATGGCAAAAAGCCATTTGAAAAGGGGCTGTGTAGGCATCTAGTTCCCCGGTTTTGTTTTTTGTTTTTCTTTTGGTTTCCCCACTTATTTTCCATTATACTCACACAACCCCCTTTTTTTTGCTTTGTATATACCTCTACATCATGTGAATGTTCTGTGCAAATTATGTATATACTAAATATATTGTTTACTGTCTTCAGATCCATGTTACTAAGTATTTATTTATTCTTACCTCCACTATTCTATTGCTTCATTTAAAGTCCCAATTTCCCTCCTAATCGTACCTATTACCGGGATGGAGGCACTTAACCGTGCCTCGTTTAAAGTCCCAACCTCCCCCCTTCTTGTTGTAAAGTGAAGATGATAAAAAAATACCTATAACGTGAAAAAGAAACATATGATATGATATATATTATTACATATCATGAATCATCATAGTAAATAAACAAATAGATCTTCATTTAGTTTATAAAAAATGTGATGTCCATATATAGATCCCACACGTAGATAAATGTTCTCGTTAAGTATAGAAAAGGTTCCTCTCCACCTGCATGCAGACACACAATGCACTCTCCAGACTTAATTGACCCCCATTACAGGGAGTCAAATTGCACATATCACCATCAGGGGGGTACAGGCAGTACACCTGTAAGGGGCTCGATGGTCCCCAGTTTTTTATTTTTTTGTCAGCTCCCCACCTCAATTCACGGCGGCAGCACCCCCCCGCGGCTCAATTCGTGACACCCCCCCGCTTCTCAATTTATGGCACCCCCCCTCCCGGTTCTCTGCTCCAGGGGGCCCATGCATGAAGCTGTCTAAGGGCCCCTAAAATTCCTGATGGCGGCCCTGTTTGGGCCCCTAAAATTCCTGATGGCGGCCCTGTTTATATAGATGGCACTTTCAAAGCTCCAGTGAGAGGCAGAGGAAAGGATACTCTCATGGCGCAGTAATTCGAATAATCTATTTAAAAAGAAGGTTATATTGCACTTCAAAAAAGACCAGCAGAATCAGCATGTATTGTACAGGAATCGCTGGTTAGCGCTCCACCTGCCCGGAAATGAAATGAGTTTGAGATACGTCCTTTTCTGTCCCTCTCTATGACAACACTGGAGCTTTGAATACGCTATCTATATACATACTGAATACATAACAGCAGCGGTTTGGATTCATTCCTGTGACCTCATGTATGACATCTTGGATTTTCCCATATGTGCAATTTGACTCTCTGTAATAGGGGTCAAGTCTGGTGAGTGCATTGTGTGTCTGCATGCGGGTGGAGAGGAACCTTTCCTATACTCACTAAGGACGTTTATTCACATGTGGGAGCTATATATGGACTTCACAATTTTTATGTATTTTTATAACTTAAATTAAGATTTATTTGTTTATTCACTATAGTGATTCATGATATGTAATTTATGATATTAGAGCGCGGTTCCTTTAATTAGCTGTTAGTGTTAGGTTTAATCAAATGTTAACACACTGAGTTTTCCTATTGCTTTTAATTGGTTATCAATCAAGTGTCATCTCTGACTGTCCTCCGAAACCCGTATTGGTGATGTAGATGCGATCCAACCGCTAAGGCCTTCCACAGAGGCCCATCTTACATTTCTGGCACTGAGATTTCTGATTTACATGGCCTGGTTGCTGAAGGGCTATAACACAGAAATGATTTGTCACAACTAAGCCCTGCACCGGAGGCAACTGCCAAGCTCCAGGGGAGTACCTGTAGTTAGTGTCATTAAACCCAGACTATAAAAAAATAATATTAATCTGATTACATGCTATATACCCGAGTGTCCATACAAAGCCACTAAGGTTTCATTCACACTTGTGCGACTTGTCATGCAACTTGGGAGCTATGCCTTTGTGTCCAAACTGTTCCGAATAACGGACAGTCCCTTGAAATCAGGAATAAAGTCCCTCTGTCCCCCTTTTCTTCTTATTTGTCCCTCATTTTGATCTGATTTATATAGTTGATTCCATGTGCGCGTGCAATTTTTAAGCATGACGCGTTAGGTATCCATTTACTCGGCACAACATCATCTTTTACATCATACAAAATAATTGGGGTTTCACAGACCGCTGTGTGACATAAAATATTGCAATGATTGATATTTTATTATTCAGGGTCTCTGCTAAAAATTATATATATATATATATATATATATATATATAATATTTGGGGGTTCTAAGTAATTTTCTAGCAAAAAATAAAAAATTTAACTTGTAAACAACCACTTGAAGACCAGGCCTTTTCTGGAACTTTTTAATACAAATAAACATTGTGCAGTATCAGGGAATGTTATCTTATCAATCCCAACACACACCATCTTACTGACAAGTGGCTGATATCACCTGTTCCAATTAGATGTCCTCTTCAAATGTGTCTGGTGTACTTATTGCATTTGAACTACTGTATACAAAAAATATGGCAACCACCACAATTTATAACTAGTTTGCAGTAAGGTGCACATGGAAGGACAAGGCACATCACAATCATTAATTTTCCAGCACTTACCAGCTAGCCTGAACATATTTGGAAATATATGTGAAAGCTGCAATGCCTATGTTAAGGCTCCTCTGTATAATATGGTCCTAACGCTATATTTTTGAGAGTTTCCAAAATTGAAGCATATATAGCAGTTGATCAATTAAGGGCAGGTTTGCCTGGATCCCTCCTCCTTAAATCCACAGGGACAGGTTGGACACCCAGCAAGAACACAATGGCAGCTGAAGGCATCTGATACTCGTTGCCTTTCTCTGGATCAATTGTCAGTATAGGATTGTGTATATATAGAGGTTTTTCTATAGTATTTGTTTATTTAGTCTATTGGTTGGCCTAGTGCATCTAGGTCAAAGGAAATCTGATGTTTTTTTGCCAATCTTTCTTTTTTTTTTTGTAAGCTTTTGTTTTTTTTAACTTTAAATGATTATTTGTAAAAATAATATTTTATGCAAACTTGGCACTGCAAATGCAAGGTATGGTGACTTTTGAACAAAGCTTTGCGCTCATACTTATTGACTGACTGTGTTTATCTACCGGTTCTGCTGTGCTGTTTTTGATAGCAAATGAGGAAAGGGCATTTCCCTCCTCTGTCCTTTTCAGATCAAATACACTATATTGTCATTAATATTGAGTACCTATTAATATTTGCACCTATAACCGCTTCAACTCTTCTGGGAAGGCTTATAGCAATAAAAGGAGGAAAATGGACAGCCGCACTCCGAGAAGACTTAAAAGAAAGTTGTCTTTATTGTCAAACTGGAACATGTACAGTCACCGCAACCACAAAACAGGACAGCCGACGCGTTTCGCACTTAACTAGTGCGATTGTCTACAAGTCTCACCTGAGTGGTGAATTTCTCTCTCTTCTGGGAAGGCTGTCCACAAGGTTTAGGAGTGTGTCTATGGGAATGTTTGATCATTCTTCCAGAAGCGCATTTGTGAGATCAGGCACTGATGTTGCATGAAAAGGCCTGGCTCACAGTCTCTGCTCTAATTCATCCCCAAGATGTTCTATCGGGTTTAGGTCCAGACTCTGTGCAGGCTCAACCACCCCAAACTCACTCATCCGTGTCTTAATGGACCTTGCTTTGTGCACTGCTCCAAATTATTTGGTGGATTATTGTGTGGGTTTTTTTAGGTGTTGGGCTTGGCCCCTTAGTTCCAGTGAAGCTAAATTTTAAGGCGTCAGCATGCCAAGCCATTTTGGACAATGTAATGCTCCCAACTTTGTGGAAACTGTTTGGGAATGGCCCCTTCCTGTTCCAACATGACTGCTCACCAGTGCACAAAGCAAGGTCCATAAAGACATGGATGACCGAGTTTGAGGTGGAGGAACTTGACTGGCCTGCACAGATTCCTGATCTCAATCCGATACTTGTGCCTAACCCCTGAAAAACAACCCCACACTATATTCCCCCCTCCACCAAATCATTTGCACCGGTGCACAAAGCAAGGTCCATAAATACATGGATAAGTGAGTTTGGGGTGAAGGAACTTGACTGGCCTGCACAGTCCTGACCTCAACCTGAAAGAACACCTTTGAAATGAGCGCAGACTGCTTCTCATCCAACATCAGTGCCTGACCTCACAAGTGCTCTTCTGGAAGAATGGTCAAACATTCCCATAGACACACTCCTAACCCTTGAGGACGGCTTTCCCAGAAGAGTTGAAGATGTTATAGCTGCAAAGGGTGGACCAACTCAATATTAAACCCTACGGTCTAAGGCTGGCCATACATTATACAATTTTCTTATTAAATTTCAATTAGATTTACCTTCAACTTTGTAGTACAAGGGCCTCCATGATTACACACAAATTTAAAGTGTTTAGATTTTACCTCATATTATAAGGTTTTGGTAAATCTAAAGGTAAATTATAGAAGACAATTGTATAATGTATGGCCAGGCTAAGACTTGTATGCCAGTAAAGTGCATGTAAAGGCAGTCCCAATACTTTTGACAATATAATGTAAGATCTGATATATAGACCTGGTTAGAACACCACCTGGTGGCTGCAATTGGTAAATAGTAAATACTCTTATGTATTTTTAGTCAGATAAATATGACATTTTTTACTGGAAAAGGCACATCATAAGGAACATTTGACTCTTTCTTATACTAGATAGGAAAAATGTCTACTGTCAAATTTAAATAATGTATCAGACCTATACATTTATAACTATATATGCCTTACACATTTCTTTAACAAACTTCCTCTATGAGTATCACGAAAATATGGTTTCAAATAATTGAAATATATAGACCCCTAAAAACACAAAAGAAAACACAAAAGAAAACGAATCAGATGAAAACATCATTATTATTAGTAGTAAAGTGACAATTCTACTTGTGTACTAATATTGATGCTGTTTTATCCACCTGTAAGTGACACCGCAATAAAAACATCACAAAATGACATGCGGAATAATATGACATATAACAACTACGATGGTGAAATGAAATGACTTTTCTACAGGGGAAGGAGAGAATTTCAACTTTCCAACAAACAACTTCATTTACAAGTATGTGTCTAATTAGTTGCAGAATTAGTGGAGCTGAGACTCTCCCTCGGTCCCCTCCTCCTATAGATGGGATAAAGCCTCGAGGGATAGTGGTAGAACAAGCCGAATCGCATTTCCAATTATTTTGCTGAATTGCTAATTTAGTTATTGTGCCTGGTCTAATTGTGATGGGTATTGGGTGTGCAACTCAATTTGTTTTTAAATATTTGTTGGGAGATTGATCTGTTATGCAGCTGACCTATTTTGTGGCTCAAATTGAGAGAGCGCGGCAACACACAAACAGCTACAAAGCTTCGGTTTGTTGCCATTTTTATTTTTTGATCTCTCATCCCCCTTTTTGGGCTGGAAATTTAACAAAAGGTTTAAATTAAAAGCAGCTACTTTGATCTTTTGCTTTTGAAAGCTTAATTCACCCTTCCTAAGCACTCTAACTAGATAGCTTAGAATACAAGCCATTAAATGCATTATTCTGATCTCTTTATATCTTTGTATTCTATGGATAATTTTAAGTATTTCCTGCTTTTAACTATTATGGTGCCAGAATGAGTGTGTTGCCTCTCCATTTCTGCCATTTTTTTCCTTTTCCAAACACTTCAGTAGAATCCCAGATGAAATAACTGCTGATAATTAGGCTTTTGGATTTCCTAAGCATTACTTACAGTTAATAATAATGGATCAGTGAGTGGGACTTGAAATGCACCAGAATTAGCTAAATTCATTATATTTCTAGGGAGGGTAGTAACCTCATGTAATTCCACTGTGTAAAGGCCAACATTGCTGCAAGCTCATGCCATTCCATTATTTAACAAACTAATGGAATGGGAAGAAATGCAGGGCTGGAGCCAGCATTGCCATTAGTGGAGAGAATGGTTGTTGGTGGCAATTCCAGGATATGCCGATCAATTTATTGCCATTATTAGAAGAGAACCAGTTTTCTTTTGTATAATGCCAACAATCCACCCTTGATCAGAGTGTATATAAATCTTGAGAATTAACTTTTTTGGTCTGTTAAACATACCATTGAAAGCGTTTTGTTATATCTGTTTGATAAGTGCCAAACTACCTGTTGCTTCTGCCATAAAGCTTCTGAGCTAATAAATTCCTGTGTTCTCTGACTCTCAGTTAAGCCTCGTACACACAATCGGATTTTTATCGGACAAACCGAAAGGCGTTTGCTGTTTGTATGCAATACAAGTTCACGGCCAAGAATTGTCGGCCAACATACACAAAACTTTGTGGTCTTTCAGTTCTTTAGGTCCACCCTTTGGGCAACTTCTGCTAATGTGTTATAGAAAATATATTGTGGAGGCAATATGGACTTTTGTGGTACGGTATGAATTACAAAAGTCAGTTTACAAAAAAAAATATTTATTTTACAAAATCATATGATTTCGTAAAATACATTTCATATTTTTGTAAACTGACTTTTGTAATTCATACCGTACCACAAAAGTCCATATTGCCTTCACAATATCCCACTTTTCTATATAATAGGACGAAGGTACTTTAATTTTTTATTATCAAGTAGTGTTTCTTATATTTCTAATGTTGTGTTATGGTGAGCATTGCTTCTGAGTATGTGTGTTTGTACTTTTGTCCAAAGGACTTGTGTACACACAATCGGTTAATCCGACAACACACATTTGTTGTCTGGAAATTTTAAAGCATGCTATCCAACATTTTCGAGTTAAGTTACTAATGAGCTACCAAGAAGTGTTGATAATGAAATAAATAATTATTAATAAAGTGCTTAATAAACAAATATGTATAAAGCAGAAAAGTAGAAAATCCGACAACAATTGTCAGAAAACCCGGCCGTTTGTATGCACCATCAAACAGCCTGCCATCACACAAATTGGAAAATCTGATCGTATGTACGGGCCTTTACAGTGAAGGGATTTTACTAAAACTGGAGCATACAAAATCGGGTGCAGCTCTGCATAGAAACCAATCAGCTTCTAGGTTTTATAGTCAAAACTTAGTTGAACAAGCTGAATTTAGAATCGGGTGCATCTTTGCATGGTAGCCTATCAGCTTCTGAGTGCACCAATTTTAGTAAATCTCCCCCAATATGTCAACTACAGAACACCTCCCACTATAAAGACTCCACTCAGATAATTAGAGAGCTGACTGTGGATGAGGATGTTTTATTGGTTACAGCGGACGTTGCGTCCCTGTACACCATAATACCCCATGATCTGGGTTATAAAGCAGCAGAATTTTTTCTTAAAATAGATTTAACCATGAAAACATCCACCCTGGAGTTTGTTTTAAAATTACTTTGTTTTGCAATGGAACACAATAATTTTTTCTACCATGGCCAATTTTATTTACAGAGCACGGGCGTGGCGATGGGGGCTAAATTTGCCCCCAGCCTCGCCGGTCTATTCATGGCACTATGGGAGCATGATAGACTTTTCGCCCTGGCGGAACCACGCCTTCTCCTGTGGCGTTGTTACATTGATGACGCCTTCTTTCTATGGAAAGGAGATGAAGGATCCCTGTGTGATTTCATGACAGGACTGAATAACAATGAGTGGGGCATAAAGTTTACTTATGAATGGAGTGCTACTTCAGTCAGCTTCCTGGACCTAGTGATCTTCAAGGAACAAGGGGCCAAATTCTCAAAGTCTGCGTAACTTAAATTTCAGCAGTTAAGTTACACTGACTTAAAATTTCTACCTAAGTGCCTGATCGTCAAAGCACTTAGGTAGAAATTACACGCTGTGTAACTTAAGTGCCGCCGTCGTAAGGCGGTCCTCCTCTCCTGGGGGCGTTTAAAATTTAAATGAGGCACGCTCCCGCGCCGGCCGTACTGCGCATGCGTGTGACGTAATTTTCCCGACGTGCAGCGCGCGAACGTAATTAACGCCGGTCGGCTTTGAGAATTTTGACGGGACACTAAAGTTGCGACGGGTGAAAAAAAAAGACGCGCCGGGAAAACAAATAATTATAAAAAAAAATGTCAGCGTCGCTCAGCATGCATTCCTGAGAGGGAGAACTCCATGCCAATTTTCAAAGAAAAAAACGGCATGGGTTCCCCCCCCAGGAGCATACCAGGCCCTTAGGTCTGGTATGGGTTGTAAGGAGACCCCCCCACGCCGAAAAATTGACGTAGGGGGTCCCCCTACAATCCATACCAGACCCGTATCCAAAGCACGCTACCCGGCCGGTCAGGAATGGGAGTGGGGACGAGCGAGCGTCCCCCCCCCCTCCTGAGCCGTGCCAGGCCGCATGCCCTCAACATGGGGGGGTTGGGTGCTCTGGGGCAGGGGGGCGCACTGCGGGCCCCCCCACCCCAGAGCACCCTGTCCCCATGTTGATGAGGACAGGACCTCTTCCCGACAACCCTTGCCATTGGTTGTCGGGGTCTGCGGGCGGGGGCTTATCGGAATCTGGGAGTCCCCTTTAATAAGGGGGCCCCCAGATACCGGCCCCCCACCCTAAGTGAATGGATATGGGGTACATCGTACCCCTATCCATTCACCTGGAGGCAAAAAGTAAAAGTTAGTAAACACACAACACAAGGCTTTTTAAAATAATTTATTATTCTGCTCCGGATGCCCCCCCTGTCTTCGTTATTAGCTCAATTACCAGGGGGGGCTTCTTCCACTCTCCGGGGGTCTTCTCCGCTCTCCGGGGGGGGGTTTCTTCTTCCGCTCTCCGGGGGGGGCTTCTCCGGACTCCGGGGGGCTACTTCCATCTTCTCCCCTCTTCCGCTGTTGACTCGGCGAACCCCGGTTCTTCTGCAGCTCTCCGGTGCCTTCTTCTTCAGCGCTGGCTGCCTGCTATGTTTGTGTGTTAGCTCGATTTCAAACAGGCAGCCGGCGCGGTCTTCTGTGACGTCAGGGTCTTCTGGTCTTCTCCCCTCTTCCGATGTTGACTCGTCGCCTGTTGTCGCTGTAATGATGGAAGCGCGCCTTGCATCACATTTATATAGGCATCACCGTCCCATCATGCTCCGGTAGGTACCCACGTGGTGGGTGCCTACCCACGTGCACCCACCACGTGGGTACCTACCGGAGCATGATGGGACAGTGATGCCTATATAAATGTGATGCAAGGCGCGCTTCCATCATTACAGCGACAACAGGCGACGAGTCAACATCGGAAGAGGGGAGAAGACCAGAAGACCCTGACGCCACAGAAGACCGCGCCGGCTGCCTGTTTGAAATCGAGCTAACACACAAACTTAGCAGGCAGCCAGCGCTGAAGAAGAAGGCACCGGAGAGCTGCAGAAGAACCGGGGTTCGCCGAGTCAACAGCGGAAGAGGGGAGAAGATGGAAGAAGCCCCCCGGAGTCCGGAGAAGCCCCCCCCGGAGAGCGGAAGAAGAAACCCCCCCCCCCCGGAGAGCGGAGAAGACCCCCGGAGAGTGGAAGAAGAAGCCCCCCCTGGTAATTGAGCTAATAACGAAGACAGGGGGGGCATCCGGAGCAGAATAATAAATTATTTTAAAAACCCTTGTGTTGTGTGTTTAATAACTTTTACTTTTTGCCTCCAGGTGAATGGGTAGGGGTACGATGTACCCCATATCCATTCACTTAGGGTGGGGGGCCGGTATCTGGGGGCCCCCTTATTTGAGGGGACTCCCAGATTCCGATAAGCCCCCGCCCGCAGACCCCGACAACCAATGGTAAGGGTTGTCGGGAAGAGGTCCTGTCCTCATCAACATGGGGACAGGGTGCTCTGGGGTGGGGGGGCCCGCAGTGCGCCCCCCTGCCCCAGAGCACCCAACCCCCCCATGTTGAGGGCATGCGGCCTGGCACGGCTCAGAGGGGGGGGACGCTCGCTCGTCCCCACTCCCATTCCTGACCGGCCGGGTAGCGTGCTTTGGATACGGGTCTGGTATGGATTGTAGGGGGACCCCCTACGTCAATTTTTCGGCGTGGGGGGGTCTCCTTACAACCCATACCAGACCTAAGGGCCTGGTATGCTCCTGGGGGGGAACCCATGCCGGTTTTGAATTTAAAAATTGCCGTGGAGTTCTCCCTCAGGAATGCATACCAAATGCCGTCGCTGGAATGGGCCTTTACAAGGTTTGGCTAACTTTCCACATTATAAAACCAGCCCTAGTTTTGCGCCGGCAAATTCGGAACTTAGGCAGAAATCAAAGTGCTGAAATGCTTTGAAAATCTGCTTAAGTCCTCATTTGCATACGCAAAGCTGCATTTCAATGAGAAATGCCCCCAGTGGCGGATGCGGTACTGCATCCTAAAATCTGACCGTGTAAGTGTCTTACACATGTCAGATTTTCTGCCTAACTTTGGAAAAAGCCTTTTGAGAATCGTTTCCAAAGTTAGGCACAGGGATACGCAGGCTGAACAGCAGTTAAGTCTGCATATCTCTTTTGAGAATTTGGCCCCAGGTGCCCTTCTGTCTAAAACGTTTTTAAAAAATACAGACAGAAATGGGTATATTCCCATAGACAACGGACACCGCCCTAACTGGCTAAAAGCAAAACCCAAGGGACAGTTCCTACGGATGAGGCGTAACTGCTCACATCTTGAAGATTACAAGTCCCAGGCCATGGTTTTAAAACAACGTTTCCTAGAAAAAGGATATGAGTCATCCAAACTAGAAGAAGAATTACAGGCTGTGGCCTCTGTGGACCGACAATCCCTACTAGTGCCCAAAAACTAAGAGAACACCAACCAAACGAACTGCAATGGTCTTTCTTGACCACTTTTTCTTCCCACTTCTGGTGGGTGGCCAAGATCATACGGAAGCACTGGCCAGTCTTGAAGAGTGATTAGATTTTGGGACCAGAATTGTCTGAGTGCCCCAAAATTATTTTCAGCAGAAACCAAAACTTTAAGGACTTGGTGGCACCTAGAGTAATTGACCCTCCTCCGAGAGTCCAAATGTTTGGGAATCTCAAAGGAATTCTTTCCTTGCAAAAAATGAAAGGTTTGTAGTTCTTCACAAACCATCAAAACTTCCACCTTTTACTTCCAACACCACCTCGGTGGAATATCAAATAGAGGATTTTATTACCTGCAGTACCATTGGGGTGATATGTTTGCTAGCCTGCCCCTGTGGCTTACAGTACATAGGGAGGACCACCCGCGCCTTAAACATCAGGATAGGTGAACATCTGTCTAGAATAAGGGGTGGTTTTACTAAACATAGTGTCTCATTACATTTTCTAAAATGTCACAATCACGATCCTTCTGCGCTAAGAGTGATAGGCATTGAAAAGTACACTCCACATTGGAGGGGCAGTGACCTTACGCGTCACATTTCCCGCAGAGAGACACGATTTATTTATGATATGAAGTGCTTTAGCCCGTGGGGCCTAAACATTGAATGGGACATCAATTGTTATATTGATAACAGCTGATGGTACCCAGTGTTAGTGATTGTGCTATATCTTTTTCCGCATCAGTTCACAACTTTTTTTAAAAAACCTTTCCCTACACTGAATCCTCTCCCCCACTCCTAAGGAGGATCCTACCTAAATGTTACATTATGCCCATAGGGATTAGGTAGTTTCATGACTAAATAGGGGAGGAGACAGTCTGTGTACAAATATTATTTTACTATGTTTTTAAATATGTGTTTTTTTTGGATATGTTTTTACATATGCCGGTTTTATATATATATATGCGTTTTTTTATACATATATATATGTTGGTTCATTTATATGCTGGAAAAATGTATGCCTGCACACCGACTGGTATCCAACGTATGTGGGGTGCTCCCCCTTAATATGTGGGGAGCATAATGAGGTGCGTATTCAATATTAGCACCCACTTGGTAGCAGCCATATATGTATAAGTATATGGGCTAAGTGCATCATCTTTTTTCATCTAATATTTTTAAAGAGTATTATCTCAAAAATGTGTAAAAGTTTTTGATAAATGTTTTTTATGTATAATAGATTGGGATTGAGGTACGGGGTGCACAGGACCATCAGCCATCATTAAGACGAATAGGAAACCCTGCACGATCGTATCCCATTCCAATCCGATCCTATGGGTGACCACCGACGGGTTTTGAATATTTGTCGGTTCGGGTGTCACTACTTCTGTCAGGGTATTTAACTAAGCCGAACGTCTGATCCTGTAGCCTCCTTTCCCAGTGGACGCCTCATACAGGAGAAACTCAGCGTCGGGTGGAGCTAAGGATTCAGACGTACACACACACCTGCTGTTCAGGCGTGAGCCAAGCTACTAGCAGAGTGTCTTGTTTTTGTTTTTGAAGATTTTGTGTGTTTGTAACCTTTTTGATGCCAATTACCTGCTCAAAAAAAAGAGTTATTTTTTACCGCACCATGAGGTTCTCCCTCTTCTTTTTACATATTTAAACTTTGCCTACTGGAAATCCCCTCCTTTGAGAGGAGACGTGGTTCACACATCCAGGATTTCAGTGATCTACCCTGAAGCTCCCGGGACTATCAGTGGAGGACTGGAGCCAGAGGAAATCACCCTGCATGTGCAGAGCTGACTATCCTCTAAATAAGATGGCAGCTTACCAGAATTTAAATAGGAGAAGTGTATTGTGCTTGAAGATTCATAAGGGAATATCCGCAAGACAGTCGCATGAGTGATATATCCATTACGGACTTCATTCCTTTGATTGACATTTTTTTTCTTTGCCATATTTATTTTTGGACTGTCACCTTGTTGTTTTTACCAGTACCCCCCCCCCCCCCCAATTGGTCCACTATGCATGAACGTTTTTGAACTTTGATGATCCTTATATGTTCCTTAGAGGGTTAATTCACGTTGGGTACTCCTAGGAAACCCTTGTTGTTTTATATAATTTGCATTTTCACAATTTTTACCCAATTCATGTGTTTTTATTCACATTTGAGATATATTTATTAATTGTCAGTCGCTGAGACATGCGACTTTAGGTTGCACATTATTTATATTACTTTACATTATCACACATTTTGGGGCCCCTTACACAGCTTTAGGCAGGGCCCCTCTGGAGCAGAGAACCAGGGAGGGGGGCCCTCCTCTCTCCTTCCGCAAGATGATAAGAAGGATGTGGGGGTTGGTTGGTGCTGACGAACAAAACTAAGTCAAGTCTTCTCTTCCCTTGCTAAAATCAGACAAAAAAAGGGGGGGGGGTAATGCCTGTACCCCCTGATGGCCCTGTCAGCAGCTATTGCTGCCTGCATGTACTGCTCTGAGTGAATGATGGACATTTGTCCAAAATGTATTATTTGTATTGGACCAGGGGGCTGCAAAGGGCTCCCATGAGGGAGACCCTGTCTCTGGGTGTTTGCCTTAAAATAGAAGATGATCAGTGAATGCAGAAAAAAAAAAGAAAGGACAGTAAGGAAAATGTTTTTATTAGTTTATTGAGGTAATCTCTATGAGTATAGTACTATACAGTATTCCAGTAACAGTATTTAAAACTTGACTTGTAACTGCTAACATTTTGTCAGTTAGTTATTCTCTCACATTAAATTTGCGCATTACTACAGAGCATTTTGTTCACAGAGTACTCTTGGCTTATCTCTAACTTTTTTAATTTTCTGGAGAAACGTGTTGCCATATGTTACAATTTTATGCCTTCATACAATAAATGACATTATCCTAAAACAGTAAAACATAAAATAATTTTCACCTTGAAAAAAAAATGCAATGAAAGGGGTTGCAAAAGTAATGATTTACATAAGAATTTAGGTTGGAAACATGTTTTTTCAGGGTGTGTTTGGTTGCCATTCAGAGCAAATGGCACCAGAGTTGTTAAGTTTAAGTTCCCACTGCTTGTGGTAACATGGTAAAAACATGCCTTGATGATGGGGCATTTTGGCATACCACAAAACACAGATAGGAGCCATCTATGCGTTATGATGTGCTACTCTGGAAAAAAGTATTTCTCTCGAATGTCTCTTGTATTCTGGTGTGTTGGCAGCCCATCCAAAACGAGGGAGAAACATGCAAAATAACATGTTAATGAGCATCAGACGGGGGTGTAGATATCTCTGAGAAAGCTGCAGGATGTCTTGCACCTGGTGTGCCATTTAAGGGGAAACTAGAATAATATTTTTTATACACCTGCTTAATTAAAAAAATAAAAAATAAATACTTAATACGTAGAAACAAGTTTTTAAAAAATATTTCCTTCTGTATAGGTAGCCCTATTTGCTTAGTACACAGTGATGCACCAGGGTTGTGTTTTTACCTCCCCCACCTTCTCAAAATACAAGCCTAGGAGTAGGTTCTACTTGACAACAAAACACAGTCAACATGACTTAAGATCTTAGTAGCTGTTGAATAATTCCATTGAAAGACATTAAAATAAGTGTCTACAAAGCAAGCAATAATGTAAAAATGGTACCGAAGGCATTAAAAAATGTAAAAAATTACTATAAATAAAACCTTTCTTGAGAGGAACATGGAGACTGCTATTGCTGACTTATTCTGAAAATGCTAGTTGTGTGGCTGGTGACTTTGAATTTAAGTCACTAACTTGTACGAAGGTAAGGACATTTGCCCTTATCTGCATACTCATTCTGGCTCAATGACTCTGGCCCAGGATTGGCTCCGCAATATAGGCAACTAGCTTTTTCAGATGGAGAGTTGCAATGCAAGCCTCTGTGTTTCATTTTTTTAATAATACAATAATAAATTATTTGCTGACCAAAAATACACTATAGTTTCCCATCAAACTGGCACTGAAATATGAGATAACCTAGGTGCATTTTGTCTTGTGATAATAGGAGATACAGATGGCTGCATATCCTAATCTCTATAATTCCTCCACAGACAAACTGTACTGGTCGGTTGGAGATATTCTAATGCATTGCTGTTCTCCTGTGTCAGTGAAGAGATATGCAGTGTGGAATATGTCTCGGCATACAGATCCTTACAGGTCATGACCATGCATTTGAATTAGGGCATAGAGCCCTAATTCAAATCTAAAAAAAAAAAAGGATCTTAAAGTGGTTGTACCATCACCAACAGAATAATCATGTGAGCACAATATAATAATTGTTTGTAGCAGTCAAGTCAAAACAACGTAAAATACACAAATGATGTCAAGAACCGTCAACCCCATCCTATTCTAATGGATAGTCCACAGACATCCATGTTGCATTTAAAGACCTGAACATGCCTGTAGTGTTTTATCCTGTTCAGCACATCCGGTAGCTTTGTAAAAATTGACTTGACTTGTCAAAGTAATCAGCTAAATAATAATGCAAGAAGTAATAGCAGTCTTGCAAAAACTCAACTATAAAAATTAGCTGACTGATCAGTGTCACATTTGGACCCATCAATGCATTTACAGTAACATCAATCTTTCAAAAAAAAAACAAAAAAACATAGAAAAGCTTTAATGGTAGAGGCACAGCATAACAACCAAGAAGAACACTGTGTGTGCCACATACCAAAGTCCTCAAGAAAACCCCAAAAAATACAAATTAAGTCAGTGCGTTTTTAACCTGTAATACATAATAAAAGCTGCAACATTCTAAATTATGTTAACACAAGCTATAGGGAAACTTATTGTAGCGTCATCTTAAATATATACTGGCCAGAGTTACTCCAGGTGTGTCTGTACAAATTATAGCAGCACCACCTGACCATCCAGGTTTAAATAAACATTGTTACAACATATATCCTCAAACTGTGCGCTTTGTTGCTTACATAGCGAATGTAAACATTATAAGATGACATTTTGCTCTTCTTTCATTATACCATTATAGTGTCCTCTATACATAGTTCAGCACACGTGTGTGTAAGTTTGCTATGTTCCCAGTGGATTACAAAGACAATGTATGTGGCTGCTTCTAGATCACATCACCACCTTTGGATGATGTAATTGCATTGGCTCACTCTTTTACATAACCAAGCTGGCATCCAATGCTAATGGTCAAGCTGGAATTCGGAATGCAAGAAAACTATTTGACTCAAAGAGAACATATCACTAAAGCCCTGTACACAGGGGGGGGGGGGGAACCTGCTCGGTAACTTTCCCCCTGTACACACCAGAGGTTTTTCCGTTGGAAAAACTGTGGTGAGAGCTTTGGCCGGGAATCCCGGCCGTGTGTATGCTCCACCGCAGTGTTTCCCATGGGGAAACTTCCAGGAAAGAGACTACCTGGAATCTCAGCAGGAAAAAAGGAGAACATGTTCTCATTTTTCCTGCCAGGATTCCTGGCAGTTTTCCTGTCGGGAAAACTGCCATGGAGCATACACGCGGCCAGTTTTCCCGGCCCAAAGCTGTCATGGCACTTTTTGCCGATGGGTGGTTCCTCTCTGATCTCGCCTCTCTGTGCTATCTACATAAGTCACTGATTGATCGCTAAGGCAACACAATATCAGTAAACAATAATCCGCCCACCTCTCCTGCAAACACTCTGCATGTGTTTCTATGAACCTGTATATGGTGGGAGTGTGTCTCTTCCCTCCAATCAGCTAGACTATATCAGGGAACTCTGTGCTCTAGCTCTTCAGTGTGTGTGACATCAGATCCCTGACCCCAGCTTTCTGTTGCTGACAAAACTCTTTTGATCTGTGTGTTGTAGAAGCCTCTACAGGAGAGATTGTCGAAGATAAACAGGTACAACTAATGTAGGAGGATTTGTTTAATCTCTGTGTATCAAATAAGGCCAGCCACTTCACTGGGTATATGTAAGGGTTTACAACCACTTTCAATTTTATATACTGGGATTAATAGTAATCAAATGATCTGATGTATTTACAGTTACCACATGTGGTCTCAAAGTCCATATTGATTTTTTTTTTAGCCTTTAGATTGTTATAAAAGGGCAGATGTGGTACTGATTTGACCCATTTTGGAAATAGGAGGCTGCTATTACAGACTTGGTTTTGAAGCTGCCTGCTCTGAGGCTGTGTAGGGACATGTATTAGGACAATCAACATGCACATGCTTGTTCCAGGTAAACAGCCCACTAAATGATGTAGAAAATGACAGTCCTGGAGCATGAATTCTGAAAAACAAGTCTGTAATTGCAGCGCCTATATTTTTGTCTTTTCAGATGCCTTTTAAAAATTTGGCTGAAAACCCTGGAAACTCAAGTTTTGCAGCTAGGCACCATACATAGCAGAGCTCATGAGTGTGTCTAGGTTCAAGAAATCCCAGGACACTTAAGCTCTTAAGGTCAACCACTTTTAGCATCAACCTTTATGCAAGATTAATAGTGTAATCTTAGTGACTAGCTAACTTTAAAAAAAAAAAAAAAAAAAAGGATCTCCAGATACAACACAACACAACATGCATTTACTAGTATAATGTACGAATAGCACTTTCTGAATGTTTGGCATAAGAAATTCTCATCCATGTAAAGAAGCCCCTGTGTGACAATAAGTGACCCACAAGGTACAAAAAACTCCAAAGCTACAGATTTCTAAATGGTAACCTTCATTACTGTTACTGTAGAACTCCATATTAAAAAACAAACATCATGTGCACATAATCTAATATTACTTTACATACAACTACTGGCAGTTTTTATCCCCACTGGAGCATTGTCCAAGCATTCTTTGAGCATTGTCTGATGAAAGCAATCTCATAGCATCACAAATCTCAACTAAATACATGTTAAATATGAAATGGCAAGACAAAATGTAAACTGTATATACAATATAAACCAATAAAACAGAATTGGGAATGTTCAGACTGTAGGTAGGTGCAAATACCCTTTAAAATGGTGTTTTGTTCTAAACCTAATTTGGAGGTTTACTGGCTGTAAAATTCTTTATCTCTAGGAAACCTGTTAAAATACAAACTTTCAGGCTGCCAGTGCTGAAAAAGCTAGTTGATTGGCTATCACAAAAGACTAATGGCTACAGCACTTTCTCGCTGGCCTGAAAAAAGTATGCAAGACCAAACCCACCAAGGTGAAACTGATCCCACTCAAATTCACCCCACTAAAGAAATGGCAGCTGGGCATTGAAAATCAATAGAACAGGAAGTTTTCTGCAACCAATCGTAAATGGGTTTAACTGCATCTGATTGGTCAATGCATGATGGACCCATTGAGCTCATCTTTATTTCCAACAACTCACTATATGACAACACTATTCAGGACTTGGGAAAACTTGCCATAAGTTAGTCAACATGACCAGATAAGACACACACACGCAAACCATAAGGTGAAAGATTAAATTAAAATGGGCAGTCAGAAAGAAGTACCATATAGAGGCGTAACAGATACTTTGGGGGGATTTACAAAAACTGCAAACTGCAAAATCTGGTGTAGCTCAGCTTCCAGAGTTTATTGTCAAAGCTTACAAGATAGTGGATTAAACAGGCATGTAGCAGGTAAGTGTGTCCAAGAGATGTTCCAGTGGCAGGGCAGTCCTAGTTTAGGATGGTAAAGCTTCCAGGGAAGTCTACAAGATAACAGCTGACTTGTGCTGTGAATGTTCAGAGGACACAATAACGCTGGAGCCTGGGGATGACGTCAGAGGAAGAGAGACAGAAACCAGCATGAAACACAAACAGGAAGTGGACAGGAAGTGTGTCATAGAGGCAATGAACCAATGAGCTGTTCCAAAACCTGTCCCACCTCAATGACACACTTCCTGTCCACTTCCTGTTTGTGTTTCATGCTGGTTTCTGTCTCGCTTCCTCTGACATCATCCCCAAGCTCCAGCGTTATTGTGTCCTCTGAACATTCACAGCACAAGTCGGCTGTTATCTCGTGGACTTCCCTGGAAGCTTTACCATCATAGACTGTGACTGCACTGCCACTGGAACATCTCCTAGACGCACTTACCTGCTACATGCCTGTTTCATCCAATATCTCTTAAGTGTTTTTAACCCCTTTAGGGGATATTAAAAGTTTTATACTTCTGCACTTAGAGGCGCCTTGTTTGTTTTCCTGTTTCCATTAGAGATTGCTTGTCTCCCTGAGTGCTTCCTAAAGTGTGTGAAGATTTGCTACCCTCTCCAACACAGACTTTATCTGTCAGGATTCAAATGCTTGAAGCGCCCTGGATATACACAAGCTTAATTGAACAAGTTAAAGTTAGAAGCTGATTGGCTACCATGCACGGGTTCACCAGATTCTGAGTGTTCCAGTTTTAGTAAATCCCTGCATTGAGACATCATTTTTAAAACTGTAAAACGTTCTCCAAGATACATGCCATATTTATTACAGAAAAATAAATTGGAATAAAGTAGTATTTGAGGCTGATTAGGGAGGGATAAACAGTGTAATATTACAAAAACAACAAGACATTAATGACTAGAGTGTAAAATTAGCAAATTGCTGAGGATTTCTTGGAAAATCAAGTAATTTGCCTGGGCTGACTTGGCAAGCTCATTGTAGTGTAGCAGCCATGCAACTGAAAGCCCCCCTGCTGCTGATAAATAGGCCATAAGAGGAGAAAAGGAAACTGTGGTTAACTGTAGCAAATTCCCATTTTGGGAAATGTGCCTCCTGGTCTTATAAACCAGAGACAAAAGAGAAAAATTACCAGAATATCACAGTAACATGCAATTAACTACCAACTTTCTCACTAAAGACCATCAAACAAAAAAATCTTTAAATGTTGGAATAAAATAAACTAAAAACACAAAACCGTATGAATCCAAAATGTATGTCTAAAATGTTAGTATTTCTATATTTGTAGGTGTGTATCCACAATAATTCACAGCTTACTGTGGACGCCAACACACAAAAGAAAATAAATATACACCTTTTTTTTTTCTTTTGTGTGTTGATGTCTACAGTAAGCTGTGAATATTACTGTATCTATATCACATTAGGCTATGGCTAACACCGTATTATTCAGCCACGCTTGAAACCTAATAGAACTAGTCTTTATAATCCATCATTAACACTATTTCTGCTTTGCTAAGTCTGGTTTCAGGATTTAATATGCAAACAATGAATATAATGTTGCATTTAGTCCTTGCCCTCGTATTATGTTCCACCTCTACTGTCTGTAGAAAATTGAAGGATGGCGATTTACGGTAGAGGATCTTCACGGTCCATTTTAAAATGGTCTTATTATGTATCCGTGATATATACTAGGAAATAAAAGTGTGCGTGAAGAGATCCTGCTTTCCTCTGCCAGCTATTACATACATTTTTATTTGACTGTTGCTGGGGCTACCGACACTTGTGAGTGGCAGCGAGAAACAAACCACTGACAAGTGATGCAGTCACCTGAGCAAATGAAAATAAATTGTGTTTAATACTCCATGGAGAGATGGATTTGATATATTTTAAACATTTCAAGTGTCCTTTAATTTAGTGCTGACATGGCACAGACAGGCACTGACACATTTCCCGGTATGTATTTGTATAATTTGATGGGTAGGAGTGTTATTTCACAAAGGTCAATGAATATTACACAATTGTTATTTCTCGTAATGAGATGCTGTAACATGAAATTCTGAAGCGAAAAATATATTTGTTGGCTTTAATGTGGATGATTTGCATGCATGCTGTGAGTTTTTTTTTCTTTTCTTTTAAACACCTCCATGGGTCTGGTCATTTTTTTGAAGAGGTCAATGGATATCGTTAGACACTCTGCTTGTGCAAGGTAATGTATCCAATGGCTGGAATGCACTGTGGGTCATATGGGTCACATGACTGGGTAGCAGAATAGATCTTGGGAGGAGCAGAAGGCCATCCAAGAATTCTAAACCAGATATATCCAGCTTTTATTAAACTAGTTTGAAAATATCGTTTTCCTTAAAAAAAGAAACCAAGCAGGAGCTTTTCAATTAATTCCTTTGAACAGGTGGCAATGTTTGAACCTACTAACAAGCTTTTTCAGTTTGTAGTTATATAGCCGTATTTGCACACTACATACATCTTTTAGATGCGGCCAGAAAGCAACTTCTATTGCTTTGTCCATTAAATGCAGCATGACAGTGCTTCCTGACAACCCACCACCCAAGCAAGGGATAGTCACCAATCTATGATCCTTCACCAGTTCTCTGCTCTCGCTTGATTGCTCGAATAAAGCAAGCTTCTCATGTATGGTAAAGTATGTGACCTCCTGAATGTGACAGTTAGTACTCAGGACAGAGCAGCCAACAAGTCGTTACCCCGCCATGTGATGGTGTTCAAACATTGACCCCCAGGAAAGTTCCGAAACTAGCTCATACTCAGGGCAAATTCTTGAAGTGGGGAGGTGGCAAGAGAGTGTGGATGAGTAAGTATAACTTACTAGGGTGAGTGAGCTATCAAAAGAAAATCTGCCTTGCATAGGCAGGTGAGGGTTTCTATTTTAGGTTACCCACCGATAACAGGTGACAGTAACCAAATTTAGTTTGAGCTGGTGATGTTCTCATGCCTATGGTGCTGACACTGCCAATGGTCAGCTGCTGGGAAAAAGGCAGGTAGAAGGGTCCTCATAATATTTTAATAATGGGACACATAACCTCCTGTGCCTATCCAATGCAAAAATGGAATGCTTGGAGCAGCTGAGTGCTCTTGTTTATGTAAAAGACATGCCTGCAATGCTGCTATCAGCATTGCATGTTATTGCACGCATGATCATTCTCTATTGCTTATAGGCAGCTTTATCGTTCCTCTCCCTCAACTCTATCCTAAAGCTTTCATTGAGACAATGCACACCATTATCTCATATTTTAAGTAAGGATGAGCTCCAGCGTGTTCACATAGTACACATGCAGAGCCCCCCAGGAAGTCTGCACAGCGTTAATCACAGCCAGGGAGACATTGTCCCGATGCTCGGCTGCAGAGATCGGGAAATGTCTCCCTGGCTGTGATTAGCGCAGCGCCATGCAGACTTCCTGGCGGGCTCTGCACGTGTACCATGCGAATACGCTGGAGCTCATCCTTAATTTTAGGTAGGAAGGCCAAGTGATTGTTCCTCTTGAGGCTTGTTGCCTGTCTCCACAATCTGTATATGTAATTTAAATATGGTATATCAAACATTTTATCATGTAATTTTCATGTTTTAAAGTACCTTAAAGTGGTTCTAAAGGCAGAAGGTATTTTTTTTATTTTAATGCATTCTAAAACATTCTGTGCGCAGCAGCCCCCCTAATACTTACCTGAGCTCCCTCTCAATCCAGCAATGTTGCACGAGAGCCTCAAAGTCCAGGAACTCATCCTCATGATGGGCTAAGACACAGCCATTGGCTTCTGCTGCTGTCAAAGTGACACACAGAGCAGCAGCTCCACTTGGGTGCCCCCATAGCAAGCTGCTTGCTGTGGGGGCACTCGGCAGGAGGGAAGGGCCAGGAGGACTGGAGAGGGACCCGAGAAGAGGAGGATCCAGGCTGCTCTGTGTAAAACTACTGCAAAAAGCAGGTGAGATATATTTTTTTGTTTAAAAATAACAAACAATGTTATAAAGACTTTAGTATCACTTTAAAGTAAACAGACAATAAGTAAAAAAAAAGTGAAAACTTAGAATACACAGTAGTTTACATAAGTAAAAGCTAGTTTGTTTAATCAGTGTAAACAAAACAATGGAAAGAATGCCCTTCTCTGCCCTTAGTAGTAAGTACCGTACCCAAAAATGCATTATTACATTGTTTCCATTTATCAAAGTTATTTTATGTAATTGTTTTGTACTTAGCCAAAGGACAGAATATATTTGTATATTTTGAAGCAGCCATGGGTACTTTAGGATTTACACCCAACAACCCTCATAATTCTCTGATAAAAAACAAATAAAAACAGAACAGTGTTTTTATATAATCTTACATTGTACATTTAAAGGGGAATACTTGAAATAATTTAAGGAACGCACATTAAGAAATATAAATAAAAACAATTTTAGGTAAAAAAAAAAAACCTTCAAGTGCTTTCGTTAATTGACACATAGGGGGAAATGTACTAAAACTGCAGCACTGCAGCATGGTAGCCAATCAGCCTCTAACTTCAAGCTTGTTCAATTAAGGGTTGGCAAAAAAACCTGGAAGTTGATTGGTGCAGCTCTGCATAAAAAAACGATTTTGCACGATCCAGTTTTAGTAAATGACCCCCCCCATTGAAAGAATAGCAGAATATTTTAGCACCTGCAATATGAGCAAAGTTTCAGACCATTTCTTTTTGACCGGTAACAGTCGTTGTATTTTTGACCTACACAAGATTCCAACTCTTGAGCATATCATAAATACCTCATTTCACTTTTGTAAACTATGAACATATTTCCAGTTCTAATTCAAAGCTACTGAAGATGTATCCCTGTGTTTTTACAACCAGCGTATCAGAAGGCAGAACATATTCCATACACTGGGACTGGTATAATAAAAATGGACGCACTGCCCATAGCAATATTTCAACATGGCAAAGAGATATAAGAACTGAAACCTTTTTGGCCGCCAGACTACTACTTGTCATTTCTCTAGTGTTTTTATATCAGTCAAGAACTCATGATATCACCTACAGTGTCTTCTATCATGAATACATATATGTATGATACATCTGATCATAACTCAGCAGCACACAAACACAATTCTACAGTACATTTTATACATTAGATGTATCTGTTTTTTCTACATTTTATAGTCCTTGCATTCGGTGCAGAGTCTTTGAATTGGAAACCTAAAAAGACTTCTATGTAGATGGCGGGGAGTCCATGGTTGACAGAATGCGAACTATTTCAGCTCTTTGAGTTGGGGAAATGTGTTGTGTCATGTGAACAATAGAATCCATAGCAACTTCAGGGTTTTCTTGAACCAAGCTGTAAAAACAACACACAAAAATTTATTCTTTTTAGCACAAAAAAAATCCAAAAAATCCATGCAAATTAGAACTCATGATCATAGCATTTTAAACATCAATTAGAGAAACATCGAAAACAATACCAAGTATCTATACTTTTGTGGGAAATATCACAAGAAAAGTTCTACATATAAAGCCCCTTACAGTTAAACTGTTAATACAGGCTTTTTTTTTTTAGAAAGAGTGGTGAGGGGTTAAGCCCTGTACACCAGCCAGGAATTTCGTCAGGAAAAAAACATTGGTTTTCCTGACAGGATTCCTGGCAAGCTTGCCTTGCAAAGCAGTGTATACAGACGGCCACTCAAAAGAACCACCGTTCTTTTGAATGGCAAGAACGTGGTGACGTCATTCACTACGACGAGCCGGCGTCTCGTCACATTCGATTCCGTCGCCGCCATCTTGCTACACCCCACACTAATTTTGTATGCTACCGCGCATGTGTCGAAGTGTTAATCGAGCATGCACGTTTTCTCTACACTCAGGTAAGCATACAGACGACAGGTTTTCTCAGCAGGAAACACTCTGCCGGGAATCCCGGCGGGAAAATAGAGAGCAGGGTTCTCTATTTTCCCATCAGGATTCCCGGCTGTTTTCCTGACGGGAAAACTGCTAGGGAGCATATACACGGCCAGGATTCCCAGCCAAATGCTCTCCTGGCAGTTTTCCTGCCAGGAAAACCGGTCGTGTGTATGAGGCTTTAGAATCTCTCCCAGGTCTTGATTGTTGTCTTTATCCCCATTCACGAAATGTATACCCTTTAACTGTCTTTAACTGTAGGAGTTAAGGTGGGAAAAAAATTGAGCAGAACAGTAATAGAGTTGACATCTCACAATATGGACACTTGTCCCCCATGAGTACTGTCTAAAAGGGCATTACATGGGAACAATGTCCTATCACTTCCAGTTGAGTCTTCAGGACAGGAAGTAAGGGGAAATGTCCCTAATGTCAATGGTTTTAACCCTGTTCAAAAAATGTATAAAAAAACTTTGACTTTATATACACTTTAAGGCTTAGTGGACCTTTATTAACCTACACTACTGCCCTGTAGCTCACAGGCAGGCAGATGTGTAAATCTTTCTTACCTTTGACAGGCAGGCAGGAATATGTAATTGTTGTTACACTTTACCCTATGAATATCATGGTGGCACCCCCAGCTTCAATGTTGGGGTTAAGAAAAAAGGGGCCAGGCTCAATGTCACAGACTTGTGACCCATAAGTAACATTTTAAAAAGGTACTGGGGGAGTTGCTCCAATGTAATAGATAAAAGTAAAAGATTTGTAGCAGAAATAAAGCCAACACATTTCTGCTATGAATCAGTTTTACCATTAAAAACCTTGGACTCTTAAGACTTTTGATTGGTGCTCTCATTGAATTGTATGTATGTGGATTCTCAACTCTGGGTCATTTCTGGGGGTTTTCCACATTTTGTGAAGTGCTGCTGCACTGGAACCAGTGTACCAGTTGACCCTTGGACCCTTGAGTTTGAACATATGTGTGGCTGTGTGCTACCCCCATAGCCCTGCTGTCCTAGACCACAGCCCTATGCAGAAGTGTGACCCTGCTTGTTATACAAATGAGATTGCTTTCTACAGAGCATATATACAAGATATAATTTACTAAATGGCTATTAGCCATACATGCTTGTAATTTGCAGTAAGAAAATAAAAAATGGCCCCAAGTGAACTAGACAATTCAGGGAAAGTCACACTGGCTTCTAAATGGTACACCGGTGAAAGGTGCCCTGATAATTGTAAGCTAAATATCAACATCTGTACTGTAAGAGCAGTTTTCATTAGGCTAATCTTCATATCTTGATCTGAGCTAACAGAGAACTCCTCATTCTTCCTTATCAACGTGAAAAACTTCTGTTAAATTCAGCCATTTCCCCAATCAGGTAAGGTGAGACTCTTATCTCAGATGACAGGTGCCTAGATACATCAGGGATAATGTCTCACCTTGGCATGAGGCCTGCCTTTGTCTCCCACATCTCCACAATGCCTCTATTCTGCCGATCATAGAACCGCTTCACTGCTCTCTGCAATCGATAACTGCAGAGAGTGTCAGCAGGTATCTGTAGCAGAAGCAGGGTGGTGGGATGTATATGAGGTAAATAAGTTTCATAATGCTGTTGAAGAGATTGTGTTTTATTAATACAATTTTGTTATCCAAAAAATCCTAGAGAAGCTGTCACGTCAGAAAAATGTCCGATATTGACAGATTTGGTTCTGACCTGCCATTTTAATAATGCTGTGTATGGGCATCTGTCCACCCCAACACTTTACGAGATTTGATAGACTTCAGAAGCATGTATAATCTGGTACACCTTCATTAAAAAGTGACACAATTCATTTTGTAATATTAAAGTGACAATAAACATGTGTTGCTAACTCAAAAAGTAGATTCTATTGCCTTCACCTCCTCCAAATCTCAATATACCTTTTTTTTTTTGCTGCCTTGATCTGACTTCGTATTAGGCCTTGTACACACAAGCAGACATGTCCGATGAAAACGGTCCGCGGACCGTTTTCATCGGACATGTCTGCTGGGATCTTTTGGTCTGATGTGTGTACACACCATCAGACCAAAATCCCCGCGGACAGAGAACGCGGTGACGTAGAAGACACGGGAGTTCAATGCTTCCACGCATGCGTCGAATCAATTCGACGCATGCACAGGATTTCGGGCCAGCGGACATGTCCGATGAGTCGCACTAACCATCAGACATGTCCGACGGACAGGCTTCCAGCGGACAAGTTTCTTAGCATGCTAAGAAACTTTTGTCCGCTGGAAACCTGTCCGCTAGGCCAGAAAACTGTCCGGTAGGCTCTACACACGGTCGGACATGTCCGCGGAAACTGGTCCGACGGACCAGTTTCAGCGGACATGTTCGGTCGTGTGTACAAGGCCTTAGAGGGTGGCTATGTTTGTAATTCCCATGGTCCCACTCTATGTAGGAATATAGCCACCTTCTTTTGCTCACTCCCAAAATGGATTAAGGACTATGTGATGTGTAGTGTGCATACAGCAGGGCATGTAACTGCAACTACTGTGTACTTCTCATTCTAAACAAATTAATAGGTTTAACCCCATAACGAGCAGCCCCTAAATTAATACTAATCTGAATTATACTTTTGCGCAGGTAGGAAACATCATCTAGTTACTCCCCTACTCATATCATAAAAAAAAGTAATATTTACACGATCTGTGCAGTGGTTTTGCACAGAGCAGCCCCGATCCTCCTCTTCTTGGGTCCCTCGCTGGCGCTATGGGCCCCTCACCCTTGCCAAGTGCCCCCATAGCAAGCCATTTGCTCGCTCCCGAGCTGGTTCATTGTGTCCATTAGACACCGAGTGTGGCTTGGCCACGCCCCCTGCTCCTGTCTCACTAACTGGCTGAGATGCAGGAGCCACTGTCAATCACAATTAGGAGGGAGAGACCCAGGAGAGCCTAGGGTCTCGTGTACATCACTGGATTGAGATTGGGCTTAGGTAAGTATTAGGGGGGTTGAGGGGGAAGCCGCACACTGAAGTTTTTTTTACCTTCATGCATAAAGGTAACAAACCTTTAGCCTTTACAACCACTTTAATTAGTTAATGTTTATGGATTATTTTGGAGGAATAAAGATATCGTCAAATGTGAGAAAACTCCACTATTCATCTTGCATGCTGTGTGAATGGGAACACATAAAAATGTTATTTTTACATTTTTCTTTCCTTAAAGAGGTTTTTCAGGCGAAGATGTTATGGCTGACTGACATTGTTTAAAAAACCATGCAGAGTGAGCATGTCCCAAGTCTGTCTTCATTTACATACAATGCAAGAAGTCCAGCCTCTACATGTTTAACCCTTTGTTAGGACAATAATAAAATCTATTCACAACCGATAATGAAGATCAGCCTGCACAGTACAGACATGGTTATTTTTGGTGAACACAGCTGCCCAGCCTCCTCATAAACAAAGTGTGCTCTGTAGGATTTTTCCTTGCGGAAGGATCCAGAACAGAAAATATTTAAAATTGGCAGAACCTTTTTAAAGTTATACTATGTGAATAATGACATGTACCAAATATGCAAAAGTGGAAACACACTTTCCTGGCACCAACATGGCAACATACATGTGGTAGAGCCATGCCTATTTCTACCCACATGACCAGTGCATAGCTATAAAAAATTGGTGCCGACACAACAGCATATTCCCTTTTTTGCCTTCAAGGAACTCACAGTCAGTGTTATGAGAAGAAACCCTTACCTGTCACTTTTGGTGGTTTTCTGCGCAGGTTCAGCCTCTCCTGTAGCACAGTCCCAACTGTGGGATGCTAAAGGTTCTGATAAGGCAGGAAACCCCTTCTGTAGGTCTTTTGGGGTGAAAAAATTGGGTGCCAAGTAGCCCCCAATACATTAATGCAGCCAGGGCTATGTTTCTCAGAAGTGCCCTCCTTGTCTGGAGCCTGCCTTTACAAAAAGTGAGTGGATCCATGGAACGGTGACACAACATTTCCAAGACAAGTATGCTTTTTCAAATTTTTGGGGGTATATTTATCTGTGAATGCCCATTTATATTGGCATTCACAGATAAATATACCCCCAAAAATTATGTTGGGTGTTTCATTTCCTCTTGGATAGGCAGAGGCTGCACTGTGTTCCAATGTGCATTCTAGTGGCCATCGTAAAAGAAAAAGCTAACCATCCACATTCAAGGGCAGCAGTCCTCACTATAGCTAACTTTAGCGAGATGGCTGTAGCTTACTCCTGTGTTCTTAAAATATAGGATTTGTGGGGGCGTGGCTTAGCTGGGGATGTAGACAGTCGCACGTCCTGTGAGCTCCGCCGATCATCCGCTCGGTTATCCTGCTGACAAGCCGTTCGTGGCTTATTTCTGGTCCCGCACTATACCTCGACTTCCCCGGCTGCTACATTTACCCTCGGCGGTACCTGATCGGGCATAGACGAGATGTCCCGGCGCAATCCACCAGGCCGCATAGGCCCGGACCACGTGATCCAAGATGGCAGCGAAAGAGAAATACAGGGCTGCTGCTCAGAAGCTGTTCTCCCCGATCAGCACCCGCGAGCTACTGGAGATCCCTGGGGATGGCGGAGAGAACCACAGCAGGTCCCAATCCGACGCTGACGACACTGTGCCCTTGGAGGATCCGTCCGCACCGGTGCTGCCATGGAACGCAGTGAGTACATCACCAGGGTCCCATGTGCTGGATGCGGTGGAGGCCTCAGGCCCGGACGGGCCTGAACCCACACTAAGGGACATTTTTGCAGCAATCACGGCCTGCAATGCCTCGGTGACACACTTGGCATCAGAACTAAAGGGGGTCAAGACTGAAATGACATACATGCGCCAGGACATGCAGAAGCTGCGGGATCGCACTACTGATGTTGAGGGCCGTGTTAGTGTACTGGAGGATGACTTAGCCCCTATGCAGAGGGAGGCACATGCCCAGCAATTAATGGTCGCTAAACATGCAGCAAAAATCGATGAACTCGAAAATAGGATGCGTCGCAATAATGTTAGAGCCATTGGGATACCGGAAAGGATGGAGGGAAAGAATCCGGTGGCATTTATAGAGCAATGGCTGACAGAGAAATTCGGAAAAGACTCCTTTTCAAATATGTTTGCGGTGGAGCGCGCACACCGTGTCCCTCTGAGGCCTTTACCCCCTGGGAATCCGCCCAGGGCCTTTCTATTTAAACTACTACACTACAGGGACAGGGATGTCATCCTGTCTAAGGCACGCACCCTGGGGGATGTTTTAGTTATGGACAACTCCAAGATATCCTTGTTTCCGGACTTTTCAGCGGAGGTGCAAAAGCAGCGCGCTCAATTTAATGATGTCAAGAAGCGGTTGCGCTTCCTGGAATTGCAGTATGCCATGCTTTATCCTGCTAAGCTCCGCGTGGTAGCCAGTAATTAAGTGCATTTTTTTTGAGAGACCTGCCCAAGCCATGCAGTGGATGGATAGAGAGGAGCGCTCTTTGCGTGAAGATTTGGGGAGAAGACGCAGAAGTGAGTAACTGCCACTTGCTTAGTTTACCAGTACTGGTTACATTTTCTAACTGCGGGACAGAAAAGATGTCTTGTTTCAACCTCCTTCCAAGGCGGAGGTGTACTGTTGGAATACGTTTGGTTTTACCCTGAAAAAAGATCCGCTCAATGCGGATGCCCTCGAGCTGGCTAGTGAACTTTGCCCCCTAGAAATGAGTCCCTCCTGGGACCAGAGGCGGCGGGGTCATTACAGGTGGTGGAATCTTTTAAGTACTTGGGGGTTTAGGTGTCAGTTAACCCACAGAAATATCTGGAGGAGAATCTATTGCCCCTTTTCCAACGCTTGCAAACGACGTGTAACACCTGGTGTAAACTCCCGTTATCAGTGATAGGCAGGATAAATTTAATTAAGATGGTGTGGGGCCCTCAACTTTTATATATTATGCACAACTCCCCTCAATGGATACCTCATCGGTGGTTTACCCGGATAGACTCCTTATTTAGATCACTGATTTGGAAAAAAAAAGTGGCCCGTATTCGATTGTCCACATTACAATATGATAAAGATCAGGGGGGAGCAGCTGTCCCTAATCCTAAGTTCTATTTTTTGGCTTCTCAATTGCAGCATCTGTGTGGCATGGGGCGGGCAAATGACAGTGACTCAATTGATACTTTATTGCGCGTGGGATCAGGGAGTGCATCGGTCTTGGCGAGTCTGGAGGCGGGATTTCCGCATCTACCTCGGGCGGCGCCCACCGTGGTCCTCCTTGGGAAGCTGTGGTCCATGGTCAGATCCACCCTGGGTGTCTCGGGATTTCTTGTAGACACTCCTCTGTGGGACAACCTAAACCTGATGGAGGTTTTCAGGCTTGAAGGCTTCATGGCTTGGAAACTAGCAGGGATTAAGAATATTGCCCAGATCTATAGTAACAATGTGCTTAAGTCATTTCAGGAATTACAAAATTAATTTGGTCTACCTAGACAACAATTCTACAGGTATCTGCAACTCCGGCATGCCCTTCGGACCCAGGGGCGGGTGTCAGTTCTCCAATTATCTAGTCACAGGCTAATAACAGACGTATTTTCTGGCACGGATAGAAAGGGTATGATATCCCATGTATACTCCTCCCTATTGTTGTCCGTGCAGAACTCAGCAACTTTGCCCTGCAGGAGAGGTTGGGCAGAGGATCTGGGGGACATTGATGGTGAGACCTGGGAAACTTGTCTACAAGCTGGTCCTCTCACTTCTGTCTCGCAGTCACACAGGTTGTCTCACCTGTTCCTGTTACACAGGGTTTACCGTACACCTATTCAACTGTTTCGGTGGGGAAGGCGGGACTCTTCCTTGTGTCCCAAGCTATGTGGGGAGGAGGGGTCGCTTATACACCTGATGTGGCGCTGTCCCAAGTTACATCGGTTCTGGAGGAGTGTCACAGAGGTTATTTCCTCAGTGTTCCAAGTTAGGGTCCCATTGGACCCCATAGTATGCATACTAGGTGCCGTGGATGAAGAGGTATACCCTCCACCTGTCAATATTGCAGTGATCAGGCTCTTATACCTAGCAAGGAAACAGATAGCTAGATTCTGGTTGTCCCCGCACGTCCCGACCAAAAAACAATGGATTGATCAAGTAAACCTTATTATTGTGAGAGAACATTATACATATCAGCATAGAAACGCCCCCAGGAAATTTAACTCCATTTGGCAGCCCTGGCTGGAAACGCCTGGATTAGCACCTCCGAGATTGGTTATGACTCGGCTGCTGCAAATGTAGTCGACATTGTCCTCTCGGGTACAAAACATAAAATCACAAAACATGTATGACTAAATCAAAGAATGAATAAAATCTAGACCATGATTGAAGTATATATCTTTGGGGATTTTATACTGTGGACAGGAGAATTTACGTTAAGGTTGGGCGAGGATTTTGAATGTTTGGGCAGACTGTGGAATGCAGACTTTCAGTTTTGGCCCGTTGGCCTAGTGTGTGTTTGTGTTGGGGGGAGAGGCGGTTTCTCACCTGCCCGGCACGGTTCAAACTCCATCAATAACGGAATTGGTTTCTGTGACCTCCTGGTGCCTCTGTTCTAGCATATGTAAGGTACTATTCTTTTTGTAATGTTATTTTGTGACTTTCATGTATGCTGACATATATTTCTGTACCGTACCTATATTTTTGGCACAATAAACCATTTTACTGATTTAAAAAAAAAAAAAAAAAAAATATAGGATTTGTTTAAGCGTCCCACCCTTGTAGCTAGTTATTGGTCTACCACATATATGCTGCCATGCTGGTGCCAGGAAAATTGAAAATGTCATCAAATACTTACAGTAATTCTCCTTTCCTGGTGCCAATCCCTAGCAGCATACTAAACACACCCTGTTCATTCCTAGCAATGTACAGGGATTGGGCTGCTGTGTGGACATCAACTCTTTGGGTGGAAGTAGACAAGGCTACTACCACATGCATGCTGCCATGGATTGGTGCCAGGAAAGGAAAGTGACAGTGGGTATTTAGGTGGTTGTAGACTGAAAAATACGCAAAACCACATCAATTTCTTTTGACATTTTAGAAGTTGCTTTATTGTACCATGGTAGGAAATTGCATTTCTGGGTGATTCTGTGCATGAACAGAGTATTGAACACCCGCAGAAATCTCATGTCCTGCTCAGGTAATTAACTGACTGCTTTTGCCAACAGATTTTTTTGTTGTGTTCCAATGCTGGGATTTAAGTTAATAAACTGCCTGAAATTCGCTATGTAGGTAGCCCAGTTAGCCTCTTCCTACCCAATACACTTCAATTGAAGAAGCCAGAGGGAATTTTTTTGTCTGAACAGCCGCTGCAGCCAATCAGATGCAGCCATTGTTTGAGTATTGGAAATACAATAGGCACAGTGGTATTGTATAACGTGTCTGGAGAAATCTGTTATATTTTCTTCATTGTCTACATACTGAACAAAAAAAAATTAACAGTGTATGGCCAGCTTATTCATGCAAAGTCTCCCAATTAACACTCAGGAAAGAATAAAAATGCTTGTGTAGGTTTCAACAGAGCAGCAGCAGCAGGTAAATACCTGCAATAAAAATTACAATAGTCCTACTATATTCACTTGGAGAAGATTTTTTTTCTCTTAACAAAGGGACATATACTTAAAAGCTGAACTACGGGGGGGTCCTTTCTTGCAGTGCAATGGTTAAATGCTCATGAATGCTTAGTGCATCAGTAATGATGGAAGTACTTTAACCTACCTTATCCATCACTCCCCCGACAGCCAGTGCTCTCCTCTTTACCCCGACATTCTGACTTGAGGGCAGACCCTCGACGTCCTCACATACAATGCAGAGCTATTAGGCCTGCATTGTAGTTGATGACGTCAGATTGCAACTACCCATGCAGTCTCTTTTCTAAGGCAGGTCGATGATTGCAGGCATTGGCCCGGATTCTCATAGAGCGGCGCATATTTCGGCCGGCGTAGCGCATCTCATATGCGCTACGCTGACGTAACTCAGAGAGGCAAGAGCAGTATTCACAAAGCACTCACTCCCAAGTTGCGCCGGCGTAACGTAAATCCTTCGGCGTAAGCCCGCCTAATTCAAAGTAGGTGGAAGGTGGGCGTGCTACATGTAAATGAAACGTGACCCCATGCAAATAAATGGCCGAATGAACGGCGCATGCGTTGTCCCGTGGACGCTTCCCAGTGCGCATGCTCAGAATCACGTCGGACCAAGCGCCTAAGATACGTCGAATCACTGAACGTAACCTACGCCCATCCCTATTCACGTAGTACTACGTAAACGACGTAAAATACGACGGCTGTTCCGTCGTCCATACCTTTGCATGGGATGCGCCTCCTATATGTGGAATAACTTTACGCCGGACGTACGCCTTACGTAAACGGCGTATACTACTGCGACGGGCGCAAGTATGTTCATGAATCGACGTATCTTGGTCATTTGCATATTCTACGCATAAATCAATGGAAGCGCCCCTTGCGGCCAGCGTAAATATGCGCACAGGCTCCGACGGCGTAGGAAACTTACGTTGGTCGGATGAAGCCAAATTTCAGGCGTATCTTGCATTAAGAGTCAGGCCCATAGATACGACGGCGCATCTGTGCACTTACGCTGCATATCTAGAGATACTTCGGCGTAAGTGCTTCGAGAATCCGGGCCATAGTGTGGAGGGACTGAAGGACCAAGTAAGTAAAAGTCCTTTTTTACTATTATCTTTGGCAGTGGGAAAGGAGGATTCTTCTTTTCCTGGTTTTCAGCTTTAAGCTTTGAGGACAATGGCAAACTATCAACTGCTGCCCCAACCATAGCTGCCGATTTCCCTTTGTGCCATCTATAGCTCAAACCATGCTTTTCATTTCTTAAAACGGAGAATCCAAGTGATACAAATATTTTCCTTCATGTGTATAATGTAATTCAGAAATCTTACTTATATGTATCTTTTTGGAATACAATTCGAAAAAAAAAGGAAAAGAACAGATTACACTGGACTAAAGTGTTGTCACATTTATCTATTTCAGTGAAAAGAACAATACTGAAAGTAATTAATTATGTAAATTTCAAATGAATACATTCCCCTAATATTACCTGCGGATTTGTTTGAGGATGTAGTCTCTGGAAATGTACTTGATGTTTTCATCAACCACTGAGCGTATCCCCTCCTCCTCCATCAGCTGCTTCTCCAGCCATTCAACAACATCCTTATTATTATCCCACAGGTATGCCTGGAAGAAGAAGATTGTGTATGTTCTATTTAGTTGGAAGACATTTACAACATTAATCCTTAATTTCTGATATTGCACAATCATGTTAGTAAACATAAAAGCACCTAGCCACCTTCGAATTTGTATTGTGTTATTTGTTAAAAATAGCAATGAATCCCAGTGACACATTCTGTACCATTGGTACCTGTATTAAAACGCATCAATATATACACTGTATCATCAAAAGTATTGGGACACCTGCTTTTACACGCACATGCACTTTAATGGCATGCCAGTCTTAGTCCGTAGGGTTGAATATTGAGCTGGCCCGCACTTTGCAGCTATAACAGCTTCAGCTCTTCTGGGAAGGCTCTCCACAAGATTTAGGAGTGTGTCTATGGGAAAGTTTGACCATTCTTCTAAAAGCACATGTGTGAAGTCAGGCACTGATGTTGAACGAGAAGGCCTGGCTTGCAGTCTCCGGTCGAATTCATCCCAAAAGTGTTCTAATTGGTTGAGGTCAGGACTCTGGGGTGGCAGAACTTGACTAGCCTGCACAAACTCCTTCATCCATGTCTTTATGGACCTTGCTTTGTGTACTGGTCCAAATCATTTGGTGAAGGTGGGATTATGGTGTGGGGTTGTTCTTCAGGGGTTGGGCTTAGCCCCTTAGTTCCAGTGAAGGGAACGCTTAAGTCGTCAGTATACCAAGACATTTTGGGCAATTTCATGCTCCCAACTTTGTGGGAACAGTTTGGGGATGCCCCCTTCCTGTTCCAACATGACTGCGCACCAGTGCACAAAGCAAGGTCCATAAAGACATGGGTGAGCAAGTTTGGGGTGGAGGAACTTGACTGGCCTGGACAGAGTCCTGATCTCAACCTGACAGAACACCTTTGGGAGGAATTGGGGAGAAGGCCTGGCTCACAGTCTTCGCTCTAACACCGGTGCTTAACCTCACAAATGCGCTTCTGAAAGAATTGTCAAACATTCCCATAGACACACTTCTAAACCTTGTGGATGGCCTTCCCTGAAGATTTTACACTGTTATGGCTGCAAAGAGTGGGCCAACTCAATATTGAACTCTCAAACTAAGACAAGGATGCCATTAAAGTTAATGTGGGTGTAAAGGCAGGTTTCCCAATACTTTTGGTAGTATAGTGTATATAGATAGATAGTACACACACATAAAATGTATATAGAGTAATCAGCATAACAAGAGTTATTAAAAGGAGAAGTCCAGCCTGAGCTTTTTAGGCTAGGCTTCTCCTCTGGGTCATAGGAGTGCAATTCGTTTTGCACTCCTATGACCCATTTTCGGCGGAGAGCGGTCTGAAGTCCACTATCCGCTGACGTCACTGCCATCAGTCGAGGCAGCGCGTCATCCCAACTTCCAAGTCTGTATCCCTTCCAAGTCTGTATCCGCCAGCTGCCTTGATTGATGGCAGCCTCAGCGAGCTGCTGAGAAGGCCGCTCCCTGCCCCTCGACACCTCAGCGCTCCAATGAGCATGGAGAAGCAGAGCAGAAGCGGATCGCTCTGCTCGGGAAGGAGTGAGAACCAAGCAATCAGCGGTGTTTCGGTGGCTCAATCTGACACGGACCTGTTGATCATAGGGAATGATTATTTTGAGATACTTTCCTGGAGGCATGAAGTATTAGGCACAGATTTTTATTTCATTCTCTCGGGATTAGGGGCTTAAAAAAAAAAAAAAAACACCTTTAGACCTACTATGGCAAAATATATATATTGTATTCCAGTAAGGGGTTAACGCCTGTAATGATAAGTATATGCATTTCTTTTTATTTAATTTGCCATATATATATTCATATGCACCTTTTTACATTCATGCCAACCTGTCTAGAAAACATGTCAAATACATGGGATAGGTCCCCTTATATAAATATATATATTGTTTAAACATAACACCTAAAAAAAACGTTGCTTTAACTGCATGCAAATTTTCAAAGGGGAATTAAATTCACATTAAGACCCCTTTCACACTGAGCCGCCCATAGCGTCGGCAGTAAAACTCTGCTATTTTTACCACCGACGCTATGGGTGGATTTGCGGTGCATTTCGGCCACTAGCGGGGCGGTTTTACCCCCTGCTAGCAGCCGAGAAAGGGTTAAAACTGTCCGCAATGCGCTGCTTCATGCTGTCCCATTGATTTTAATGGGCAGCAGTGGTGGAGGAGCGATAAACACACCGCTCCTTCACTGCTCCAAAGATGCGGCTAGCAGGACTTTTTTTACCGTCCTGCTAGCGCAACGCTCCAGTGTGAACGCCCTCTGGCTTTCACACTGGAGACAATGAAGCAGCTGTTTTTAACGCTATAGCGCCTGCAATACGCCCTTGGTGTGAAAGGGGTCTTAAAAAAAATCACTGACAGGTAGGGTTTTTATGACAGAAGACCTAGTGTCATTTCTCTGTAACGTACACTGAGCCACACATGCACAGCTCAGCGTACATGTATGGCACTGCTCTGTGCTGTGATGATGATGTCATAGCAGCAGCATATATTGCTTTATAGTTGGAGTAAATGACAAAATCAACACTATAATACAAAGAGCGACAAAGTATTGTTACACAAGGCAACCAATCTAATTTCGTCTTTCAGTACTTTAGTATAGCCATGAAAAATATAAATGATTTCTTATTCATTTGTTATTTGGCTTGTTAAAAAGTGTTGTGAGAATACAAATGTAGCTAAAGAAGGGAGAGTTGTGTTTGCAAGGGCTTAAAGCTGAACTCCATAGTGATAAAAACAAATATAAAATGACTTGGGTATGCATTAATTTACAAAAATAATTAAATGTATATTTATATGCAGTTTGTGCAACTACCTAAATCTTACTTGGTATCATTCCCTATAAAGCAGCATTTAGACTAGGAGGGGAAGGTTGCGGCAATCAATACCAAGCTAGAGTATGCTGTCCAGTTCTGGGCACCATTCCTCAGGAAGGATGCACTGGAAATTGAGCGAGTACAAAGAAGGACAACAAAACTAATATCTTGCAGACCCTTTATTAGTTATGAGGAAAGGTTGTGAGCACTGAACTTATTCTCTCTGGAGAGGAGACACTTTAAAGGGGATATGATTTCCATTTACAAATACCATACTGGTGACCCCACAATAGGGATACAACTTTTTCGCGGAAAGGAATTTAACAAGACACAAGGCCACTCATTATAATTTGAAGAAAAGAGGTTTAACCTTAAACTACGTAGAGGGTTCTTTACTGTGAGGCCTCGTACACACGACCGAACATGTCCGCTGAAACTGGTCCGTCGGACCAGTTTCAGCAGACATGTTTGGTCGTGTGTAGGGCCGACCGGACAATTTTCCGGCCGACCAGACAGGTTTCCAGCGGACAAATGTTTCTTAGCATGCTAAGAAACATGTCCGCTGGAAGCCTGTCCGCCGGACATGTCCGATGGTCAGTACGACTCATCGGACATGTCCGCTGGCCCGAGAACCCGCGCATGACGTCGAAGTGATTCGACGCATGCGTGGAAGCATTGAACTTCCGGGTTCGCGCACGTCGCCGCGTCATCGTTGCCGTCACGTCGCCACGTCATTGTCGCCGTCACGTCACTGCGTATTCTGTCCGCGGGGATTTTGGTTTGATGGTGTGTACAACCATCAGACCAAAATCTGCTAGCAGACATGTCCGATGAAAACGGTCTCAGTGTGGGGCATCGATGGGTTCAAGAAACTATTAGATAAGCACCTGAACAACCACAACATACAGCGATATACAATGTAATAATGACATATAATCACATGCATAGGTTGGACTTGTGTCTTTTTTCAACCTCACCAAATATGTAACTAAGCTGAGGGCGGCAAATGGACTTTGTTGGTTAACTGCAATACATAGTGAGAGTGCAGTGCAAACCTGCCTGTCTTATGGGGCTGTATAAATCTCAAGACAGATACAAATCCAGCTCCTAAAATACTATATGTGATCCATTTGTGTACTTAGCTACCTGGAGGTCAGCTTTAACCACTTAAGGACCGCCTCCTGCACATATACGTCGGCAGAATGGCACGGCTGGGCACAAGCACGTACCTGTACGTCCTCTTTAAGTGCCCAGCCGTGGGGCACGTGGCACGCGCCCGTGACCCGGTCCGAAGCTCCCCGTTCTTCACTGTAAACACAGCTTCCCGTTCTTCACTGTGGCGCTGTCATTGATCGTGTGTTTCCTGATATAGGGAAACACGATCAATGATGTCACGCGTCCAGCCCCACCCCCCCTACAGTTAAAAACACATATGAGGTCACACTTAACCCCTTCAGCGCCCCCTAGTGGTTAACTCCCAAACTGCAATGAAAATGACAATTGTCCCAAAAATGTGTCAAAATTGTCCGAAGTGTCCGCCTTAATGTCGCGGTCACGAAAAAAATTAGTAGTAAAAAAAAAAAATATTAATAAAAATGCAATAAAACTATCCCCTATTTTGTAAATACTATAAATTTTGCGCAAACCAATCGATAAACGCTTATTGCGATTTTTTTTTACCAAAAATAGGTAGAAGAATACGTATCGGCCTAAACTGAGGAAAAAAAAACGTTTTTTTTATATATTTTTGGGGGATATTTATTATAGCAAAAAGGAAAAAATATTGATTTTTTTTCAAAACTGTCGCTCTATTTTTGTTTATAGCGCAAAAAATAAAAAACGCAGAGGTGATCAAATACCACCAAAAGAAAGCTCTATTTGTGGGAAAAAAAGGACACCAATTTTGTTTGGGAGCCACGTCGCACGACCGCGCAATTGTCAGTTAAAGCAACGCTGTGCCGAATCGCAAAAACTGGCTGGGTCCTTTACCTGCATTTTGGTCCGGGTCTTAAGTGGTTAAGGGACTGGTGCTAAAATAATCAATCAGTTGTAATTCATGTCACATGACTGGCATGATCACCAAAGAGGCCTTATTTCTTTATAAAAAAAAAAACAACCTTGATCCTACCAATAACACCTTTTTAGCTCAAACGCATATGATTCTTTGCATCTCATTTGTGTTAAACAGTAATTGCATTGATATTATAGCTTCATATTATAGAAAGAAAGGGAACAAAATGCTTGATTAGACTTTATGATGGTACAGCATATAAAGTTACTACATGAAGGTCTGGCAATAAACAAGATGGCCATGGCCTGTTGAACCTTTGGCCCAACAATAGCATTAAGAGAAACACTATAAACACAATCCAAGGTGAATCAATTCAATTGTGTACATTTTGTAGTGTAGGGCAAATATTAGATGGCTTGCAAAAGACATCAATGCTATGACATCAGTTTTCAGGCAGATCTCTTCTTTCAGGTTATGTACTAAATCATCCTGACCACAATAACACATATCTAATGCCGCGTACACACGATCATTTTTCGGCTTCTAAAAAACGTAGTTTTTCAGCATCTAGAAAAAACTTATTTTTTTTAAACTTCATCATTAAAACGACGTTGCCCACACACAATCGTTTTTAAAAAATGCTCTAGCAAAGCGCAGTGACGTACAACGGCACTATAAAGGGGAAGTTCCATGCGGATGACGCCACCCTTGGGGCTGCTTTAGCTGATTCTGTGTTAGACAGAAAAGCGCAAATCGTCTTTTACTGTTACAGCGTGATGAATGTGCTTACTCCATTACGAACGGTAGTTTTACCAGAACGAGCGCTCCCGTCTCATAACTTGCTTCTGAGCATGCAAGGGTTTTTCACGTAGTTTTAGCCCACACACGATCATTTTTTACAACCCGAAAATCGACATTGTTTAAAACGTCGTTAAAAAATGCAGAATGTATGAATTTTTTTGACGTTTTTCAGAAGCCGAAAAATGATGTCAAGCCCACACACGATCATTTTAAATGACATTTTTAAAAAACTTTGTTTTTTTACAAGCCAAAAAATGATCGTGTGTACGTAGCATAAGAAGCATGTTCATTTATGCATCCGCAGGTTCTAAAAATGAGCCCACTGGAATATTCAGTTTATTCTCTTGTATTTCAACCTTCTATAGCCAACTATGCATGAGAAGTGTATTTGTGACACTTCGAATTGGAGAGTGCAAGATCTGGAGCCGCTCTGTATAGAAACCAATCAGTTTCCAGGTTGTTTTGTCAAAGCTTACCGAATTTTGCACTCTCCAGTTTTAGTAAATCAACCCCACAGTATCAATCAAAAGCATGCGCCTGCAACAAAAAAATAGGCAAGACATATTATATAGCTGCCAGGAGTAAACCACAGGGGTTTCCAGTCTCCAACTTCAGCTTCCCACTTCGTAATCTACCAAGTAGCGCAATATATTACAGCATGGAGCTTTTAGCACAAAACTAATACAAGGCCTTGTACACACGACCGTTTTCCTCGACAGAATCCATTAAAAAACTTGGTGGCAGAGCTTTTTTGCCAAGGAAAACGGTCGTGTGTATGTTTTTCGTCGAGAAAACTGTCGTGGAACTAGACGAGAAAATAAGAGAACAAGTTCTCTTTTTCCTCGTCAGGAGTTTCAATTTCCTCGTCGTGTTTCTCGTCGGGCTGGTTTACAACGAGAAATACGCTCGTGTGTATGCTTAGAAACCCGCGCATGCTCAGAATAAAGTATGAGACGGGAGCGCACCTTCGGTAAAAGTAGGGTTTGTAATGGAGATAGCACATTCATCACGCTGTAACAGACTGAAAAGCGCAAATCGTCTCTCACCAAACTTTTACTTAACACGCAGTAACATGAGATTAGCAAAAGCAGCCCCAAGGGTGGCGCCAGTGGAATCAAACTTCCCCTTTATAGTGCCGTCGTACGTGTTGTACGTCACAGTGTTTGAGAACGACGAGATTTTGTATGCAAAGAAAGCTTGTCAAGATTCTCGACAAGCCTAACAAGGAACTCGTCGAGGAAAACGATGTTTCATTTACGTCGAGTTCCTTGGTCGTGTGTGAGAGGCCTGACAATGGGGGTTATTAACGAAAGGCAAATCCACTTTGCACTACAAGTGCACTTGGAAATACAGTCGCTGTAAATCTGAGGGGTAGATCTGAAATGAGGGGAAGCTCTACTGATTTTATCATCCAATCATGTGCAAGCTAAAATGCTGTTTTTTATTTTCCTTGCATGTCCCCCTCAGATCTACAGTGACTGCACTTCCAAGTGCACTTTCAGTGCAATTTCAAGTGCACTTTGCACATGTAGTTTGCACTTGTGAATTTGCCTTTTCGGAAATAACCCCCAATGTGTACACTAATGCCACCGATTTATACATTATTCATAACACTAAACCTTACCACTTATTCCTCTCCCTAACTGACCAAGGACAAGTGTGCAAATGAGGCCTTATAGTATTCTGACTTTCTGATCTGCATACCTGTTCAAATAGACAAAGCCAGGGGGTCAGAATACAGCTAGGCAACTTATACACTCAAATGGCAGTCCCCATAAGGCTCTGGAATGGCCTACTTGAAAGATAATTTGTAATTTTACAATAGTGGGATGTGCAATGGCAAACCTTTGTAATCGACTGTATATTAAACTAACTTTGATATCAGCAGACTGCACATATTACTGTAATGAAATTCATAGTTTGTATATTTCGATCAGTCTAAATATAAATACAAATTTTGTTTCCAAACTGTGTGACACATTTATATCCCCAAATACATTTCAGAAAAATGAGACATCTGCTAGGCATCGATCTGCGGAATTCTTTTACTGCACCTGCATGTCTTACCTAGATAAAAACTCTCAGCTAATTTAGATCTAGATGCAAGGCATTTTGGGTAGTTAGCCCTCAGATTCCAACTTTCCATCTTGACGGATGGATGACCACATTATCATTTAAGAGTGTTTAAAACCTAATAGCTGCTCTCACTCCTCATTTTCTTTACAAATCATTTAGAAATCAGTTTGTTTTGCCTACCACAAAGCCAAGTTACTACCATTAGCACTCATTCATATTTATGCAATTTTGCTTGGGTAATTAAACACAGGGTTCGTGTGTTAAAGGCAACATTTTTCTCTGGTATGGCTAAAACAAAATCTCAACAATGCCGAGTTTAGTGTGTAGCATCATCGTGGGCTTTTCTTGGTAAATTTAAGCACTGCGGGAGACGATGGGCCATGCAAACTAAAACCCCTATTCTATTTGTTAATTATACTACATTAGCTCATACGTCTCACTGCCATCCCACTAAGCTGGAAAGCGGTGTGTGGCTGTAAGATTATGGAAATAATTGCTGTTTCTGAGAAGGGACATTATTGTAGCTTGACTTTTCTAAAAATGAAAAACAGAAACTCTTTCTCCTTAAGCAGTGGTGCCTCTTCTTTTGGGACCCCTACACAATAGATTTTTAACGCCATTCAGTTTTGACTGTATCAAGACAAAGCGCATGTAGATATATTTTTGAAAAAGCGGAAGTCTCACAATAATATACAAAAATCTCAATAATCACAGCGAAGATCACAAACAGGCTCATTTGCTGGACAGTAGCTAGAGGGAAAACAATGCTTTACTGATTGCAGAACAACTTTGTAAGTGGGTAGTTTTCAATATTCCCTATAGGTTTGCTGAAACCACTGCAGAAAAAAAAGGAAGGGGGAAATCTATTACAGTTTTGCAAGCAAAAAAATAAAATTGGAACTTTACTAAATAGAAAAAACTTTCTGGCCAACCCTGCATTAATAGCCTACATTGGGCCAGATTCTCAAAGGGCTTGTGAATCAAGCACTTGCCCGTAAAACTTGCGGCCGCGTAACGTAAACGAGATATGTTACGGCCGCATAGTTTAACGCCGATCTACGAGAATCTGGCCCATTGAGAATAGTAGAAGGGCTAAGTTGGCTTACCATTAGAAGTGAAAGAAAGTCTAGGCAACTTGGTCACGAGAATAGTTGAGCTCAGGCCTCCTATAAACACATCTCTATCTGAACATGAAATTGCACCATTTTCAAGTTCAACCAGCCACGAGCAGGGTCAGTAGAGCGGAGCTCTACCCAAAAGGGGAAGCTCCACTTGTTCGCAGTCTCCCCCACTCCACTGCCACATTTGGCATATTTTGGGGGGCAGGTACCTGGTTTTGACAGGTACCCGCTTCCACTTTCGGATAAGATCGCCACTCTAATCTATGACATTTCTGGCCCCTCCTCCTTCCCCCGCTGCCTTCTGGGACACACAGAGGTCACAGAAGATAATGGGACCATTTAGAAAGCGCATTCCGACTCACACTTGCACAGTAGGAAACAAGCTGTGAAGCCTCAATGCTTCACTTCCTGTTTCCTTTCCTAAAGATGCCGTCGCCTGCACCCTAAGCCAATCGACAAATCGGCTAGGGGTGCCGACATCGTGGGATCCCTGGACAGGTAAGTTTCCTTATATTAAAAAGTCAGCCGCTATAGTAGTTATACAAAATTATGTGAATACTGCGCTATCCGTGAGCATTAAACAGCATATAGCACAACCTATGACAAACAGCCTAGACAAAATAGTAATACAAAAAGTGCGCTGCTAAAAATGAACAGGTCTCATACATTTTTTGCATTCAATGCACATGTATTTACTTATAGAGCGAATATTATTACTCATTTATATTTATATATATATATATATATTTATATATATATATATATTTATATATATATATATATATATATAATCATGTGTTTAAGACCCTAAAAAAGTTGTATACTTTTTCCTTCATTATCCTTGTTTAGGACCTGTTCATTTTTAGCGCTGCCCTTTTTGTATTACTATAGTAGTTCTAAAGGCTTAAGGTTTTTTACCCTAATGCATTCTCTGCAGTTGAATTTTCACGCTGTAATTCCTTCTTTTGTTCGCCTAGACTAATGGCTTGACTGTACCCATGTTAAACTACCAGGATATCATATCACAAGTCCCAGAAGTCTTCAGGTAACTTTTTTTGTTATTATCGCAAGATTTCAATAAATGAGCGGGTGGAGAAGGTTGAAGAGTCATGTCTATTTGGGAGGAAGCGTGAGCCTAGTAAACAAAGGGATTGCCGCATGATATGCTTAGTGCAGGGTTTGCAGCTTCTGATATTCCTGAAAGATAATGGGCACTGGCTTCAGCTGCCCTCACTTTAAATGTTCACCAGTCCCTTAATATATTTAACACCATAGTTGGCTCCTTCCGGTCCCCGGAGCTGAAGAACGGGGAGAGCTGTGTGTAAACACAGTTCCCGTTCTTCACAGTGGCAGCTTCATTGATCGTGTGTTCCCTTATATAGGGAAACACAATCAATGATGTCACACGTCCAGCCCCACCCCTACAGTTAGAAAAACATATGAGGTCACACATAACCCCTACAGCGCCCCCTAGTGCAGTGTTTCTCAACTCCAGTCCTCAAGGCGCCCCAACAGGTCATGTTTTCAGGTTTTCCATTAATTTGCACAGGTGATTTGATCAGTTTCTCTGCCTTAGTAATAACCACAGCTGTTTCATATGAGGAAAATCCTGAAAACATGACCTGTTGGGGCGCCTTGAGGACTGGAGTTGAGAAACACTGCCCTAGTGGTTAAATCCTTAAATGCACTGTCATTTTCACAGTAAACAAAGCATTTTTTTGGAATTTTTGGCTGTGAAAATGTCAATGGTCCCAAAGATTTGTCCGCCATAATGTCGCAGTCACGGAAAAAAATCGCTGATCGCCGCCATTTGTAGTAAAAAAAATGTTTTTTATAAAAATGCAATAAAACTATCTCCTATTTTGTAAACGCTATAAATTTTGCGCAAACCAATCAATAAACGTTTATTGCGATTTTTTTTACCAAAAATATGTAGAAGAATACGTATCGGCCTAAACTGAGGAAAAAAACGTTTTTTATATCTTTTTGGGGGATATTTATTATAGTAAAAAATATTGAATTTTTTTCAAAATTGACGCTCTATTTTTGTTTATAGCGCAAAAAAAACCCCGCAGAGGTGATCAAATACCACCAAAAGAAAGCTCTATTTGTGGGAAAAAAAGATGCCAATTTTTTTTGGGAGCCACATCGCACGACCGTGCAATTGTCAGTTAAAGAGACGCAGTGCCGAATTGCAAAAACTGGCCAGGCTCCTTTACCTGCATAAAGGTCCGGGTCTTAAGTGGATAAAAGGGAAGTTCAATACCAAGTGCGCCACCCTTTGGGCTCCTTCTGCTAATCTAGTGTTTCGCACTTTTCAGCCTCATGCTTTTCAGTCCGTTACTGCTCTTCAGTTTGTGCTTGTGGGTGTAGTCAGTTCGTATCTGGTTTTCAGTGCGTTCTTGTCCGCTCGTTTCTGATTTAAAAATTTGCAGCGTGACGAATGTGCTATCTCCATTACAAACGCTAGTTTTACCAGACCGAGCGCTTCCGTCTCGTACTTGATTCAGAGCATGCATGGAATTTTGTGCGTCGGATTTGTCTACACATGCTCGAAATTTACGAGAACGGATTTTTGTTGTCGGAAATTCCGACAGCAAATGTCCGATGGAGCCTACACACGGTCGGAATTTTCAACAACAAGCTCCCATCGAATTTGTTGTTGGAAATTCCGAGCGTGTGTACGTGGCATTTGTCTGTAGGGTTTAATATTGAGCTGGCCCGGATGCCTGGGGGGAGGAGCCCCTGGAGAACGCGCAGGATGTGGTAGCTGGAGATGCACCACAGCCATGAATCAATAGGTTGATTCTCAGTCCCTTTAAGTCATTAAATGTACTGGGAATTGTTGTATACTGTATAGCCAGCATTAGATGTACTAGCAAATTTAGATGGACTAGACCAGTGATGGTGAACCCATGGCTCGTGTGCCACAGCTGGCACGCAGAGTCCTCTCTGTGGGCATGTGATACTATACTCAGAAGAAGATTGCACACTGACCGGACACAGAACTATGTAGCGAGTGCCAGCCACCCTGAAAATGGCCGCGATCTCTATTTCTCCCCCCGCATGGTGAACACTTACAGCAGCTGAGGAAGTGAGAAGTGCAGCGGCGATGTGAAGAGGGGAGAAGTGAGTGTGGGCTGTCAGTATATTTCCCAGGCTCACCCCCCCTTCTTCTGTCAAGCAGCACAGTACAGGGACAGAGTGGCACATGCAGGGATCGCCACCCGCTCTGATTTCTCCTACCTCCCCATTGGCTGCAGCCAGGGACCAATGAGGAGCAAGGACAAGTGAACCATGGGACATGTAGTCCCAGAAGAACATAGCTCCATTTTAATTAAATAAAAGATAACTACAGCCATAGCATGCCTTGCAAAAATGAGAGGAGGGACAGCCTGTAGCCTGGTAAATAAGGACTGAGGGAGAAGGGAGAACAAGGGTGAGAGGAGTGTGGAGACAAGAGTGAGAGGAGGCTGAGTTGGTTCGGGAGGGAGAGAAAGAACGCAACCTAATAAATTCCCTATGAGAAGTTTTATGCTTTACCATAATAAATACATGTCTCATTTTACAATTGGTCTTTTCTCTTTTGCTAGCCAGAAGCTGGGAACTCTGATCTTTAAATAGGTTGGAGATTGTAGCAGCACTGCCATTTTTTTTGTTTTTAACTGATGCAAATATTTCTAGAGATTGAGTCTTAGAAGCAGCACCAAGCACTAAACTCTGTGAATTGTTTTCTAGCTCTGCTATACCCTACCAGATAAGACAATGACCTAAGCTGTAAAGGCTGACAGTGAGGAAAAGGGAAGAGCAGTGAGCTACCCGGGTATCCTGGCCGCATGCAGCAGAGTGCCAGGTAGTGTTTTGGAGCTGTGTGCTCCTTTCTCAAGCCAGTGAAAGTAGTGCACAGCTCAGAAACGGGTTGCAATAGTAACCAGTCCAATCGTTTAACCAGAAGCCTCTCTTCTCCCACCTCATATGCTGCTGCACGTGTCCAGGATACCCAGGCAGCTCATTGCTCTGCCCCTCTCCTTCCTGTCAGCCTCAGCACATACAGCTCACAGACGGCCCCCCTCTCTAGGAGAGGCAGCTGAACGATAAACAGGGACTGGATTAGTTTTGACAGCGGTCTTAGATCTACATCACAGCTCGACACCTCAGCCTCTGCCGCTCTCCAACTGCTTCCAAAAGTAACCCTCTCAGATTACTTTCCTCATGCAATACAGCCCACATGTCCAGCCATACCTGTGGATTATTTTTGGATTCTCACATGTATAATAAAGTATTTACTCATTATCCAGTTGTGATAACCTGTGCCTATCTATAATTTTGTCTAGTGTACAACCTTTTTCTTTGCTCCCAGCAGCCAAAAGGCGCACTGGGGAATGAAGGGAAGGTGGGCCACCATTAACCTAAGCTTGTTGCTTTACTACTGCATGGGCAAAGCCCATGCTCACTTAATACCAACAACATGAGCTATAGGAGGCTTCATTATTATAATACACAATTTATATAGCACCAACAGTTTACGCAGCGCTTTACAATGTAGAGGGGGGGAAAGCACAATTACAATACAGTTCAATACAGAGGAGACAGGACAGTCCTTCTCATAGAGTCTACATTCTGAAGGGAGGGGGGTGGTAGTAGTACAAAAAGGTAATAGCTGTGGGGGATGATTTGATGGGGGTGGCTCGGGTACAGTTCTTAGGTGTGCGTGGGATAGGCTTCCCTGAATAAATGGGTTTTCAGGTATCTCCTAAAGGTGGACATGGTAGGGGCTGATCAGACATACAGAGGTAGGGATTTCCAGAGGATGGGAGAAACTCTGGAGAAGTCCTGAAGGCAAGCATGGGAGTAGGTAACAAGGGAGGGATAAGGAGTGGGATAACGAGTGTTATCAGCAACCAGCTCAACTAGGGCTAAGTGACAGCCAAGTGAGCACTTGACCCATTTCACAGTTGCTGTCATTCTAGATGTATGATAGTAGGTGTACAAATGAAGGTCAGAGAGCTGAAGTTTGAATGCTAGAATGACCCATGCCTCAAAACAGATATTTAAAAAAAAAACATAAAATTCCAAGTTTGCTAAAAGACTTAGAAAAGGGACTTGTATTCACTTCTTCACGCTGCCAACTTCCTATGAAATTTTCAACAGCGAATAAAAAACAAATCCCTATCTCTTATGGAGTTTATTCATTTTATTAATACCAAAGGAATCCACTGTTTATAACAGCTAGCAAATCCACCTCGGCTAAGAAAATATTTGCGTGAAGATTTGCATGTGATGCTTTACCATTCAAATAATACAATTCCATAGTGAGCTGCTATGATTAACTACATCATAAAGCTATTGTAATGCAGAAAAGTGCAGCCTGGGGAGCTTTGCATACATTATCCTATGTGATATAAAACAGGACACAGTTCGCTGTTAAAGAATCGAACATGCTTTGCTCAACAGAGAAACGGAGCAAAAATGTTATATCTTCCAGATACATTATGCAACTTCTCTGCTTTTTTTTCTTTAAACCAGGAAAGGATATCCATGCAGTAGCCTTCCAGATATAAAGACTACATTACTTGGTGAGAATGTAGTCTGTCCTTAAAGTATATCTAAAGGCAAAACGTTTTAATTATTTCGAATAGAGTAGGAGAGGGTTAAAACCTTTTTTATTAGGTCGATTTCCCTTTACTTTCTGTTCTGACTACTCAACAGGAAGTAAGAGGATATCTTTGAAATGTGAAATATATTTTCTCTTAGTTGCCATGGAAACAAGTGTCACTGTTGGAAGATTTCCCTTCTATTCCTGATCTAGGGGCATCTTAAAATTTAGAATTTCCCCTCACTTTTATTTCAGGTAAAAAAAGGGTAATTGGGTCAATGAGAGACCCCACCCTAATGGGGACACAGACAGCAATGCAAAACTGAGTGAAGGGATTCAAACAATACGGTAAATAGTCCAATTCGATGAAACAATTCCAATAGAATTGGACCCAGGAGACACTCGCCAGATGATGTGGTGAGTGAAAAAAAAGGGGAAAAATGTGTCTGAAACAATGTAATAGTGTGGAAAGCCACTAGGAGGTGGTGTTCCTGTTGGAAAAGTGTGCAACACACTATAATAAGTGATATGACACCTGTAAGTGATAACAAATGGGGTGAACCAACCACAAAGTCCAAGCAAAAAATATATATATGTGGCAATCCGATGTCGGACTGATATGTACAGTCTTTGAGAGATGGAATTGGTCGGAAATTCTTATGAAGGAAAAACAAACGGCCACTCAAAAAGAACTGATGTAAGATGGTCCTCTCTGGTATACCGATCAGACGATCAGTGTAGGTGGTGAAAACCTCATCAACGATTCACAGTGATATCCAAAAAGATAAATAAATGCATACTCTTACCAGAATATGTGGACATACACGTCAGCGACGGTATGTCGATCAGGCATGCACGAACTCCTAGGCAAAGATGGTGTTGATGGGAAACGTTCCAATATGTCAACCTTTAATCCCCGGGAGTCGGTAGAATCCAAGCGGCAGAAAAACAAATCTTGAAGAGATTCACAAACTAATCTCTGCAGGAACACAGCTGGAATGTGCCCACAGCACTGGTAGTGCTGTGGGCACATTCCAGCTGTGTTCCCATCAACACCATCTTTGCCTAGGAGTTCGTGCATGCCTGATCGACATACCGTCGCTGACGTGTATGTCCACATATTACATTGTTTCAGACACATTTTTCCCCCTTTTTTTTCACTCACCACATCATCTGGCGAGTGTCTCCTGGGTTCAATTCTATTGGAATTGTTTCATCGAATTGGACTATTTACCGTATTGTTTGAATCCCTTCACTCAATATTTAGCGCTGCACTTTTTCTTTCTCACCTTTTGTACACAACATTGTTTTTTGTTGGTGCTGGCCGCTACAGGTTTCACATTATTTATGTTTAGCGCAATTTTTCCACCAATTTTCAGCAATGCAAAACTGGCAGAGGTTCTAACTCCTCACCACAAATCTATAGCACCCGGAAGTGTGTTTATAAGCCCTTGATATTTTAACCACTTCCATACTGGGCCTATTCTGGCACTCCTCTCCTACATGTAAAAATTAAAAAAAATTTGATAGAAAATTACACAAACATGTTTTTTTTTTTTTTTTAGCAGAGACCCTAGGGAATAAAATGGCAGTCTTTTTATGTCACATTCACAGGAGGGTCCAAGCTACACTCGATAGGAGAAAAATATGTGTTATGCCCCGTACACATGATCTGGCTTTTGCCCGGCTAAACTCCCATCAGAATTCCGACGGAATTCCATCGGAGTAAAAGAGAACATGTTTTCTATATAAACTCAGATGGAATTCCTCTGAATATTCAATGGAAAAACTCAGATGGGGCATACACACAGTCGGAATTTCGGAATGAAAAAAAGTCCATCTGATGGAATGGAAGCTGGCTCCATTAATTCAGACCTACTTTTGAGGGCAGGGATCCCACAGCTTCTCAATCACTTGGAAGCACTAAAGCTGATTAAAGGTACACTATCTGTATACTGATTGCAGCTGATCTATGAGGGATGAAACCTGCAAGTAGGGAAACATTTAGCAAGTAGTATCAAGTCTATCTGTAGTTAATACTGTATAGAAATATGTTGGTGAAGACAGCCATAGATGGTCCTGGCCAAGATTCAAACCATCTATTGCCAGGCTGATTGTATGCAAGTTGATCCATCGACCGACTTGGGTACAACCAGCATGTCACATTTTTGATGCGATTATTGTCAGTGACTATAGCTGCTAGCAATATTCACTGTGTGTTCTCCCACAGGGACAGCTCCCCATGCGCCTTGCTGGAAGAACACACTAGCTCTGCGGGAGGGATTCCCCTCATCAACACTGAATGCATCCATGGGTTGCAGGAAAGAAAATCGCACCATCTATGGCCAGCTTAAGAGCCAGGTTTGGAAAAGTTCTTATCAGGCTTCGGGATGAATACAATACTAGTTTCATACAAAGAGGCAGGGCAAGTATTCGGCTCAAAAGTTTTGTATGAAACTGATAGGCAACAATGCAACAGGGTATTTCAAATAATCCTGTTTAAAAAATACAAAGTTCAGTCTAGATTTTATATGTATAATTTTAACTTTATATATACTGTAAGTATCCTAATCTGCTTACCATTCGATGTGCCCAAAATGTAGTTCTTAAACATAGTAAAGGAAATATTACATGTCCATCTGGCAGATAAAGTATCTTGAAATACATTATAGTGTATAAAATTGGTATTTATCCGATATGATAAAGCAGCTGTCCTTTTTCCAGTTGGCTCTTCCTTCCTCCATCTCTCTTGTCTAATATCTTTCTATACCACCCATTGTCCAGTCTGGCTTCCCTACCTCCGTTCAATCCATCTTTCCTCTGCCCTATGCTCCTGGCCTCCCACCTCCCAGCTGTCGCTCCAAGCTATGATCTTCCTGCCCATTCTCCCTTATTAATGCTGTCATTCCTTCACTTCTCCTGAACCTGCTGCAGGACAAGTGAGGGAGCACCACTCACAGAATGGATCATTTAATTATATGCAACACGTATTTTTTATTTTTTTTTGGTCTATTTAAGTCTGTACACATAACATCAAATCTCTTTCACTTAAGGTTATAGAAAATAATGAGTTTATAGGGCCAGATTCACGTACTTGCGCTGCGGCGTAACGTATGTCATTTACGTTACACCGCCGCACGTTTTAAGCGCAAGTGCTTGATTCACAAAGCACTTGCCTGTAAACTTGCGGCGGCGTAACGTAAATCCGTCCGGCGCAAGCCCGCCTAATTCAAATGGGGAGTGTACCATTTAAATTAGGCGCGTTCCCGCGCCGAACGTTCTGCGCATGCTCCGTTAGGAAATTTCCCGCCATGCTTTGCGCAAAATTACGGCGCCCCAACGTGTTTTTTGAACGGCGACGTGCGTTACGTCCTTTCGTATTCCCGGACGTCTTACGCCAAAAAAATAAATAAATTTATTCGACGCGGGAACGACGGCCTTACTTTAACATGGGCTGTCTAATATTACACCACCTAAATAGCAATCGCAACTTTACGTCGGGAAAAGCGACGAACGCGCGTACCTTCGTGGATCGCCGTAAACAGCTAATTTGCATACCCGACGCGGAAAACGACGCAAACTCCACCCAGCGGTCGCCGAAGTATTGCATCCTAAGATCCGAAGGCGTACGAAGCCGTACGCCTTTCGGGTCTTAGCCAAATGCCGTTGTATCTTTGTTTGTGAATTACAAATAAAGATACGACGCAGAAAATTTGACGCAGTACCCCTTGCCATTACATACAGTCAGTCCAGGAGGTGCTGGACCTGCGTTCCCGCTGAAAAAAAGCCCTGCATACAGGGAATGTGGCTCTGCTCTGGATCAAGATGGGGCTCAGGTAAGGGGAAGCTGCTGCACACAGAAGTTTTTTTTACGTTCATGCATAAAAGTAAAAAACCTTGAGCCTTTACAACCACTTTAAATGTACCTTGGCTCGCCCATTAACTTTTTCTGTGGATAATGCATCTAAATCAGTGGTCTCAAAGTACCGGCCCGCGGGCCATTTGCGGCCCGCGGACCAGTTATAAATGGCCCGCAGGCAGGGTGGAAGTGAGGGGAGCAAAAAAAAAAAAAAAAAAAATTTTTTTTTTTTGTTTTTTGAGCTGGAGCCATCTGGTGGTGAGCCGTTGGTATTACAAGTTATTACCACCAGATGTGAGCTGGCGCCATCTGGTGGTGGCCGTTGGTATTACAAGTTAAGCATTACAAGTTAAACAGCAATTCTAATGTCATTTTACACTATTTTCACTGCCATATTCTTCCCTCTAATTAGAACCCCCAAACATTATATATATTTTTTATCCTAACACCCTAGAGAATAAAATAGCGATCGTTGCAATACTTTCTGTTACGCCGTATTTGCGCAGCGGTCTTACAAGCACACTTTTTTGGGAAAAAATTACACTTTTTTTTATTAAAAAATAAGACAACAGTAAAGTTATCCCCATTTTTTTTAATATTATGAAAGATAATGTTACGCCGAGTAAATTCATACCCAACATGTCACGCTTCAAAATTGTGTCCGCTTGTGGAATGCCGACAAACTTTTTTACCCTTTAAAATCTTCATAGGCGACGTTTAAAAAAATCTACAGGTTGCATGTTTTAAGTTACAGAGGAGCTAGAATTATTGCTCTCACTCTACCAATCGCGGCGATACCTCACATGTGTGGTTTGAACACCGTTTACATATGTGGGCGCTGCTCACGTATGTGTTCGCTTCTGCGCGCAAGCTCGTCGGGACGGGGTGCGTTTTCTGGCTCCTAACTTTTTTAGCTGGCTCCTAGATTCCAAGCAAATTTGTCAAACCCTGACTTACACCAGTGCTGGTGGTAATAATGCGCTCGCTGACACCAGTGCTGGTGGTAATAATGCGCTCGCTGACACCAGTGCTGGGGGTTAATAATGTGTTCGCTGACACCAGTACTGTTGTTTTTGAAGTTTGAAAGTTTGCATGCGGCCCCCCATGGCATATGAAAACTTGTCTTGTGGCCCTCAGGTAATTTGAGTTTGAGACCCCTGATCTAAATAAATATTTTTTTTAATAAAAAAAAAATACATATTATCTGAGAAATTCTATTCTATATGGTCTCAATGGATGGAACATATGTTTTCTTCTTTTTAGGTCCTCATATGATGTTTAACTTTTTTTTTTTTTTACTCTGTATTATACATACTCTTTTTCTTATTTTGTTCTGCATCCTGTGTGGCAGTAACTGTCAGTCAAACTCAGCACTAAAAACTGAATATAGTCTGGAAAGGAATGGGGGTGCAATATGCTGGAATTAAGGTGGTTAAAGGAATAATTTTAATATACAACTCTTCAGAGGGGTTGGGGGACTTCAAATGAGGAACTAAGATTTGGAGATATTGTCAGTGCTTGTTCTGAAAAACAGAAATTATTCCAAGACCTTTCTTTATTAGGATACAAAACACTGGTGGTCAGCCTTGCAGAAATGTTGTCCTACGTAAGTTACCCTGCTGACCTGATCGTGTAGCTTTAGCAACCTGATCGTGTAGCTTTAGCAACAAACACAACCTAGTTCACTATGTCTGTAAAGTGATTTGAAGTTCTTCTATATGCTTGAAAGGTAGTGTAGAAAATAAGGTATCCATTTCCAAACTTGTTGTTAAATATTAGTGATGTTACTATATTATAACCAACACAGCTAAAAGAGTTTTTTTTTTGTCAAGATCAGAGCTTTGAAAAAGTCAAACACAATGAAGCCATGCAGACAGACTGTGGATTGAGTGAAGGTTAAAAAATGTGCTTAAGATTCATAGCTCTCACAATCTGTCCAAATGTCATATTAGCCCAGTAAGCTAAGCAATACCCTTATTAGGTCTAATATTTACTGGTTTGCTGCAGATGACAAATGCACCTTACTTAAAAGGAGATCTATGTTCAGAGCACTTTTTATTTAAACATCAGCACGGTGATAACAATACAATTTTTATTTTCGACAATCCACTATAAGCTTGCTTGAAAAATCTCCTTTCTTGTGTGTGAGTTCTGCCTGTCTGCTTGTCATCTCTTTACACAAATTCCTAAATTCCCTGTATGCTTTGCAGCTTCTCCCCTGCTATTTACTTTTGATTTCTAAGGACTACATATCCCATGGTACCTTGCTGCCTTCAAGCATTGATTTCTGTACTGAGTCTGCCTCCTGAAACTCCTTCTTTCAGCACTTATGTAGTTCAGAGGGCTCTGTGAAATGTGTAACACAGCAGTGCCTAATCACAAGGCGTAGAAAACACATGTCACAGAAATCAAGAATGTAAATGTGTGGGGATCTTCACAAAGTAAGTTTACAAACTTCAAGATTGTTAAGAGTATTAGGAATAGGCTAGAAATAATTAAATGAATATAAGATTTTACATTTTGACCATAGATACGCTTTAAGTACAGGGAGTGCAGAATTATTAGGCAAGTTGTATTTTTGAGGATTAATTTTATTATTGAACAACAACCATGTTCTCAATGAACCCAAAAAACTCATTAATATCAAAGCTGAATATTTTTGGAAGTAGTTTTTAGTTTGTTTTTAGTTTTAGCTATTTTAGGGGGATATCTGTGTGTGCAGGTGACTATTACTGTGCATAATTATTAGGCAACTTAACAAAAAAAAATATATACCCATTTCAATTATTTATTTTTACCAGTGAAACCAATATAACATCTCAACATTCACAAATATACATTTCTGACATTCAAAAACAAAACAAAAACAAATCAGTGACCAATATAGCCACCTTTCTTTGCAAGGACACTCAAAAGCCTGCCATCCATGCATTCTGTCAGTGTTTTGATCTGTTCACCATCAACATTGCGTGCAGCAGCAACCACAGCCTCCCAGACACTGTTCAGAGAGGTGTACTGTTTTCCCTCCTTGTAAATCTCACATTTGATGATGGACCACAGGTTCTCAATGGGGTTCAGATCAGGTGAACAAGGAGGCCATGTCATTAGTTTTTCTTCTTTTATACCCTTTTTTGCCAGCCACGCTGTGGAGTACTTGGACGCGTGTGATGGAGCATTGTCCTGCATGAAAATCATGTTTTTCTTGAAGGATGCAGACTTCTTCCTGTACCACTGCTTGAAGAAGGTGTCTTCCAGAAACTGGCAGTAGGACTGGGAGTTGAGCTTGACTCCATCCTCAACCCGAAACGGCCCCACAAGCTCATCTTTGATGATACCAGCCCAAACCAGTACTCCACCTCCACCTTGCTGGCGTCTGAGTCAGACTGGAGCTCTCTGCCCTTTACCAATCCAGCCACGGGCCCATCCATCTGGCCCATCAAGACTCACTCTCATTTCATCAGTCCATAAAACCTTAGAAAAATCAGTGTTGAGATATTTCTTGGCGTTTCAGCTTGTGTGTCTTGTTCAGTGGTCGTCGTCTTTCAGCCTTTCTTACCTTGGCCATGTCTTTGAGTATTGCACACCTTGTGCTTTTGGGCACTCCAGTGATGTTGCAGCTCTGAAATATGGCCAAACTGGTGGCAAGTGGCATCTTGGCAGCTGCACGCTTGACTTTTCTCAGTTCATGGGCAGTTATTTTGCGCCTTGGTTTTTCCACACGCTTCTTGCGACCCTGTTGACTATTTTGAATGAAACGCTTGATTGTTCGATGATCACGCTTCAGAAGCTTTGCAATTTTAAGAGTGCTGCATCCCTCTGCAAGATATCTCACTATTTTTGACTTTTCTGAGCCTGTCAAGTCCTTCTTTTGACCCATTTTGCCAAAGGAAAGGAAGTTGACTAATAATTGTGCACACCTGATATAGAGTGTTGATGTCATTAGACCACACACCTTCTCATTACAGAGATGCACATCACCTAATATGCTTAATTGGTAGTAGGCTTTCGAGCCTATACAGCTTGGAGTAAGACAACATGCATAAAGAGGATGATGTGGTCAAAATACTAATTTGCCTAATAATTCTGCACTCCCTGTATATAACATCATAGAACATCTAAATCTAGGTATTCAATCACAGTTTCAGGGGAAGGAAAGACATGCATACATTTCAATTGGGATGCTTCCCACAATGTCATAATCATTTAGAACAGGCATTTTCAAAGTCCAGCCTGTGGGCCAATTGCGGCCCCGCGTTCCGGTTTAATACACCCCCCCTGGTGATTTGGATATATATATCTGTTGTGGCCCCCCAAGGGCCACAAAAGATATATCGTATTTTTTTTTTCACAGTCAAAAATATCTGTTTGTTGTAAAAAAAACAAGTATGGTATAAACAGTCAATCCGATAGTAGGCTGCAACGTGTGAACCATATTCTTCCTATTTCTGACACCAAGAGGTATTTGATTGCAAGAGCAATCAGTTATTTATCCAACAACACCTCCTCTTGTGGAGGAGGGGGCATCCCAGGCTTATTATATGTGGTTAACAAGTCACACACCCTGTCCTACGGTAGCCAGATTCTGTCAAACTTTTTGGGACAGTTTCTGTTTAAATAGGTAATTTTATATAACGGTAAGGCACTATTAATAGAGGGGTACAGTCTGTGCAATCTCTGTGGAGTATAATACACCCTATGTAGGAACTTGGGGCCAGATCCACATACAATTGCACTTGCGCCGCTTATCAGAGATACGCTACACCGCCGTACCATACCTGGCATACTTTTTAAATCCTCCATTTTAAAGATTTCGCGCCGTAAGTTATGGCGGCGTAGTGTATTTCTGGCGGCCGAATTCAAATCGGCGGGTAGGGGGCGTGATTCATTTAAATGAAGCGCGTCCCCGCGCCGATTGAACTGCGCATGCTCCGTTTCAAAATTTCCTGCCGTGCTTTGCGCGAAATGAAGTCGCAACAACGTCATTTTTTGAACTTAGATGTGACTTACGTCCATCGCTATTCACGGACTTACGCAAAGAAAAAATTTGAATTTCGACGTGGGAACGACGGCCATACTTAATATGGCAAGTCTATCTATACGCCGGATAATACCAGCTTTAACTATACGCCAGAAAAAGCGGACTAGCGACGACATAAGAGAATGCGACAGCCGCGTGTACCTTCGTGGATCGACGGAAAAAGCCAATTAGCATACCCGACGCGGAAAACAACGCAAACTCCACCCGGCGGGCGCCGAAGTACTGCACCTACGATCCGAAGGCGTACGAAGCCGTACGCCAATCGGATCGAACCCAGATGCCATCGTATCTTGGTTTGAGGATTCAAACTAAAGATACAACGCGGGTAATTTGAAAGTAAGCCGGCGTATCAGTAGATACGCCGGCGTACTCGCTATGTGGATCTGGCCCTTGGTTTGTATCAATTTATCCCTGGAGACGATAACCAACCCCAAGCTATCCTCAAAATATCAGTTTTCCAAGCCTCCCAGAGCCCCTCCACCTTGGGGGAATCCAAGCTACGTAGTGACATATAGAGGGAAAAGAGAGGTTTGGTTAGTGACTCCTGAGCTAAAATTTCTCAATAGGATCCATGGCCATGGTGATATGCCCCGGAAACTGTGCCCGAGTGGCGCGGCGCAGCTGACAATAACAGAAGTACATCCATTTAGGCAGATTCAATTTAGTGGAGAGGTCCCTGTATGCAAGTAATGTCCCCGCTGGCCTAATGTTCCTAAGGGCCTTGACACCATATTTCGCCCAAACCTGAGGGTCCGGGATGGACCGAAAGTGTGGAATATTAGAGTTGCCCCATAATGGTTGCAAGGGTGACCAGGAATTATGTCTGTAAAACCTCTTCCTAGCAACCACCCAAACTCGGAGAGTCGTCCTAGTTGGTTGCAGACGGTTGGCATAGACCCCAGGGCCATGATACACCAGGTTTCCAAGACCATTAAGGGAGCCCAGTAGGGCCACCTCCATGCATGCAGCAGCATTGGCCCTTGAACAGATGAACCACCAGCGGACAGAGACCAATATAGTATACATGGAAGCTAGGCAACGCCAACCCCTCCACAATGCACAGGAAGACACAATATACAGTGCCTTGCGAAAGTATTCGGCCTCCTTGAACTTTGCGACCTTTTGCCACATTTCAGGCTTCAAACAAAAAGATATAAAACTGTAATTTTTTTACGTTTTTAAGTCGCTTGGGGTATGTCTCTATCAGTTTTTTACATTGAGAGACTGAAATTTTTGCCCATTCCTCCTTGCAAAACCACTTGAGCTCAGTAAGGTTGGATGGAGAGCGTTTGTAAACAGCAGTTTTCAGTTCTTTCCACAGATTCTTGATTGGATTCAGGTCTGGACTTTGACTTGGCCATTCTAACACCTGGATATGTTTATTTGTGAACCATTCCATTGTAGATTTTGCTTTATGTTTTGGATCATTGTCTTGTTCGAAGACAAATTTCCGTCCCAGTCTCAGGTCTTTTGCAGACTCCATCAGGTTTTCTTCCAGAATTGTCCTGTATTTGGCTCCATCCATCTTCCCATCAATTTTAACCATCTTCCCTGTCCCTGCTGAAGAAAAGCAGGCCCAAACCATGATGCTGCCACCACCATGTTTGATAGTGGGGATGGTGTGTTCAGGGCGATGAGCTGTGTTGCTTTTACGCCAAACATAACTTTTTGCATTGTTGCCAAAAAGTTCGATTTTGGTTTCATCTGACCAGAGCACCTTCTTCCACATGTTTGGTGTGACTCCCAGGTGGCTTGTGGCAAACTTTAAACAACACTTTTTATGGATATCTTTAAGAAATGGCTTTCTTCTTGCCACTCTTCCATAAAGGCCAGATTTGTGCAGTATATGACTGATTGTTGTCCTATGGACAGAGTCTCCCACCTCAGCTGTAGATCTCTGCAGTTCATCCAGAGTGATCATGGGCCTCTTGGCTGCATCTCTGATCAGTCTTCTCCTTGTATGAGCTGAAAGTTGAGAGGGACGGCCAGGTCTTCGTAGATTTGCAGTGGTCTGATACTCCTTCCATTTCAATATTATAGCTTGCACAGTGCTCCTTGGGATGTTTAAAGCTTGGGAAAATCTTTTTGTATCCAAATCCGGCTTTAAACTTCTTCACAACAGTATCTCGAACCTACCTGGTGTGTTCCTTGTTCTTCATGATGCTCTCTGCACGGACCTCTGAGACTATCACAGTGCAGGTGCATTTATACAGAGACTTGATTACACACAGGTATATTATATTTATCATCATTAGTCATTTAGGTCAACATTGGATCATTCAGAGATCCTCACTGAACTTCTGGAGAGTTTGCTGCACTGAAAGTAAAGGGGCTGAATAATTTTGCACGCCCAATTTTTCAGTTTTTTATTTGTTAAAAAAGTTTGAAATATCCAATTTCGTTACACTTCATGATTGTGTCCCACTGGTTGTTGATTCTTCAAATTTTTTTTACAGTTTTATATCTTTATGTTTGAAGCCTGAAATGTGGCAAAAGGTCGCAAAGTTCAAGGAGGCCGAATACTTTCGCAAGGCACTGTATATCGTATTTATCGGCGCTGCCTCAAAGGGGGCAGCACGAGCACCGTCAGAGTACATACAGGAGAATCTCGGCTTCTGTAATAAGAAGTCCCATCTCCTGGGCTGCCATTGGACGACTGCTCTGTCAATCATAGGAGGCCAGACTTTGTATTAAAGAGGCCGCCGAGTAAACAGGAGATTCTGCTGTATGTAATCTGTTGGCACTCGTCCCGCCCCCCTCCCTGTCCCCTCTGAGGCTAGATGGGCATCGATTAGGCTGTACTGAAATAATTGCTCTGGAGCAGAAGTGATTAAACTTTACATTTTAACACTAGACAGGTTTAAATGTCACAGGTAATGCAGATAATGTAATCAATAATACATCATTAAATGTATTTTTTTTAGATGCAAGGAACCAAATTTAACTTTTTCAGCCTTTTGCTATCTACTTTACAGTAGAGCTCAGAGAGGGAGAAGCAGAAGAAGTCATTAAGGCAGTGGCATCGCTAAGAGTGGCTACTGGGGCTATAGCCCCGAATCTTGGGCCCTCCTGTACCTTTTGTATTGAACTGTACTGTAATTGTGTTGTGCCCCCTATACATTGTAAAGCACTGCATAAACTGTTGGCGCTATATAAATCATGTATAATAATATAATATAATATAACAATAATAATAATAGCCCAGAGTCTCTTACCTAGGGTTGGCTCTGGGCTTTATCTGCTCAGCTGGTGGCCAGGGGAGGAACATGACTAGTTAATGTTATCACAAGTTTTTATCTACATTCAGCAGTTCTGACAATTTTTTCCACTTTTATACCAATCTACCAGGCAGTGTAATTGTCGGGAACTGCAGCACAAAGATTACTCTGCTGGGACTATTTGATGATTTTCAGGCTCAGGCGGAGTAATCCTTGTGCTGCAGGTCTCGACAATTACATTGCCTGGCAGATTGGTATAGAAGAGGATGTCGGGACTCTGATTACATTGTTGGAACTGCTAAATATAGATAAGAACTTGTGCCTAATAACATTACTAGTCATGTTCCTCTTCAGGCCACCAGCTGAGCAGATGGAGCCCAGAGTCCAGTCAGGGCTGGATCACTACAACAGTAAGCACTTGACCTGCCGGGTTAAACAGCCCTGTTGCTTCCCCTGGCCCCCAGCTGAGCAGAAGTTTTATTTTTATAATTGCTGCAAACAAGGGGGGCTCTCTGGCGACCCTGATGTAAGGACGGGGGCTCCCTTAGATCCCTGATGTAAATGGAGGCTCTCTGGGGAACTTGAGGTAAGGAGAGGCTCTCTGGGGACCTGATGTAAGGGAGGCTCTCTGGGGACCCAATGTAAGGGGAGGCTCTCTGGGGACCCGAGGTAAGGGGAGGCTCTCTGGGGACCCTGAGGTAAGGGGAGGCTCTCTGGGGACCCTGAGGTAAGGGGAGGCTCTCTGGGGACCCTGAGGTAAGGGGAGGCTCTCTGGGGACCCTGAGGTAAGGGGAGGCTCTCTGGGGACCCTGAGGTAAGGGGAGGCTCTCTGGGGACCCTGAGGTAAGGGGAGGCTCTCTGGGGACCCTGAGGTAAGGGGGGACTCCCTGGGGAAACTGATGTAAGGGGGGCTCCCTGCTCAATGGGGAAACGCTCTCTGGGGACCATGATGTAATGGGAGACTTTCTGGGGAACCTGATGCAAGGGGGAGGCTCTCTAGGGACCCTGATGTAAGGGGGGCTCCCTGGGGTCCCAAAAGTAAGGGGGGGCTCTCTGGGGATACTGATGTATAGGGGGCTCTCTGGGTAATCTGAAATAATGATGTAAGGGGGAATCCAGACTCAGATATGTAATGATATTTTACACACACACACACACACACACACACACACACACACACACACACACACACACACACACACACACACACATATATATATATATATATATATATATATCTTGTAAGGTTGGGGGTTATTAGCTCTCGTGGTATGGGCGTTTTTTCAGCGATTCACTGCAGCCAGGAACTATGGTTAAGGGCATGGTAGCCCATTTTTATTAAAAAGGCAAAAATAAGTCCAAACAAACGTTTTCCCACGCAGGGGTTCTTCTCCATCAAATATACAATAGAAAATGCTAGTCCACCTCTGGCTCTCTGTAGCAGTACCTCTGCTCTTTATCCTGGTTGCCCAGACCAGCGGACTCCTCAACATAGACCGCTTCCCTTCAGCTCTGCCTCTTGCAGTCACCGTTCTGGCTGTCTCCTACAGCCTCTCTGATTCCTGGAGACCTCCTGTCTCTTCCAGGAGCTGTCTCCAACTGGGAGCCATGAGATCTTCCCACACACTCATTATATAGGGCTGTGCTCACCTGAGCACACACCCTGCTGGTAATGAACATAGCCTGGATTACCAAAACCTGGAGAAAGCTGCAAAAGCAGTCTTCTCCAGTCCACAGCTATGTTCTGTAGTTTTTGCACATCTCAAGTGTGCATACCCTGGGTCCATTTTACCGTCACAGTAGCTCCTACTTTTTTTTTTTTTTTTTTTTTTTTTTTTTTTTTCACACGTCAGACTCTGCTCACATATAGCCGAGAGGCTAGCTCACGGTTCGCCCGCCCTTAGCGTCTCTCTTGCGGCTTCGCATCATTCGTGGGTTTTTGTCATTTTTTTTTTTTTCCCTTTGACATTGCGGATTTAACATTTTTAAACTATTAGGTTAGTATTTTCCCGCTTAACGAATCCAACTGCATTCTTTGATAGCATATCATAGTTAGCATATCATAATTAATCCCCCCCCTTTTTTTTTTTTTTTTTTTTTTCCCCCTTTTTCCTCCCCCCTTTTCCTTCCCCCCCTCCTCCCCCCCCCCCCCGGATCTGTGTGCCATGCAATCTTCTTTATGGTTTCTCAGCTTTCTGCTTCTATCGTTCCCTGGACGAACTTTTCTGTGGATTTAAACACTTTCCACTTTTCCCAAACCCTCCTGTTTTTGTCCTCTTCTCCTAACTCTCTGCAGGCAAGATACTCCATCTCTTCTATATATTCCACCCTTTCTATCCACTCTTTAATTGATGGCCTCTTTGGGTGTAGCCAATTTTTGGGGATCAGAGCCTTAGCTGCATTTAACAACACTGGGACCAGAGTTGTTCCATATTGTTTTTTTGTTTTTTCAGTTCCGTGAAACAAACAGGTCAGAGGGCTACATAGAATCGTCTCTCCTGTTATTTCTACAATATATTTCAAGATTTCTTTCCAAAATTCCTGCATTCTCGGGCAGTCCCACCATATATGTAGCGTTGTTCCTTTTTGTTTACAGTTTCTCCAACATAGCTCTGAATTTCTAGGGTGGATCTTATTCATTCTTGATGGAGTCATGTGCCATCGCACCATACATTTATAGTTTGCTTCTATGGTGGTAATGTCCGCAGCATGGTTATATACTGCACCTATCATTTGTGTTTTATCAATTTTTTTACCAATGTCGCTTTCCCATTTTTCTAAAAAGGGCAATGCTTCCTGGGTCTCGAGTTCTGTTAGTATCCCGTATACCTTTGATATACCGTGTATCAGGGGCTTGTCCATGCTGCATATTTTTTCTATTGGATATAGTGTCTTGTCTTCCCTAATTGGTTGTGGTAGTGTGCTCACAAAATGTTTTAACTGCATATACTCCCATTCACTCATGCTTTGTTCCCCTTCCCCTATTTTTATCTCTTGTCTAAGTTTAATTTTTCCCCGTGTAACAATATCTTTTAATTTTTTCTGCCCTAAGTGTTTTCCAAAACGTGTTCCGTTACCTGGTGGAAAAAAATTTGTGCCTGCTAATGGGATTAATGGGGAGTTATACTCCCATTTTTCCCGTCTACATATTGTGTCCCATATCCTAAATACGTTCCTTGTTATGTTGTGTGTGTTCGTGCTCAGTTCCCTCGTTTTCGGTGGTATCCATACGTTTCTGTTTAATAGTGTCCTACTTAATATTTCTTCCATACGTACCCATTTTTTTTGTGTATGTGCGTTTGTCCATTCTACTAGCCTGGCTAAGTTTACAGCAAAATAATATCTTTTTATATCAGGGAGCCCCAGCCCCCCTCCTTTTTTTTTCATGCTCAACAATGAATAACTTAATCTAGCCTTTTTACCTGCCCATATATATTTCAAAATTACTGTTTTAATTACTTTAAAGAAGCTTTGCGGTATTTTTATTGGGAGCATTTGAAGTTTGTATGTTATCTTTGGTAAAATCATCATTTTAAACGCATTGATCTTGCCTATCCAGGAGATATGTTTTTTTGCTAGGTTTTTCAGGTCTTGGTTAATGTCGTTAATTAAGGGGACAAAGTTGGCCGAGTAGAGTTTTTCAACTTTAGATGTAATTTTTATACCCAAGTACGTTATAGCTTCTTTTTCCCATGTAAATGGAAACTCTTTCTGTAGTTCTTCTGCTTCTTTTTTTTCTATCCCCAGATTCAAGATTACCGTTTTTATCGGGTTTATTTTAAAATTTGAAAGTTCTCCATATCTCTTTATTTCCTTTATAACATTAGGGAGAGATACTCTAGGTTTGGTCAGGTATAGGAGTATGTCATCCGCATACGCCGCCACCTTGTGTTCTTCATCTCCCACTCTCACCCCTCCTATCCCCGGGTTTTCCCGGATTTTTGCTAACAACGGTTCCAAGGCTATTACATACAGGAGAGGTGAGAGCGGGCACCCCTGTCTGGTTCCGTTTTCCATGTTGAACACAGATGACACACTCCCATTGACCTTCACCCTTGCCGTCGGGTGACTGTACAGGTTCTTTACCCATTTCATGAACCTTGGTCCCAGGCCTATATTTTGTAAAGTTTCTATCATAAACCCCCAGTCGACTCTGTCAAATGCTTTTTCGGCATCTAAGGACATGAGTACGACTGGGGGTTTCCTTTTTGGATCTTGTTGTAACAGTAACAGGGTCCTTATACTATTGTCTCTTCCTTCTCTGCCTGCTACAAAGCCCGCCTGATCTGAGTTTATTAATTGCGGCATTAAACCTTTTATCCTGGTTGCTAATATTTTCGCGTATACTTTCAGGTCTGCGTTTAACAGTGCTATTGGACGATAGCTGGAACACAACGTTCCATCTTTTCCCGTTTTAGGGATAATAGAAATATTTGCCAAAAGAGATTCTTTTCTTATTTCTTCTTCCTCTCCTATTTTGTTAAAATAGTTACACATCTCTGGGACCAGGAGTTCGCTAAATGTTTTATAATATTTGATCGGCAAGCCATCGGGGCCTGGACTTTTCCCGCACGGGGTTTCCCGGAAGGCTCTATGTACCTCTTCTTGAGTTATTGGGGCCTCTAGGGATTCAATGTCGTTTTGAGAAATTTTAGGTAGTTTCGCTTCTTCTAAGTATTCCCTGATTTTCCTTTTTCTCATCTTTTCTTGCTCCTGTGTTTCCTTGGTTCTTATTGAATATAATGAACTATAAAAAGTCCGAAAGGATTCCGCTATTTCAGACGTCTTATATTTCATAAGACCGTCTTGATTCTTTATTTTTTCGATGTAGTTTTTTTTTTTTTTTTTCCCTGGATATTCTGGCTAAATGTTTCCCCGGTTTGTTCCCCCATTTATACCTCTCCTTTCTAACATTTCTGAATATGTCTCTTGTTTCAACCTTCATCAGATCTCTAAGCTGGGTCCTCTTTACAATAATTTCATGATATATTTCATTTTCTCCTCGCTCTTTATGCATTTGCTCCAGTTCAAATAGCTCAGTTGTTAATTTTTACATGTTTAATTTCCTTATCTTTTTTTTCCCTGCTCCTATTGAGATTAATTTCCCTCTGATGTATGCCTTATGGGCCTCCCAAACGGTAGCTACCCTTACTTCAGGTGTGTTATTAAGGGTGAAATATTGATCCAGATCCATTCTCACTATGTTGTTTACCTCTATATCCTCTATAAGTTCTTCATTCAAGTTCCATGATCCTTTTCTTTGCTCTATTTCTTTGAATCTAATTTCCGCTATTACAGGAGCGTGATCTGAGATTGTAGATACCCCAATTGAAGTTTTAACTACCTCTTCCAATAACTCATGGTCTACCAATATATAGTCCAGTCTTGAATATGTTCCGTGCACGGAGGAATAGTAGGTATAGTCTCTTTTATTTGGATATGTAATCCTCCAGGGATCTATTAAACAGTAGCTATGCATTTTTTTTCTTAATATTCTAAGCTGTTTAATATTTCGCCTCTGAGCCCCGGATGTACTATCCAGTTGATAGTCCATTGAGAGATTGAAATCTCCTGCTAGTATTACATGTCCTAATTTAAAGTCCATTAAGGCATTCAAAATCCCCCTCAAGTATTTGTGTGGTTGGCTGTTTGGGCAGTAAATATTTGCTAACGTGTATTTTTTCCCTTGGAGTACTCCTTTTAGGAACAAATAGCGACCTTCCGGGTCTACTTTCCTATCTTCTACTGTAAAGGAAATATTCTTCCCTATTCCTATGGCGACCCCTTTTGCTCTCTTCTTTGGGGAGTCCCCATAGTACCAAATAGGAACTGCCCGAGAATACAATCTAACATTAGAGTCCAACGTTATGTGTGTCTCTTGCAGGAAAACTATTTCAGCGGAATACCTTTCAACTTCTCTTAGTACCATATGCCTTTTTTCAGGGCAACTGAGACCTCTTACATTGTATGTTAAGAAATTTATGTTTGTCATGTTTTTTTTTTTTTTTTTTTTCCCCTCTGTCTTGGGTATATATGTTCTTTCCTGCTGCATGACACACAGATCTGAATCCCTTTCCCCCCCTCTCTAATCTTCCCCTCTCCCTTCCCACCCAAACTCCTCCCCCCCTCCCTTCTCCCTCCCCTCCATTTGTACCTTGCCCCCCCGTTCTTCTTTTGGGGCTTTCTCCTCCCCTCCGCCCCCCCCCCATTCGATCCCTGACCTTCTGGTCATTTTTGGAGCTTTTTCTATTTGGCGCTCCTGGCGCTCTTTTGCTCCTCAGGCTGAGGTGGAGTTCTATTTTGGCCCGGTCTCCTGTCCCCCTATACTAGGGAACTGGTGAAGAAGCACTCTCTGGGACTCCCTTCTCCCCAGTCCAGCTCCGATAGCTTACCATGTTGACCCTCCCCATTTCCCTCCCACCCACTGCCCCCCCCCCCACAGTTCCCCCCCTCCCCGGCCGATCAACACTAATAATTTTTTGGTATTGGGATGCCTAAACTATGACAAAATTCTGGTATTTCCTCCAAAAACCTCAGTCTTGCCGAAACACCATTTTTCCTGCCTATTAGGCACGCTGGAAATCCCCAATTATACTGAATATCATGCTCCTGCAGAACACCTAGCAAGGGTTTTAAACTTCTTCTTCGTTTTAACGTCTCTTGTGACAGATCTTGATAAATTTGAATATTATGTTGATCGTATTCTAACGGCGACTTCCCTCTCAGTTTTCTCCATAGCTGGTTTTTCTCTTCCCAACTTTCAAAACGCACAATAATGTCCCTTGAGTAATCCTGTGCTCTCTCCCTAGGACGTCTTATTCTGTGTGCTCGTTCTATTCTGAGCGGGGAAGTTGTTTCTCTCTCTAATATTGGATTGCAGATTTTTCTTATTATTTCTGGGAGGTCCTCGGCTTGTGTCGTTTCTGGAACACCGCGTATTCTTATATTCTTTCTTCTATCTCTGTTCTCTTGATCTTCTAATTTATACGCCTGTTCTCGTTGGTTTATTTTTAATGCTTTTATTTCGTCTTCTAGTTTTTTAAATGAGATTACATTGTGGTCAACTTTTTTCTCCACTTCTTCCACTCTTTCCAATATATGCCCCATATTTTTCTCCATTTTTTCCATTTGCGTTTTGAGTGATCTTTCTAAAGCAGCGAACATTCCTTCCATCTCTCTTTTTGTTGGCAAAAGTGTCATATCCTGCGTTTCTTCCTTATTTCTCTGTTCTAGATCTATTTCTTTGTCTGTTTCCCTGTCTTGGTCTGTTCTGCTCTCTAGGAGTGATTCTGAAAATGTTTCTGAGTCCGCCAAGGTATTAGCTGGCCCTTTTTTCTTATCTTTTTTCTTTTCTCTTTCTGCTTGGCCTGCTCTGCCAATCGATGGTTTTTCTATGTGCTGGTTGTCGCCATTTATCCCATGGGTCACAAATTTACACATCGGGCCTGGGCTTTGACTTAAACGGGGTACCTTTGGGGTTGCCCCGCCTTTCACTATTTTTCCCCTTGTGGTCATCCTTTCCCCAAAGTTGTAACTATGTCACTTTAGAGCGGTTCCGGAGGAAATCCGTTTGCACTTGTGATAGGTGTGTACTCCCCTCTCCTCCCCGTCTCCAGCGCCCGTATATCTTGGAAACCTTCTCCTACGGGTTTTCCTGGCTCTGTAGTCAGATTACCCACAATGTGTATAATACTTTTACCGATACTTTTACCGTTATGTTATGGTTTTTGATGTTTCGTTTATCGCAATTTAAGGTTATTTAAGGTTGTTGTAACATTTCTGTCCTTTATCTTTAACTTTATATAAAGATATTCAGAACCATTCAGAGCCATATACATGTATACTGACCCCCCTCTTCTATCCGACTCCAGTGTCCATCTACCAAATATAGTACAAACAATTCCGTGTATCTTGTTCACTTATTGATCCCCATAAGAAGAAAGAAAGTATCAAGAGGGGGCCACAGGAGAAACTATGGGGTTACCGACCTCCTTACAGGAACACAAAAAAAAAAAAAAAAAAAAAAAAAAAAAAAAAAAAAAAAAAGAAAGCAGTGCTGAACTCATGGCTCTCATGTCACATTATTCCATGCCATCATCACAGTCCCATCCTTTTATCATTCTCCACAGAGAGCAGTGACCCGTTTATATATTTCTTTTTAATAGTTCTTATATATTTTTTAATAAGGAGTTTGTACTCACCACTTCAATGGTTGAAGTGCTCTCGTAGTGTGTACTCACCGGTCCAATGGTTGATAGGGGGGCTTACCAGCTGTTGTAGTAGGTTCCGGGATGTTTCCCCACCTACTATTGTGGCTGTGATGGAGAAGTCAGCTGCAGGCTAAGTCCTCTTAGTCTAGGACTGGTGCTCCATTTCAATGGGCTGCAGGGCTACGGAGCTTACAGAGCCTTCCCAGCACTGCATGTCAGCACTGCACTGCATGTGCTTGTCAGTCCCCCCCCCCCCCCGAGCCCCCCTCCCGGAGCCGCGCGGCGCGCCTCCACAGCGCGTCCACTCGCACGCTCCGGGGGTCTGGGCAGACCAGGGAGAAGTAGCACCTGGACGCAGCACTGCTGCTATCAGCCAGAGGAATCGGGAGGGACGAGGGAGACGCAGCGCCGCCACTAGCCTGTCAGCCTAACAGCCGGGAGAGACAAGGGAGCCGGAGAAGCCGCCCACGTGTCAGGTTAGCCGTCAGAGGGAGACCCGTGCAGATCTGCTCCGAGCGGCCGGCCAGGAGCTATGTTCCGGAGAGGGAGGGAGGGGGGAGGGGGGCACCCGCGCCTAGTGGAGGAAGCGGGGGGAGCGGAGGGAGCGGGGGGTCCAGCTCTCACTCAGTTCAGCGTAGGTTCGGAGCATAGCTGGAGAGCGGGCATCCCGTCTAGCCGCTCCTCCACGCTGACCGCTCCATCTCTAGACTCCTCCCTCCGATCCATACGGAGCTCCTACTGTTACATACCTCCCCCCCTTGTTTTGAACCCGTAGGGGGCGGAACACACAAGCCTGAATCCTTGATTGGGCCTACGCAGCGAACAGCTGGCGCAGAGGTGCCCCAATCTTTTTTTCGGGTGCGTTTCCAGGCACGCCCTATCCTGGATCGGAACAGGGTCCTACCATTCTGTATCCCCAGCCTACTCCCTCTGTCCTTGGGGTTCCTGAACTCATGTTTCTTTTCTGGTGGCCCCCTGCCTTTCCTGCTACTTTTGGGTGTACCAACTTTTGCCAGCTCACACTTTTCCATATCCCAATGTTTGTTCCTCTCCATACTATATTTTAGAGTGTCTCCGGGTACCCCAACTTGTACCTCTTTGTAGGTGAGAGACAAAATATCTGCTTTTGCTGTGTCCGTATCTGGCCCTTCCTTCTTAGTTGTAACGGGTGAGGCAGTATCCGCGCCATTTACAAAACACTGCTCAGCCGCACCTCGGACCACATTAGCAGACATTTCCATCACCGCATCAGGCGGAGAGACCTCTGATGTCTCTAGCAGCCCCCCAGAGTGCCTTCCGTACTGAACTGTATGCGGAAGCACCCTCACAGGAAACTGGGAGATCACCTGCCACACTATCAGAAAGCACTGTACTAACCAGTTCCACTGGTGACTAATTTTAACCGGCACAGGTTGCACTACCTGGCTCCATCCATTGGTACCACGCAGTACCACCACCTCTGACTGTAATGGAGGCACCCAGGTATACAAGGACTGTGCTTTCACCAGTTCAAGCAAATCCACTAGCATATCTGTAATTTCTACACACTCCACATCAATATGCCAAACATTTTTGGGGACCTTAACCTTATTAGAGACATGGAGGGGCTCATTCACTGCAGCTTGGGGGTCCGAGACCTTTAAAGGGGCATCCATCTCACTGGAGGTAGCTACCACAGCCGGATGCTCCCCTGGAACACTGTCCAAATTTAGCATCACTTGTTTCCCCATGTACACTGCATGCTTCATTCTGTCAGTTTCATCACCAACATCCTCATATGACTGCGGCCTCGTCCTAGTCTCCCTCTGAAGGACATCCTGACTCTCTCGCCACTCTGAGGTTTTTAAGTCATGTGACACCTTGCTAAGCTTTGGGCTATTTCCCTCCAACCATTGTTTACCAGGATCCTTCTCAGATCCTAGAAGTTCCTCAAACCTCAGGAAACCTTCCCCAGAATTACCCTCCTGAACCTCTAGGGGGCCTACTTCTGCTATACCTTTTTCCTCTTCTGTGTCAAACCCATCATTCCCTGTCTCGCTACAATTTTCAGGGTTCTCTACAACCAGATCAACTTGACCAAGACCATCATGTCTACCATTATTTTTGATGTCACCCATGGCAACCATACCATCAAAAATCGCCAACATGCTGCATTTTTCATCATGGTCAGAAACATCAATGCATTTGTCATATTTAATTTCACCCATGTTTGGCAGGGCAGTGTCTGGAGAGGAACTGCACCCAGCGGAGTGGTTGCCTCCGGCAGCTTCAGTACACGCAAACTCCACTGGCATGAGATCCTCTGCCAGCAACTGTCCCGACCGCTGAACATCACATAACACAACATTTGGATCTTTGACTACAATCAGTTCACTTATTGCTGTGCCCTCTGGCACTTCCACCAACATCAGCTCATTTGGCATGGCACCATCCATTACCACATCATTAGAACCTTTGTGGATCACAGACATGACCTCTTCTGTGCGTTCGCCGTTACTTGGCGCTTCCATCTTGTGAGCAACATCATCTGCAGCAGCAAATGCACCATTGCATACAAGTTGCTCTGCAGGTCCTTCATCTGGCACTGCAGAAATCATGTCTGCTCCACTCTTACCAACAGAGGCCTTTTCCAACAAAGCCAACAGGCTTTTTGTCCATCTGTCCCAATCTGTTATCACTGCGCTACTAGAGGGACAGAGTGGCTCAGCAACAGACACATTGCAAACATCACTTTTGTGTAAACCAGACTGTGGTAATACATTTTTAACCATTGCAGGCTGCAATACCACACTCTCACCTTCTGGTGGCGCTTCATTAAATGCATGAAGACCTTCACACCTGTCATTGCCAGACAGCATTAAGACACTTCCATCATGAGTGTTTTCAAACATATTAGTTTTAGCATTTAACATTTCATTATTACCATGTTCAGGTACCGTCTTATCCTTCAGAGTGGCACCATAGCTGTCCCAGGCAACCTCCGGCTCCAAAACGCAGAGCTCCCTGGGGGTTTCTAGGGACACCTCTGTGGCCTTCATCACGGTTGCTAGGGGAGATAGCACATCTTTAACTGTATTCATATCAACATTTATATCTCTAGTGAGGTGCACTAGCCCATTAGCAGCTGGGCCATCAACTTTAGCCAACACAATATCAGTTTTACCCATCACATTGTCATATTCAAGTTTACCACTTGCCTCCCCACTGAACAGGGCACTGCAGCGAGGAAAGTCCTTTTCCACACAGACAGTGGATCTCCCATTTGGGGTCACTGCAACTCCAGTGTGCACATTCACATAGTCAATCTTTTCCATGCATTTACCAGCAACAGTCTTACCGATCACTGTAACGGGGGCTGCCATGTTCATTTGAGTACGTTGTCTTTCACTGGCCAACTCTCCCTGGTGGCCATGGGATGAAACTGCAGCAGCAATTTCTGACTCCTTAGCACCCCCAGGAGGCACAACAAAAAACTCCTTGTTGCCAGGGGAGACGGCAAATATATTTTCACAGGAAACTGGCTCAGCCTCATTATCTCCAGGTGCACCCCAGAATCTAGGGCAAGACAATATTTCATGCCCCAGCTGGCCACATTCCAGGCATGGTACATTTTTACACATATCTTTAATGGGATGCCTCTTTACATCTCCACAGTAGCTCCTCCTTCCGGTTGACATTTGATCTCTCGTTGCCAAGGGAGATGGCACTCTTCCAGCTGTACTTTGCTGACTCTCCCAAACGCATCGACTTTGCGATCCTTGAAACATTGTTGCTTTCAACTTGCCACGATCCTTTGTCGGCAATTCGTTTCTCACGTGGTTTGCAGACTTGATATCTCCACCGTTGCTACGGGCAACCACATACCTCTCGAACTTTGTATGCGACTTTTGGACACTCCTGGCACTCAAATTAGGTTTTCCAAACATTGTCGCAGACCTTTGTTTGGCCATGTCACCTTGTCTTGGAGACTGAGACAAAGGGCACTTGGAGACAACATGCCCCCACTCACTGCACCGCAAACAGCGCTCTTGCTTCATAGCCTTAGCAGGGCTTCCCCAACTGCATCCTCTTTCCACCTTAGGACTTTGCACATTAACAGCTGGCCTGCTTGTACTAGCGTTACCAGGGGCAACCACATGCACTTCCCCTTTAACTGGCGTTAGTTTAGCAAAAAACAGTCTGCAGTACTCTCCGGCAGGCTCAAACCCCTGCATCATCTTTGCAGTCACTCCACCAAACTTTTGCACCGTCCAGCAAAAATGAAGCACTGTCACTTTAAAGCAAGTTGCTTTTCACTTCATGCAAGCTTTACTCAGCTGCACACAGATTGTGCTGTCTCAAGCACACAAACACAGTTCATATAACAGATGAACTTACTTTTGCAGAGATCTCCAGTTCTGCCAAGATTGTCCTTTCACAGGTACATAACCTGCAATGCCTTTTGCCTGGCTGCACTTCCACACACAGCCAACAGTTCCTGACGTGAACTCACTGTGGAGCAAGGACCCGGATGCCACCGTCTTGTGCCCGCATGAATCCACCACTTGTAAGGTTGGGGGTTATTAGCTCTCGTGGTATGGGCGTTTTTTCAGCGATTCACTGCAGCCAGGAACTATGGTTAAGGGCATGGTAGCCCATTTTTATTAAAAAGGCAAAAATAAGTCCAAACAAACGTTTTCCCACGCAGGGGTTCTTCTCCATCAAATATACAATAGAAAATGCTAGTCCACCTCTGGCTCTCTGTAGCAGTACCTCTGCTCTTTATCCTGGTTGCCCAGACCAGCGGACTCCTCAACATAGACCGCTTCCCTTCAGCTCTGCCTCTTGCAGTCACCGTTCTGGCTGTCTCCTACAGCCTCTCTGATTCCTGGAGACCTCCTGTCTCTTCCAGGAGCTGTCTCCAACTGGGAGCCATGAGATCTTCCCACACACTCATTATATAGGGCTGTGCTCACCTGAGCACACACCCTGCTGGTAATGAACATAGCCTGGATTACCAAAACCTGGAGAAAGCTGCAAAAGCAGTCTTCTCCAGTCCACAGCTATGTTCTGTAGTTTTTGCACATCTCAAGTGTGCATACCCTGGGTCCATTTTACCGTCACAGTAGCTCCTACTGTTACAATATATATATATATATATATATATATATATATATATATATATATATATATATATATATATATATATATACACACACACACACACACAGTCCTGATCAAAAGTTTAAGACCACTTGAAAAATGGCAAAATATTTTAGATTGTTAGATCCTAACAAGGTTCCAAGTAGAGCTTCAACATGCAACAAGAAGAAATGAGAGTGAGACAAGAACATTTTTGAGCATTCAATTTAATGAAAACAACGAATAAAGTGAAACAGGCTGTTTTTCAGCGGATCAAAAGTTTAGGACCACATGCCTTTAAAAGGCCAAATCTGTGCAAAGATGTGGATTCATTGTCATTGTCGGTCAGGTAGTCACACGTTGTGATGGCAAAGGCAACAAAACTCTCCCTTTTTGAACGTGGTCGGGTTGCTGAACTGCATAAGCAGGGTCTTTAATCAAGACACTGGACAATCCTCGACCCAAATTAAGGCCCTTACTGGTGCTGACTGCAGCCCCATAACCATCAGACGGCATCTGAGACTGAAGGGCTTCAAAAACAAAAAACGTCTTCAAAAACCTTGTCTCCTTGAACGCCACAGAACTGCTCGTTCGGACTTTGCAAGAGAGCACCAAACATGGAACATTCAAAGGTGGAAGAAAGTTTTTATTTTTACTTTTTTGCATTGGACTTGACATTTAAAGAGACATTGGATTTATGTCCTGGGTTAAAGCTGCGCAAATGTTGAAAGCTGAAGCAATGGAGGAGCCAATTAAACAGCTGACCCTGGCTAACATGCAAGCGCAGACTCGCCATGAGGAAGCTAATCGGCGCTTAGCAACCCATTTCAAAGACAATGCCTTGCTATTCAGCTTTCTGCAATTAATTATATCAACTTAGATACATAGCACTTTTATTAAGCGCTTAGCAACCCAGCTGGAGGCACAACAAACTTACCACAAAGAGGCGCTGGCTCTGTAGCAAGAAAATACTCGCCTGTTGGTGGTCCAGTTGGCAGCCGAGCAAGCGACCCAGCAAGGGGTTATGCAGACTCAGGTGACTGCTTTAAAGGAAGCAGTGCAGCAGCTGTCTCAGGTTCGGGAACAAGTGCCTGTTGCCCCTGGCAACCAGGTGACTGTGAGGGCAAGCCATTTTCTGCAGAAATTGTCCCAGAGCGATGATGTAGAGGCATTTCTTGCTACATTTGAGAGGACGGCAGAGAGAGAAGGGTGGCCTCAGGACCAGTGGGCTGGCCTCATTGCTCCTTTTCTCACCGGAGATCCTCAAAAAGCCTACTTCGACCTGCCACCAGATGATGCTAAAGATTATCAAAAGCTAAAGGCAGAAATTCTGGCTCGTCTGGGGGTGACTACGGCTGTTCGGGCCCAACGTGTACACCAATGGAAATATCGTCCAGATCGACCCCCCTGGTCTCAAATGCATGACGTGGTGCAACTAGTAAAACAATGGCTGCAGCCTGAGGTGTTGTTTGGCCCCCAAATCGTGGAGCGGGTCGTGCTGGACCGATACCTGAGGTCCCTGCCAAATGACCTTCAACGGTGGGTCAGCCATGGAGACCCCAAAACAGCAAACCTCCTTGTTGAGATGGTGGTGGAGGAGGACCTGCTCGGACCTACCAAGCGCATAGGGCCCAGTCTGCCACGGCCTGTTTGACCAACTGCTGCCCTTCGAAAGGATGTTCCAAGGAGCCCTGGAACAAACACCCCGGAAGGCCAAGAGTCACTCCCGGTACCTCCTCAGTGTTCTGTTCCTGTTCGGAGAGGAGGGGATGTACAATGTTGGCGATGTCATTCCTGGGGTCATACCTGGGCACACTGCCCACTGCAAGAGGAGCCCATGGAATGCGGGGTTCTTTGGAGGGGGTCTTTCTATGCCCATAAAGTATGCACCACACATCTCGACCTGGGTGAGGAAAAATTTGAGTATGAAGTCCAAGTGAACCACCTCCCTGCCCGGGCTTTGTTGGACTCTAGAAGCATGGTAACCCTTGTTCATCCTAGAGTAATTGGGAAGATCGGTCCGGTAAGCAAAACTTTACGGGGGGTGTGCATTCATGGGGACACTAGAGAGTACCCTCTCATCAGGGTGTCTATCTCCTCAGCATGTGGCACTGGTACTCAAGAGGTGGGGGTGGTAAAGAACTTGGTACATGATGTTATAATAGGACGAGACTGTCCATTGTTTACAAAACTGTGGGAACAAGGAGAACGGTTCAGAGACTGGGGAGAAACTAGCCCCCCTGTTCCTGCTGCTGAGAGGAATACCCTGAACTGCCAAATGTTCTTAATGTGGATCCAGATGAGGAAAATGCTAATGATTAGGTTAATGGTGATGAAAGTAGTGTTGATACTGTTGAAAATGTCAAGATATGTGGTCCACAGACCTACCAAAACACTAAGGGGGAGGAGCCTTCCCACTTCAGGTAATTCTGGGGGAAGAGGATGATGAAGTGGCCTCTAACCCTGCCCTGCCAGATTTGGGTGTTCCCCAGGGGACATTTGGTACTGCTCAGATGCAGGACCCCACTTTGGCCCGTGCACGGGAACAAGTTGTAGTAGTAAATGGGGTTCTCCAAGAGCCAGGTGCGAATGAGAGGTGGCCACACTTTGCAATATATAATGAATTGCTGTATCGGGTTACCAAAGAGAGAGAAAATGTGGTAGAACAATTGTTGGTACCCCAACAATATAGACGAAAGGTTCTGGACCATGACGATGTGTTAGGGGGACACCTGGGAGTTGAGAAGACAGAGGCACGGATCACCGACCAGTTTTACTGGCCAGGTCTGAAAGCAGAGGTAAAGAAATACTGTACCTTCTGTCCCACCTGTCAGTTGACTGCTCCGGTGACTCACTTTTGGAGCCCTTTGGTCCCTCTGCCCATAATTGAGGTACCGTTCGAGGGGATAGCCATGGATATAGTGGGTCCCTTGGTAAAGTCAGCTTGAGGTCACTCCTACATATTGGTGATTCTTGACTATGCCACCTGATATCCTGAGGCACTACCCCTGCGGAATACCTCCTCAAAGGCCATTGCCCGGGAATTATTCCAGTTGTTTACACGGACGGATTTCCCCAAGGAAATACTCACAGACCAGGGCACCCCGTTTATGTCGAGGGTTATGGCCGATGTGTGCAAGCTGTTGCGGATTAAACAGCTGCGCACATCCGTCTACCATCCCCAAACGGACGGGTTGGTGGAACGCTTTAATAAGACCCTTAAGTCTATGCTCAAGAAAGTGGTACAAAGGGATGGGAAAGATTGGGACTGCCTGTTACCAGCTCTCCTGTTTGCTATCCGGGAAGTGCCCCAGGCCTCCACAGGGTTTTCTCCCTTTGAGTTGGTATATGGGCGGAGACCTCGCAGACTACTTAACTTTATTAAAGAGGAATGGGAAAGTGAACCTGTTCAGCATAAGAGTGTCCTGGAATATGTCCTGGCATTTGCAAAAGGCCCAGGAGGCTCAACGATGGGTCTATAACATGGCTGCTAAAATAAGGCGCTTCCAAGTGGTGCTAATTCCCACTGTGGAAAGTAAATTCTTGGCCAGATGGCAAGGTCCCTTTGAAGTTGTGGAAAAAGTGGGAGAGGTAAATTCTAGGGTTCACCAGTCAGGCAAGAGGAAACCGTATCAGATACATCATGTCAACTTGTTAAAGCCCTGGACAGACAGGGAACCGGTGACCTCCCTGGCTAGTGCAAGACTTAACCGCAGGTTGGGGTGGAGAGTGTCCAAGTAGCAAGTACCCTATCTAAAATCCAAAGTCAGCAGGCTAAGGAGTTCTTGCAGAGAAATAAAGAAAAGTTTTCAGACTTGCCAGGGCTAACTAGTGTCATAGAGCATGATATTATCACAGAACCTGGAGTCAAAGTTTTTGTCCTGCCCTATCGCATCCCAGAGGCTCAAAGAAAGGCCGTTTCAGAGGAAGTGAAGAAGATGCTAGACCTGGGGATCATTGAAGAATCGCAGAGTGAGTGGTCGAGCCCGATTGTGTTGGTACCAAAGCCCAACAGGACTCTGTGATTCTGCAATGATTTCAGGAAACTTAATGAGGTGTACTTGGACGACATAGTCGTTTTTAGCAGAGATTGGGAATCACACTTGCCCAAAGTCCAGGCAGTACTGGACTCTCTTTGGAAGGAGGAGTTTACAGAAAACCCTGAAAAATGTGCTTTGGGAATGGAGGAGGTACAATATCTGGGCTATATCGTGGGTAGAGGGGTGGTGCAACCTCAGGACAGCAAGGTAGAGCCTATAAAGAATTGGCCCCGCCCCCTCACAAAAAAGCAGGTACGTGCATTCCTGGGCATGGTGGGATACTACAGTAGATTCGTACCCAACTTTGCCACATTGGCGGCTCCATTGACCGATCTGACTAAGGGTCAGAAATCGGTCATGGTGGAGTGGAATGCAGATGCTGAAAAGGCTTTTTTGGAGCTCAAGTCAGCACTGTGCCAACACCCTGTCCTGATAGCACCCAATTTTTCAAAAGAGTTCATTGCCCAAACTGATGCTTCCGATGTAGGATTGGGAGCTGTGTTGTCACAGGTTGTTCATGGTGAGGAGCACCCAGTAGTCTTCCTCAGTAGGAAGTTGACACCAGCGGAGAAAAACTATGCTATAATTAAAAGAGAGTGTCTGGCCATTAAGTGGGCTCTGGAGTCCCTCAGATATTACCTCTTGGGGAGGAAGTTTAGGCTGATTTCTGATCATGCCCCTTTAACATGGATGAGGCAAGGTAAAGGGACTAATGCCAGGATTACTCGTTGGTTCCTGCTCCAGGAATTTAAATTTGTAGTGGAGCATAGGCCCGGGAGACTGCATCAAAATGCAGATGCCCTCTCCCGAGTCCATTGTGTGAGCTCCACTGTTGCCTCCACCTCCTTGGTGTTGGGGCACAGGGGGGGGGATATGTACAGGACGCCATGGCTGGGTCCTGGAAGGATGCTATATTTCCCCTGTTTGGACTGTGGTCCCTTTAAGGCAACAGGAAGGGTTAACGCACCTGTCCAAGGAAGTGGCTTAAAGCAAGACAGGAAGTTGTAGGTGGGTGTGAAGGAGTATAGTGGAGACTGTGCATGGTGAATGGTGGACAAGGAAAAGCTGTGAAAGCTGTGGAAAGCTGTGAAAGCACTTGGCAGTGTCCTGCCTGGAAGCCTGCTAGCTGGGGAACTCACCTGCAAGGACTGTTTAACTGTGATAGCAGTTCTGAGCTCTACAAGTCGGTGAGACTGTTATTTCTTTTATTTTTGATGCTGTGAAGCTATTTGTTTTGATTTAAAAGCCTGTGTCCTGTGATCTAGCTGGTTTCCTGAACTTTACAATATATATTAGGGCTGTGCAAATTAACTTTTAATTAATCGATTAATCTTTAATTTTTTTGATCGATCAAAATCTTTTTCGATTTAAAATTCTTTTGATTGGTACTCACCTCTCCGCCGGCTTCTGGGCCTTCAGGGAGTTCCGTCGGAGATCCAGTAACGTCACGGACACCGGTGGGGCTTGCCGTGTCCATTTGAAGGGCTCCTTTGCTGTGCCTTCATATCTGCATGTCTGACCTTACTATCTGCCACATGCAAGGGCTGTTACACTTCCCTCTATCACTTCCCTCTATCAACCTGGGATTCTACAACCATCCACTGGGAGTTCTGATAGTTCCCTTTATGGGACATCTACATGCCGACAGACTGATGTTAACCTCTCCTCATCTGGTTTCAGCAGTGGTATCGTTGTACACATTTTTATACCAGTATCATACTTAGCTACATGTTTTTAGGACTGCTTTTGGTACCGTTTGGTATTACTCGCACCATGTTTACAGTTTTATGATTTTATTTCCAGTGCAATATTTATTTGGTTACCTACTTGAAGACTATAAAAGTTGTAAAGCTATTCCCATAGAGCGCTGCCTTTGTGTGTTTTTTGTATCCTTCTATCCATTTTTCCAGTGGTTGGTAGCTGCACTGGGAATCAGTCTGCAAGGTGATCAGCTAAAAGTAGTTGGATCTGTATGTGCGTTATAATTAATCGAAATTAGTCGATTAATCGATTAAAAAAAAAAACGATTAATCTAACAGAACATTTTTTGATCAGTAACAGCCCTAATTTATATATATATACACACACACACACACACACACACACACACACACACACACACACACAAACACCATTGTCGGGCGTTATTTCAAATATTCATTAAAAGTAAATGAAACTATTTAATTAATGATAAAGAGGCCAGGGGGTGAGTTTTTTAGATGCAAATAATGCTTTAGTCATATTGTCCTGAAAGGCCTATTTACCCAGATCCAGGTCAACATTCAGTATCAATGATGAAAGATTTTTTTTTTTGTGTAGAAACAGCATGTTATTGAAGATTTAGATTTATTGTAAATTATTCATGTAAAGTTAAAAATATGCATTATCACTGAATGTCATGAAAATAGATAAATGGGTAAATACTTCAATACCAAAAAAACGGGAATCTCCCCTTATCTGTGTGGTAACAGAGCATGCAATAATGCAAAAATATAAATCTTATGTTAAAGTAGTTAGAATGAGCAGATTGTAAAAAAACAAAGAGAAATATTTGGAAAAATATGCTTGCTGCAAAAATTCTGCACAAAACAAGATTTAACTAGGAATCCCAAAGCTTTTAGTTTGGGTGAATATTTAATACTGTTATTAATCATTTTTAATCCGTTTGCTTTTAATTAAGAAACAGCATGATGCTTTCCTATCAACATATGCCAGGGAGCAGATTAATTGTAGCTTAAGATAACTTGCCTTGATTGGTGTAATGTATTAGCTTACAAGGCACAAGCTCCTAAACACATGCAAGCATTGCCTATAAATGCTCATGTATTCCCTCTCAGCCATGTCTGCCACCCCCCCCCCCCCCCACACCTCCTCTTTTCAGCCACATCTATCATTGATAGATGCAAAAGCCTAGCAGCTAGTTTGAGATTGACCATTGTGGCTTTCATTTAACAGGAAGATTTTCTTTACATTTGAGGAGCAAGGTGTATGAGCAGGAATAAATGGGGGTTGTACACATACAATACCTAGTCACATAAGGTGATTTATTAAAGAAAAAATGCAGATCCTCAAAGTAAAGGCGCTAACAGACATGCCATTTATTGTGGCAGAATAACATTCCTTTCATTTTAATTGAATGTGAAGATATTTATGACACATACAAGGTGTAAACAAATCTCACTGCTAATTAGAATTAAATTATATAATCTGAGATGTCAATTGACCAAAATGCTGGACATAAGTCTTCTATATGCCAAACACACAAAAGTTGGGTTTGACACTGAACAACTAGATCTTTTACAATAAGGTAAAGGTGTATATGCCAATGTTTAAAAGCTACATTGATGTCCTCTGTCATATTGGAACCATGCATAATGACAGGCTCTATAGGACTGCCAAGTGCAGATAGGAGAAAAATAGGAGACCTAGTATCATTTGAGAAGTGCAGGAAAGTCGCGATGCATCACTTTACACCCAAATAAAAAATACGATTTTGGCAAATGGTATTTTTGTATAATTATATTGATTATTTAAATAAACAATTTCTATGCTCGTAAAAAAAAAACACCCATATAAAATATCTTTAGCAACTGGAGACTATGGAGCAGTTTAGATAGGTGAGTTTTAAGGAGAAAAAAAAGTCTCAACCATGACTATCCTGACAGGAGGACAAAGCTGTTGATTCATCGTGGATGACACTGCTGAATTTGCTTTTATAAATCACCGTTGCTTCAAAAATAGACCAGGGCACTTTGTTACTTTGGCCCGGTCAACTCTGTACCATAAGCCTGAAGTAGCCAGTTTTACGGTCTGCTAGAGCTCCGGTTCTCTGTTCAGAGAAACTGACAGTAGTCCTTCACCAGAAAATGCACAACTGGTCTAAGCAACGGTTTTCCATTGTTCATATTTTGCTTCACTATTTCTTTTCTGAGGTGTTATTTGCCTAAGGTGGGGTACTACACATTACCCAAATATACTCTGAAACCTCCCTCGATTTCCTACAGATCCCCAGGATCTACATAAATTATTGGGAAATCTGCACATATTGCAGAAACGTACTAAATGGTTTTCTTTTATTTTCTTCTCAATTTTGTCCTGATATACAGATTAAGTTATGCAATTTCTTACCAGGGACATTTGTTGTATGGTTTATTTGTATGTTTTTTTTTTCTGGAAGCTCCAACTTTACTTTACAGCCCAAAAAAACATACTGGTAAATGAATGGGCTTCCACCCAATATGGCCAGATAAAACTAAGTTAGGGTTGCTGGACTTTTTCATTTAGGGGAATGTACTGAAATACCGTGGAAGATATCAGGGCCCTTCATAAATAACGTATGAATATCCCTTAAAACATTTCTGCAAATGCAAGATCAGCTAGTAAATTCCCTATTCAGAAAGATATGTCAGTTCAGTATGTTGGCATTACCTTGACAGTTCCCTCCACTTCTACGAACCATCGTCTAAGCATAGCCTGGAGTTGGCCATCAGTTAGTTCAGGATTTGCTGCATGGATTTTCTTTTTTGCTACATCTTCTAAAAGGAGCCTTCTGAGCCTCCAGTAGAAAAATGTCCTTGACGTCTTCCACTCCAGAACATCCTGCATTTAGAAAATTATAAATCATTGTTAAGTAATTCAACAATGAAGACTAATGTTATGGCTATAATATCCAATATAATTACACTTGATGCTTACCGTGATAACCCCCTTTTCCTGCATTCTGCCTGGTGTATCATGTAGGTCTGCAAACTGCACTGCAACTTGATGGTATATAGGAATCAGAAATTCTTCTCTCTCTTTAAGTTTGTTCTCCAACTCCTTGCAATCAGCAGGACTCAGTTCTGGAGTTCCTAAAATGTAAAATTTTAACACATGAAAGCTGAAAGAACATAGAAAAGCAAGCAGAAAACAATTAGCAGGATATATGCAAAAAAGAAAAATTAATCACTGGGGAAGTGATGGTAGACATGCTATTTCCTTGGTAGACATACATTACTAGGCCATTACCACTAGACCATGGTAGTCTAAATGTACAGTACAACATTACAAGTTGTGATGCAAGCCAAAGTATCCATACAAGTTTGTAATAATAATAATAAAAAAATCATCTCCCTCAAAGCCACTAGGCCAGTAGCACAAAAAATTATTAATTAGGTGGAAAGGTCACTCAAGGTGGCCAGGCACTGATTATTTCTAACAATAAAGTTTCCCTCACAAATGAGCCACCATAGTTTAAGAATGTTGCCTAGTGTGGCTTCTGCATCCATCCAATTAGTGTCACTTGTCAAGCATACAGGGAGGTGATGAAGAGACAGTGATCGCACAGCACTTCGCACAGTTCCACAATGGGCAATCTCAAGGTTTTAAGATTAAAGGGTTTTATGCCTTAAAGCTGTCCAGCAGGAAGGGAGATTATAACACAATACTCCTCCAAAGGGAAAAGGAGTGGATTTTCCAGCCGGGAACGTTAACCCCTAAAGGATTAAACATAGAATTACATCTACAGGTTTTTCTGTCCTCATGATATCTATGGGTACCTGTGGTACTTTTGGTACACCTGAAATTAGTCCCCTTCTGACCAATCCACGACTGCTTTTGATTTTTTGTGTTCCTGCTGTCTTACTGCCATAATTTTGGGCAAAAAAACATGTTTTTGATCTGAGTTATAGAGAGTTCTTTATCCATTTGGCTCTGTTAAAATATACTTGTGACATTTAAATCTGTTGCGTTTTTACTAAGATGCAATTTATTTCATTTACTGACCCACTAAAGGGTTATGAGCTAGGAGTGTCTTGGTCTTGATGATGTCACAGGATATCCTGAATACAGGGACCCCAAGACCAAGCTATGCTGTGTCATTCTACGTGTAAGAGTGAAACCCCCACACACACACACCCACGGTCTCATTTGCACCATGAGGATGACCATCCCTTGCTAACTAATAGTCCATCCATTTTTCGGTTCTGCACTGAGACAACCATTCCAACCATCAGAGCAGCGTCATGCCAGCCATTGAGTGACACCTATTGAGCACCAGCGTACCCTGACCAACAGAGAAATCTGTCGGAAGTACACTTTTAAAGTGAACCCTGACAAGCCCTTGACCATGGCATCCAGCTATACTGGTGACCATGAGTACCCTCTGTGGGGACAGACTATTTGACTTGAGTGTCTCCCATGGGGATTTGCTGCACATGGCTAGTTGTCACAATCATTAACCGGACTGTGTCTGTAACCTATATGGTAGTTGATACGAGCGTGTCATATTTAAGCTGGCTCCGCACAATTTTTTATGCATGCTCAGACATCATTCAGGCTGTAGTTCATTTCCACTACTAGACTACATATAGACTTCATGCTGCCATTTCTGCTGGTCACCACCAGCCTGCTGCTCTGACTGATACTATTGTCTCCACTCCGTGCACTTGGTGATTCCATATATTAGACCATTTGAACTGTCATTATTGGGTAACTAAACAAGCAATTACAGAGTATTTTCCCAGGAACTCACTTCTGACCCTTAGCATTAATCATTACATGGTAATACAGCTTGTCTGTTAACTCATTGGTCAGTGTGGGTGTGGATGAGACTCCAGGGGTGTTTTAATGACAACGTTGTCAGTTTTAATTCTTGTTGTGTCACTAACCTGTATGCACATGATTTTCGTATACTGATTGTTAATAAAGATATTTGAGGAGAGACTCCGGTTTGTCCCCTGCATAGAACAATAGTGGGGTTTCCCCAACTCCTTTTACTGTCTATTATCTCATTTGTTCTAGAGGGCACCACCTATACATTTAAAGGTGTGCCAATACTCCTCTATGACTGGCCCTATATATACCAGACCTGCCTGATACAACTATATTTGTTACTGTTCTGTTTAGCCAAAAAAGGTACTATCCAAGCCAAGTGTTAATATTTCACAACAAAGATTGAAACCAGACACAGTGAAGAGAGTGCAGGGAATTTGTCAATCTGTTAGTTGACTGTGAGTTGGTCCCATCCTTTTTTCTGCTATGGAGCAGCATCGTGGATAGTATCATGAGGAGTTCTGGAATAGAAGCAATCATGTAAGGAGAGCATATATCTCCCTGACTTTTGTGCTTAGGGAGATATCTGTCAATCAATAGACAGCCAGGGGCCAGGAGAACATAGAATACCTTCTCCCAGTGATTGTTTCAATGACTGTAAAAAAGGATGGGTTTTGTACTGTCTGCATTAAAGGCCTGTGCTTTCTTTTATAAGACTGTGGCCTTTGTTACAGAGAATAAAGCATGATCATATAAAATAATACTCATGAAAGATAAGTGGCAGTCCTGATTTGATGTTCTATAAAAAGAAGTGTAAGGCAGACAAATCTTAGATTTCTTTATTCTTTCTTATTCTCATATGTTCAGCCAAAAAGTTAAAAATGACTGCACTACTGTTCTATAAAAATGCATTCGAAACATACGAGCAAAACATTCACTTTGTCATTTCTATTCCAGTCCACCTTAGTAGCTAAAATGTGAGAAATTCCATTCCTAAAATATATTCACTTCTGTCAAGCAGTAATTCTATACTGCAGAATAGTAACTCAGTAATATTGTATTGTAACATACCATAACAGAATGTACCATGCACATGCTCGAAATTGCACATTTCTAAGAATTTCACCACTTATATTGCACATTTGCAATTTATGACTTTGTACTTTTGTACAAATCTGCATCGTGTTTAAAATGCAATAAAAACTTATCGATACAGAAAAAGTCTGTAAATATTTTTTTTTGTCTTTTCCTACCCCTACCCTGCAACACATAAAATACCTAGCAGATAAACAATAAATATAAGAGATATAAAGCCTCACACGGTGACTTTCATAAAGATAATCTGCTAGGGTAATAGAGTCTGAGGGGTTAAAGGAGGCAGTGAACCCCTGGCTAATGACAGAAATTCAGCAGGCAGCTTATGATAAATGGAGCTCTCCCCATTTCTGCTGAAGTCAGCATGAACCACGACCCCACGGCTTGTTTGTGGCAAATGGAGTGCGTGAAATATCAAAGGGCAGCGATCCAGAAGAAGTCCAACTTTGACAAATTTTAAATTGGCCAGAAAGAAAAATCTGAAAAAAAAAAGGCATTACCCTGTATTCTACAATTGTACCTTCATTCAACTGTACTGAATAAGTAGCCGAACAATGTAGGATAACAGATGAATTGGTAAGCATTTCTGATCACCTATAGAAGAGGTCTATCTCTGGCATACGTTAAATCTTTTCTTCCATCATACAAATACAGATGACTTCACCCTAAATCTCTGACCATTTTTTGACATCTTCAAACTTAAATATATTAATAGATACAACAAGGAGGTAAACTGCAAAAATATAAGTAGGCAGTGAGAAAACATACTATAGGTAATCTAAAGTTCAAGGAAAGTAAAGATGTTTTTCAAAATCTAGAGCATGAAAAAAAATATATATAGACATTTGATATTAACATTCAACACTGGTGCCTGAAAAACAGTAATACCAATATCTGTTGCCTGGAACAAAAGTGACAAGAAGTATACAATTTTATGTTGGGAATATTAACATTAATATTAATATTAATTAATGTCCGCACATATGTCAGGCATGTTCTACAACCTTTTAAAAGTTTAATTAGATTTAAAGAATTGACTTCCAATTATCAGAAAATATTCTTTTAAACACAAATCCAGGGTTGTATACAACCAAAAGGCCAGATTCGTGCTCTGGGGAAAGAGGGGGTTAGCTTTCTTAGTCTTATGAAAGTGTAATGCCCTGTACACACGATAGGTTAGTCTGATGAAAACGGTCTGATGGATTTTTCATCAGTTATCCGATGAAGCTGACTGATGATCAGTCGTGCCTACACACCATCAGTTAAAAAAACAATCGTGTTAGAACGCGGTGACGTAAAACACAACGACGTGCTGAAAAAAATGAAGTTCAATGCTTCCAAGCATGCGTCGACTTGATTCTGAGCATGCGTGGATTTTTAACCGATGGACGTACCCACAGACGATCGTTTTATTCTATAGGTTTTTTATCCATCAGATAATTTTAAAACAAGTTCCTATTTTTTTAACCTATGGATAAATAACCAATGGGGCCCACACACAATCGGTTTGGTCTGATGAAAACGGTCCATCAGACCGTTTTCATCAGACTAACCTATCGTGTGTACGCAGCATTAAACAGAAATTATGGAAGATGACAATTATTTTTAGGGAATTTGTCAACTAGATAACATTCCTGTAGTAGCTGCAAAATGTGCTTGATGGCTGTGGATGTGAATCCTCTTGCAGTCTGATGAACACTCTGCTGTAGGGTATCTTTTTCCCTTTCTTTCTTTGTCCACCCATTTCTTCTTAAATTCTTTCTGTTTTTTCCTGTCTTTATTTGCTTTAACCAACTAATCCTCTGCTGTTCAGCTACCTCTGTCCTTGAGTGAACTCAATACCATACCAATGTTGGTGTACATCATATTGGCCAGTGCACCTGTAATCCAAATGTTCCTTCTCTTGATGGACTTGACAAAGACTCGTATGGTTGAAATGCGTTATCCTTTGAGCCTCGGCTGTAGAGATTTTATCTTTTGGTATAGTGCTGCTTTAAGTTGGGACTGTGTTCACTAAGTGAAAGAGTACATGGATTGTACTCCCTGGAATGATTCTGGGAAAAAGCATTAGATGGATGAGCTTGTTCTTGTTGCCAATATGTTCCTCTTTTCGATTAGTCTCAGTCTACAAGTAGATGGGCTTTTTATAAAAGACTAATGTAAGTATCAGACACACACAGTATAGCAGCTTCAGGAACAGACAAGTAGTTCCTGGTCCAGCAGCACCCTCAGTATAAAGGACCCAGGGATCGGCTGACTGGAGGTAAATAAACAGGACTGCATGGGAGGGTGAGGTGGGACCTTTTGTTGAAATGCACAAAAAAGTAATGCTGCGTACACACAATCGTAATTTCTGACAAGAAAAGTTCGATGTGAGCTTTCGGTCGGAAATTCCGACCGTGTGTAGGCCCCATCTGACTTTTTCTGTCGGAATTTCCGATGGCAAAAATTTTAGAGCTGGTTCTCAAATTTTTCGACGGGAAAAGTTCTTGTCTGTATGCAATTCCGGCGTGCAAAAAAACACGCATGCTCGGAAGCATTGAACTTTTTGGCTCGTCTTGGCTCGTCGTAGTGTTGTACGTCACGCGTTCTTGATGGTCGTAATTTTGTGTGACCGTGTGTATGCAACACAAGTTTGAGCCAACATTCCGTCGGGAATTTCCGATCGGTGTGTACGCGGCATAAGTCTTTTTTGAAGTGAACCTTTTTTTTTATTATTAATAGAACTATGGGCCAGATTCTCGTACAATTGCGGCGGCGCAACCTAACCCGTTTACGTTACACCGCCGCAAGTTTTTAGTGTAAGTGCCTGATCAACAAAGCACTTACCTTTAAACTTGCGGTGTATTGTAAACACGTCCGGCGCAAGCCCGCCCAATTCAAATGGGGCGTGTACCATTTAAATTAGGCACGCTCCCGCGCCGGACGTTCTGCGCATGCTCCGTTCGCAATTTTCCCGACGTGCTTTGCGCGAAATTACGGCGGCGCAACGTGTTTGTGAATCGTGAGGTGCGTAACGTACTTACGTCGAAAAAAAAAAAATTCAAAATTGACGCGGGAACGACGGCCATACTTTAATATGGTGGAGTAATTTTACACCTAACTTTGCGACGGGAAAAAAAGACTTGCGCCGACGTAACGAACGCGAAAACCTTTGTGGATCGCCGTAACTGCTAATTTGCATACCCGACGCTGGAAAACGACGCAAACTCCACCTAGCGGCGGCCGAGGTACTGCATCCTAAGATCCGACGGTGTAAGTCAATTACACCTGTCGGATCTTAGGGCTATCTATGCGGAACTGATTCTATGAATCAGCCGCATAGATACGACAAGAGATACGACGGTGTATCAGGAGATACGCTGTCGTATCTATTCTATGAATCTGGCCCTCTATGCTTAAGTACATAATCCACTCCAACAGCTCTTTCAAGTGCACTACTTCTTTTCTTTAATATGTTCTGAATAATTAGCGCTGTTATAGATCAACACATTTTAAACTTTTTGTCAAAGTAAACAGCCAAGCACAAATATCCATCTCTATCTGTTCCCCTCTGGATAATGACCATTGTCTCTTACCCTGCCGAGCAGCGATTGCTAACAGTCACAGGGGAAAAGGTGCTGTGAAAATAGAGATTGACAACCGACCATCACACTCCCTATGCTGTGCAATATGCAATACAGCAATGCCCAATGAGTAGAGGGGTAACTGAGTTTCCAGGGATAGACATAAGCAGAGTTTACCAATCTGTGGTCGATAGTTTATATTTGGCATCATGTTCAGTAAACATTAGTAAAGGAAAGGGTTGCTTTAATTGCCCTAATTTTAAAATATATAACACCTACCTAATCTCTCTGCCAGCTGAATGTAAATTGGATCGACTCTCCGCATTGTCTTTACCAAATCCTTTCTTCTAAATTTTATTTCAACAGTTCCTTCAGGTTCCAGGACACCACCTCTGCAAACACATCCAAAGTTAAAAGAATATTTCACAAATATTTATAAGTTTCAGCAAGCATGTTTTCATGATTTGCAGCAGCAAATTTTCTTTACAACTAACTTTGTGATATATGTATCTGCATGTGATGCCGATAGCTTGGGGGTTACAAGGAACAGGGTAACTGCTTCTTGTACCGTCTAGTTTTACCCACATTTCTTCAGGACTCAGCTTCAGCCAAAGCTACTTCTGTATTTTGGTTAAAATGGAAAAGAACCACGGTCAGGTTTTTTTTTACCGCCCATGTCCCAGCTGGAGAGATTTTACCTCACTTCCAGCCTTGGTGACCACACAGGAAGTGAGGAGATCTTCCTAACACAGACAAACAGCAATAAATAACCTGAGAGAGGTTATCATCCTTGGTCATTCTACGCTTAAGACTCCTTCAAACAAATAGTCTGCGGTAACGCACAAGTTACCACAACACATGTTTACCTCAACACAGTAATGAAACATACATAAAAGTGACACAGGGCAACATATGGTTGCCAATAATTTACGTTTGTCTGATGTAGTCCTTCCATGGGTGTTGCTAGCACCAGGCACCTACTTCACATCTACTGGTGAGTGCCTTGAGTCCAACTTTTTTTGTATATGAATTATGCAGTTGGCCCGCCAACCTATAGCATATAACAAAGGAGGGCACCTATGTTGGCTCTGTGCTACAGGTCTGACATGCAATGAGTGGTCAGTAAGGATGAGCTCCGGCATGTTCGCACAGCCCACGTGCAGAGCCCGCCAGGAAGTCGGCACTGCGCTGCGCTAATCACAGGCAGTGAGACATTTCCCGATCTCTGCAGCCGTGCATCAGGACAATGTCTCACTGCCTGTGATTAGCGCAGCGCCGACTTCCTGGCATGTTCTGCACGTGGGCTGTGCGAACACGTCGGAGCTCATCATTAGTGGTCAGGAACTGAAGCCTGCACAATTCATACATATAAAAAAAAAATGCAGGCAGTAACAGCATCAGGGCCCAAGACAAAACACTTGTGCGGAAAGTTGCTTTGTCATAGGGGGTGGAAGGCACGATTACTTACTCATCATCCCTGCACTCAGTACATTATGCTAGCCTGACCCCTGTGCTCTGTGCGTTATGCATTCCTGACCCCCTGCACTATAGAGTTAGAGTTATGCACTCTTGATTGAGAGCAGGTGGAACTCCAAACTGATGCCACATGAGTCAGTCACAGCAACTGTCTTTCAGATCAGCTTTTCTACACTTTGCTGAGCCATATTGATTTTTCGGGATTTTGTGGGTGTGGTTAAAAGTGAACAAGGTGAGCAAGATTTTTATACATTTCATTTTGAAAATCAGGTAAAAATATTGTAACACAAACACAAGCTCTAAGACCTGGTTCACACTGGGGCGACACGACAGGCGGCTCAGCCGCCTGACGTGTCGCGTCCCATTCAATGCAATGGAACCGTTCTAATAGGAGCGACGCAAGTCGCTCAGACTTAGAAAAATTTTCCTGTACGACTTCGGGGGCGGCTCGGGGCAACCTGCATTGACTTCTATACAGAAGTCGTTTTGCAAATCGCCTCTGAAGTTGTCCTCAGGACGACTTGCAGAGTCGCCCCCAAAGTCGTGCCGCTGCTGTGTGAACCGACTCTTACAATTAGAAATCTGTATACCTCATGATAAGACACAAACGTTTATAAAATATGATGGATACTCATTATTATGTGGCATGCATGTATGCATGTATATGTAAAACCATCACCATCCTTTAAGGCAAACTGTTCATTCTGTATTATAGTGGCTTATTTACAAAACTCAAAAATGCAATTTTTTTTCTCTTTTACAGGAAATATATCTTCTGAAAGTCTTGCTTATTTATACACCTGAGCAATTTCTTTGCCCATTTTGGCCATATTTTGACTAAAGAGAAATTAAGTGAATTTATTCTGCAGGTAACTTTTCCAAAAGACTGTCTACTGCCATTTCCATGATAATTGATGCCACCTGAAACCAGAGGTAATAAATTATTTTCAACAGACAGAAGCTAAAGATAGACCATTTAAAATTGAGTATATTTCTTTCGATTTTTTTTTCCCCCCAATATTGATTTTTTTGACAATCTGTCTATATTTTACATTCTTTCCATTCCACATTACAAATTTGAATTTCAAACTTTTAGAGAATGGGAAAAAATAAATAAAAACAGGGCAAAAGTGTGGCAAACTGAAAAGCAATTATTTTATAAATGGACTGGTAAATTTTATCTTACAATTTTAATATCTATATTACCAAACATTTTCAAGGTGATATAAAATGTTATAGATAGGTTACCTGCTCTCTTTGTCAGCATACATCTCCATGTGCCTTGGATTGATAGTAGAATCTATCACTACCCATGATCCACCTCTCAGTTCAGCTTGAGGAGGAATGTATACCAACACAGGCTGGCGGTACTCACGCAAGCCATCCACAATGTAGGCTCCAAACTTGAGTACTTGATCATACATGTCTAAAGATAAAAGAAAGTCACACATGTTTTATTATTACTCATGCAGAAGCCTTATGGGTGTAAAGAATTGGGTATATGGAATTGCTTGATATTATTTTTTATTTATTTATTTTTATGGTTGAACTGGATGGACTTGTGTCTTTTTTCAATCTAATTAAGTAACTTATACCTGTTGAATCGTTTTTGGATTTTTTTCATAGCCCTTTCTGTAAACTCCCAAGAATGATGGTCTGTAAATTAAAAATAAAAGTAGAAAACCCTAAACTAAAGTACCGTATCGGCATATAACACGCACAGGCGTATAACACGCACCTTTATTTTAGGAGGGAAGTTTCAAGGAAAAAAAAATGAAATTTTAAATAAAAAACTTTGAAGTAAAATAAGGGTCAGTGCCCATCAATGCAGCTTGATCAACGCCCATCTGTAGCCTCACAATTGCCCATCAATGCAGCTTGATCAATGCCCATCTGCAGCCTCCCCATTGCCATTAATGCAGCCTGATCAATGCCCATCTCAGCAAGGGGGGGGGCGGGATGAGCGACGTCAGATTACATACAGCGAGAAATCTCCTGTTTACTCGGCGGCCTCTTTAATTCAAAGTCCCGCCTCCTGGACCGGCTTCTATGATAGACAGAACACTGGTCCAATGCCGGCCCAGGAGACAGGACTTCCCATTACAGCGGCCGCTGAATAAACAGGAGATTCTCGCTGTATGTAATCTGACGGCGGCCTTCCCACCCCACTCCCCGTTCTCTCCGAGGCTGCTCAAATTGCAGTATCAGCGTATAACACGCACACACTATTTGCAACCGATTTGCAGGGTGAAAAAGTGAGTGTTATACACCAATTAATACAGTAATTATTAAACTATAAGAACAGCTACTTCCCTAGGTTCAACAAGGAGCGTATTGACTAAATGGTCAGTTTACAGTCTACTATAACCCCAAAATCCATCATGTGATATGGAGGTTTCTACGTGTACTTTAGTCATCAACGGCCATTGCAAGCTGCGATCCAACAGTGGGCACAGGTGGATTCAGTGGGTGCAGATCAATACTTGAGCTGGGCACTGGTTTTAAATCTTTCAGTCCTGATACTATTGGATCTCACATTTTAGGACAAAGATACATCAAGCAAACCAAACCTAATATTAAATAAGCTTACTGATCATTCAGTCATGAGTGGCTGAGTGGGGGGTCTTCTTTAAGAAATACTCTAATGAATTTTTGGAAACCCTAAGTGAGGTTTTATCTGCTCTATACAGTTAACATTGCTACGCTAGCACAGTATGATCGGCAGTACTGTACTCATATGGAATTCTAAAGAGCTGCTGCCTATGGGTTAATTTCACATGAATTTACATCCTTTCAGACAAGTCATGCAGAGTCTGGGGCCCCACTGCTAATTTCTAGTAAATTTCACGCTTGACGTCTTACTGTTGTGGGTCATTGGCACTTCGTCTAAATAAACTGCTTCCAAATGGTCCTTTCATCTAAATATTCACTTGATTTTTATAATTTAATTTTACATTATATGGAATAGACTTCTGGCCGAAGACAAGTCATTGGAGAAACTCTCTGAACACAATCTAGATATGTTTTTTTGTTCCTTGCCTGAATTAGACCTCCCAGGCCGAGTAGTAAAGAGGTTTTTTTTTTCCTCCCTCTGCTAATGTCAATTTTCAGCATAGCCAGAGCTTTCTTTAATCTTTTCCTACTCATTACACACAATTTTGGAGTAATTTTACCCACAGTGCAATTGGCTTCTCGTGGTGTGTTTGTGTGCTCTGAGAGCTGGTGTAATTGTTTATTTTGCCTTCCTGCATAATACCCTTCCAGCACAGAAACCAAAAATGCTCAGCGACACCCAAAGGGCTTCCAAGACTGACAACTCACACTTAAACATGCTTCTGTACACAGGATAATGGCAGTAGAGCCATGTCCTGAAATCTAATGTGAATTTCTCCTCAAACCTTTCATGTTTTTTTTTTTTTTTTCCTAAAGAGAGGAAAAACAAACAAGAACAATTGTATGTAAGTGATATTACAAGAGAACAACTGAATTTTGGATTCTGACCAGGGGATTCAGTGTATAATTAATTTGATGAAGTTGGTCAAGACAGCTTTAAACAGTTTTTTTTTTTTTACAAAGTATTGCAAGAATATATTTATATAACTACAGTAAGCTAAAAATCCTGCAGATATTAACAGTCATGCCGCGTACACACGATCATTTTTTGGCATGAAAAAAAACGTTGTTTTTAAAAAATGTCATTTAAAATGATCGTGTGTGGGCTTCACATCACTTTTCGAGTTCTGAAAAACGACATAAAAAAAAAAATTCGAACATGCTGCATTTTTTAACAACGTTTTAAACTATGTCGTTTTTCGGGGTTGTAAAAAATGATCGTGTGTGGGCTAAAACGATGTTAAAAACCCATGCATGCTCAGAAGCAAGTTATGAGACAGGAGCGATCGTTCTGGTAAAACTATCGTTCATAATGGAGTAAGCACATTCATCATGCTGTAACAGACAGAAAAGCGCGAACCGTCTTTTACCAACACGGAATCAGCTAAAGCAGCCCCAAGGGTGGCGTCATCCGCATGGAACTTCCCCTTTATAGTGCTGCCGTACGTGTTGTACGTCACTGCGCTTTGCTAGAGCATTTTTAAAAAAACGATGGTGTGTGGGCAACGTCGTTTTAATGATGAAGTTGGAAAAACGTCATTTTTTATACATGCTGAAAAACGTAGTTTTTTTTTTTCATGCCGAAAAATGATCGTGTGTACGCGGCATCAGTTAAAGAAAATGACTTGGACTAACCATACTGCTCTCAGTACTTCTGTCCTGATAAAGAAATGTGCACACTGGGGTTGGGAATAAAAGAAACACAGACAGCCTATGCCATGAGACTTTCTAAAAACACAGATGGAATCGGTTTTACCTGCCAAACGATTTGTATTTTTGTCCATACAGTCCTGTGATTTTCACAGTTTTGCCACACAAAACAGAGGCTGATACAGATTTTTCCCTTTTACTTACAGGCCTCCTACCAAACACAACTCTATGGCTTAACAGTAAAAGAAAAGCTACCACACCGATAAGCTTATCTCTGTCACTCTGCTCTCACCTCTTATCAGCATGCTTCTTAAACTGCAGCACACCTAACTGACACCTTGTGCTGCCTCTCCCTCCTCCTGTATAGGCTCTGTTCTAGAGAATGCAGGAGGATGATACCAAGTCAAATTTAGATATCTAACACTGTGTGCATTTGGAAAACACATTCGATGATGTAGTATTTATAGAGCCACGTTAACTCGTTCCTGACTGGCTCACACAATACAGCGGCAGAATGGCTCTCCTGGATGAAACGGTTTTGCCCAGGAGAGCCACCAGAGGCCGTGCAAGACCCCCTGGCTGCACAACAGGGAACCGATGCGCCTGGCTGGCGTGATCGCATGCACGAGTGCCAGCACAGGGGCACGTGCCTCCAGCGGTGCTCGCACGCCATCTGGTGGCTCTCCTGGGCAAAGCCGTATTTGTAAACACATAAATCCCTGTGCTGTCAGAGGAGAGGAGACAGATCGTGTGGAGAAACAGCGATCTGTCATCTATCCTAGTTACTCCCCTCCCCACACAGCTAGAACACAGTGAGGGGACACACACTTAACCCCTTGTGTTAACCCCTTCCCTGCCAGTGACATTTATACAGTTATCAGTGCATTTTTATAACACTGATTGCTCTATAAATGTCAATGGTCTCAAAAATGTGTCAAAAGTGTCCGATCTGTCCGCTGCAGTACCGCTAAAAATCTTACAAGGCACCTCCATTACTAGTAAAAAATAAATAAATAATCAAAACCCATAATAATGCAATAAATCTTTCCCATAGTTTGTAGATGCTATAACTTTTGCGCATACTAATCAATATACGCTTATTGCAATTTGTTTACCAAAAATATGTAGAAGAATACATATTGGCCTAAACTGATGAAGAAATTTGATTTTTAAAAACATTTTTGGGTATATTTATTATAGCAAAAGTTAAAAATATAGGGCCAGATCCACGAAGCAGTTACGCTGGCGTATCTATTGATACGCCGCGTAACTACTAGGTTGCTCCGGCGTATCTTTGTTTTGTATCCACAAAACAAGATACGCCTGAAGCTGGGCTAGATCCGACTGGCGTACGTCTTAGTACGCCGTCGGATCTAAGGTGCATATTTACACTGGCCGCTAGGTGGCGCTTCCGTCGATTTCCACGTTGAGTATGCAAATTGGCTAGATACGCCAATCCACAAACGTATATCCGCCCGGCGCATTTGTTTACGTAAGGCTTTTTTCGGCGTAACGTTACCCCGGCTCTATGAGGCGTACGCAATGTTAAGTATGGACGTCGGGCCAGCGTCGAATTTTCCGTCGTGGACGTCGTTTGCGGAAAACGTTCGCGAATAGGGCTTTATGTAGAATTACGTTCACGTCAAAAGCATTGGCTTGTTGCGGGTTAATTTGGAGCATGCACACTCGGGGGTCAAGACGTATTAACATAAAACACGCCCACAACTTAGTGATTTCAATTGCGTGCCCTTACGCCGACACATTTACACTACGTCGCCATAACTTACGGCGCAAATTCTATGTGGATACGGAAAATACGCTGTAAGTTACGGCGGCATAGTGTATCTGAGATACGCTACGCCGGACATAAAAATGTGCCGCGCTATGTGGATCTGGCCCATAGCATTTTTTTTTTCAAAATGTTCGCTCTTTTTTTTGTTTATAGCACAAAAAATAAAAACCGCAGAGGTGATCAAATACCACCAAAAGAAAGCTTTATTTGTGAGAAAAAAAAGAACGCACATTTCGTTTGGGTACAGCATTGCATGACCACGCAATTGTCAGTTAAAGTAACGCAGTGCCAAATTGTAAAAAGTGCTCCAGTGTCCATTTACAGTTATTACTCTAGAGTCTAGACAATCTCTGTACTTGCATATTTATATTTAATATTTATAAATATTTCTTTAGTTATATAAATACATTTCATTGAGACTTGTTGCAATGACAATAAAGTACTCTTATCTTAAGTATTATTTATAGTACCAATGGTGTCACAAGGGTTGGTGTCACCTGGTACGGTAAAACATGGTGTTACCCCCACCCGCACCAAGTATAGAACCCCTCTCAGTACAGACCCCCATATCCACTAAAAATAGACCCCCCCTTAGTACAGACCCCCCCCCCTCTCCACTGAGTATAGACACTCATCCCTCAGTCCAGACCCCCAACCTCCACCTGTGCTAGTATGGAGGTGGGGGGTCTGTTATGTGCTGGGGGGACAATTTAGGAGAGGAGATAACTTGTGCTAGTACAGAGGTGGGGGGATCAGACATGTGCTGTGGACACTTTGGGAGGTGAGAGGGGTATGGTCTTGTGGAGGGTCAGATTTCAAATCCAACCCCCACTTCTAGCATAGGTCCATTTCCCTCCCAAAGCGCCCCGATGACATCTCTGCCCCTCCACATCTTCCCACTAGCACAAGCCCTCTCCACTCCTAAATTGCGCCCCCCCCAGCACATATCCTCCTAATCCCCCCGTCCACAATCACTACATCTTTTTTAACTTGTCCCCCCCTTCCCAGTCATGTTGTCTCCCTCCTCTACAACATAATAAACTTAGTACAGACCATAGCTCAGAGCGGGTGTCCCTCCTCCGGTCTGTGTAGATGTAAACAGCTGAGAAGGGGGAGGCGGCTCTAGTCGGCTCTGCTGTGTGAGACAGCTGGGACAGCCTGTGAGAGATGTGGATCAGTGCCACTGGTGTGGTGGCAGTGCCCCTGCCGACAGGTGGCACCCCTCTGGCGGTTGTCACCCAGGTGTGGTCTGCAGCCCCCTAGCGATGCCACTGTACAGCACTTCCACAAAAGATATCTGCATATATCTTTATCTTACAGCAAAAGGTAATACAAAAAGTTTAAAGTCCTCAGTTAACATTTTGCTACTTTTTTTTTTAAATAAAAGGGTTCTTTTAATTTTATATACACTCAATCAAAAAATGTTTGCTCCAACAAGGGAAACAAAGTTTCTTCCTAAATTCCTAAGGCAACCAGCTATCCTCTGGATCAACAATCTCTGGTGTTCTTACTTATAAATGTTAATATCCAGTTATATTCTGTGCATTTAGAAATGCCTCTAATTCTTTTTAAAACAATTAACTTAGCTGGCTAGAAGTAGCTTCAGAGGCAGTCTATTCCACATTTGCACAGCTCTTACTATACAGAAGCCTTTTCTTATGGATAAGTTTACAGTAGAACTATAGGCAAAACTGATTTTTTTTTATTTTGGGTGGAACAAGGGAGGGTGATAACCCTTGTCAGATTTTTTCTCACCATATGTGCCCCATTGCAGAGATTTCCCATCACTTTCTGTCCCATTGACAAACAGGAAGTGAGAGGAAATCCCTGGAAATTAAGGTATTTTCTTGGAACTAGTGGCCCCATAGGAAGATTTCTCCTCTATTACTTTTCTGGGGACAACCCAAAATTTACTTTCATAAACTTTAATAAAAACGGACAGGTGTTCTACTCCATCTCTACTCTGTCTAAAACGAAAAAAAATCTGTTCTCTTAAAATTAGATGTTTTTATCTTTCCAAAATGTGTGTTTTGTTTACAACTTAAAGCGTTTGTTAACCCCCTCAAAAAGATTTTTTGTATCCTGTTCCCTTAAAGCATGTTATACAGCACAGTCCTTGTGCTGTGTAATTTGGCCCATTGCATCACCTGAAATACCTGGATGATCCTGCCAGTTTCTTCCCTCCCCCTGTACGCTGACCATGCTTTATCAGGGCTGCTGAACTGTGACACCATGGTCACAGTACGTGCCTCCGTCATCCACAGCCTTGCTCTCCTGTGTCCGTGTCTTCTCTGTCCTCCTCCCCTCCCTGCCTGTTAGCTCCCCGATCCTCCCCTTCTGCTAAAAAAATAACTTTTTTCCCCTTATAGTTCCCTCTGATATATAACACCAAGCTCCCCAGTGAATGTCATTTATAAAGATATGCTGTATAATAGCTTACTTCAGAGTGCCGTTAGCACTCACGTGACTGCCCGCCAGTCTTCTCCTCTCCTCGTCCTGGCTAACATCAGTGGAGGGTTTCCCAACACCTCCCTCTGCAGCTATCAGATCGGGAGAGGAGACCAGTGGACAGTCGGCTGGGCGCCGAACGGCACTCTAAAGTAAGCTATTATACTGCATATTTTTTATAAATTACATGCACTGAAGAGCTTAGTGTTATATATCAGAGGGAACTATAAAAAAAAAATGTACCTTAACAAAACACTTTAATTGAAATGAAATCATATTATGGTCACTGCTACCCAGATGTTCTTTTGTATTAGGCTCCACATAGTTTAAGATTGCTAGGTCCAGCAGAGCATCATTTCTATTTGGGGCTTCTATAAACTCTAGTAGTTAATTTTACAGGTAGTTAAAATCATCCACCATTACCACTGTCTCAGCCTTTGTAGGCCTTTCTATCTCTTCAAGGAACAGAGTCCTCATTAACAATGGGGGGGGGGGGTGTAACAAACTCCAGTATTTACCTTTGTAGTATGCACACTCATACTGTGAAGGTAATTATGGCCTCACTTTTCTCTCAAAACAGACTCAGTTCTTCATGGCTGGGATTCCACATTCAGTAAACATTCCTTTGAGATTCTGGCCCATGTTGACATAACTGTATCTTGCCATTTCTGAACATTTGTCAGCACCATATTAATGCTGTGACTTTCCACTACTACCACATCCTAAATATTTTCTATTGGATTCAGATCCTGTAACTATCATATCATTTCTTCCTCAGCAGAAAAAGATTTGCCCGATAAGTCTAGCTTTTTTCAGTCTTAATCTGAACAACAGAATAATAATCTAAAGACAGAATAGAGAAACTTAGCCTAGCTGTATTTAAAATAAATTTAATTATATTTTAACTAATCCATAGCTGGATTAAATGTAAGGGCTCATTCACACATGTTAATACCCTGTGTTTATGCAGCGTTTATTCAGCGTTTCTAAAGCCTCATAACTGCCTGTCAACACATGCCATGAACATTACAATTGTACCATGCAGTGCTGTTCACACTGGAGTGGTAGTGTTGTGTTATGTCATGTTAATAATAAAGCAGCCTGTTGCTTTCACAAGGCATCGACACTTGTCAACAGCCTCCATTAATTTCAATGGTGATGCCCGATAACTGCACCTACGGTATTTATGGTGTGTTAGTGAACCATTTATGAAGTGTTACTGGCACTGAGGGAGAGGCATAGGAGGCTCCCTGTCCCAGCATGCACTGGGAAATAGAGAACTAGCACAGAGCAGCTCCAGCCACTTCCTGGTTGTACCGAACAGCCGTGTGGTAACACCACTTGTTTCTGTGCGCAGGCAAAATCATCAACCAGCCAGCAATACTGGGCAAGCAGTACAATCCTACAGTGCAACTTATCAATCTGCATGAAGGATACATTGATTTTTTTGTTAGTTATGAATATCCTAACAATTTGTGACATATAGGGGGATATTTACTAAAGGAAAATCCACTTTGCAAAGTGCAAACTAAAAATGCAAAGTGCATTTTTAATTGCACTGAAAGTGCACTTGGAAGTGCCGTCGCTGTAGATCCGAGGGGGACATGCAAGGAAAATAAAAAATAGAATTTTAGCTTGCACATGATTGGATAATAAAGTCAACAGAGCTTCCCCTCATTTCAGATTTACAGCGACTGCACTTTTCAGTGCAATTTCAAGTGCACTTTGCAATTGTAGTTTGCACTTGTAGTGCAAAGTGAATTTACCTTTTGTAAATAAACACCCATAGTTACATTTGTAGCATTTACCAACCTCTTCTACTGTCCTCCTATTACAAATTAAGCTCTGGTTGTATTACACTAAAATAAAGTTATAAGTAAAGTTATGTAATATTGCCTCTTACAGTAGCTGTATTGATTTATTTTCCAATTGTTTATTGCTGTCACAATTGTGAAGGCATTAAGGCAGATTGTCAATAGTAATATGGAGACTGCACGGCAAATCATAGGATTTCTGAAGTTAGAATAGTGAAAGCTATTTTCTCGTTAGCTGCTAAGAATTTGTACTGTACACTTTGCACGTGGTCTTTTCTCTACTGGGGAAGCAATATATATTTCTTAATTTTGGATAGCATAAAGAAGGGTTATAACCCCTGTCAGGTTTTCTGCCATTTGTGTTCCATTGGTGTGATTTGTCTTTACTTACTGCCCTTTAGCCAAAACAGGAAGTGAGAAAATCACTTCAAAGTGAGGGAAACCTGGTTGTCACCAAGGTCAACTAGTGACCCCATCAGAAGATTTCCCCTCTTCTGAGGTTGTGGAGACAACCTGGAATTTCTGTTTACTTTCACTCTTGGGGACAATGTGTAATATTCCCATCTCTCCACCAACTCCGGCGCAGGGTGATGACATCACAGCGACCTCACCTGGCTCCTCCTTGTATCCTTATTTTAGCAGCCAACGCCTATTGCTTGATGTTCGTGCTAAGAATCTGATGCCAGGCAAATAGCTCCAGTAGCTGACGGCTGCCTTCCTTCACTATTGGGCCGTATACTGTAAAGCCCCGACTTCGATCTCCCTATTGGGCTGAACAGAGCCTCGACTGCCATCTCCTTTTTCAGCCGGACAGAGCCCCTTCGACTACCAACTACTGGGCCAGGTAGAGCCCCTTCAACTTCCAGCTTTTGGGCCGGACAGAGCCCCTTCTATGCTGGTAGTCAGAGGCTCTTTACTGCCCTATCCTCAGTCAGCCTACAGGCAGAATCTCTTACCTACACCACTACTCCAAGCTGACCAGTATATCTCTCCAGAAGCCACTGGGTGGCATTAACAACAGAAGACCACTCACAGCAAGTATCCCTACATAGTTACATAGTTAGTCAGGTTGAAAAAAGACACAAGTCCATCCAGTTCAACCACAAAAAAATAAACAAACAAAATAAAAAACACAGTACAATCCCATACACCCAACTCCATACCCACAGTTGATCCAGAGGAAGGCAAAAAATCCCAGCAGAGCATGATCCAATTTGCTACAGCAGGGGGAAAAAAATCTTTCTGATCCCCCGAGAGGCAATCGGATTTACCCTGGATCAACTTTACCTACAAATCTTAATACTCAGTTATATTCTGTACATTTAGGAAAGAATCCAGGCCTTTCTTAAAGCAATCTACTGAGCTGGCCAGAACCACCTCTGGAGGGAGTCTGTTCCACATTTTCACAGCTCTTACTGTGAAAAAACCTTTCCGTATTTGGAGGTAAAATCTCTTTTCCTCCAGACGTAAAGAGTGCCCCCTTGTCCTCAGTGTTGACCGTAAAGTGAATAACTCAACACCAAGTTCACTGTATGGACCTCTTATATATTTGTACATGTTGATCATATCCCCCCTTATTCTCCTCTTCTCAAGAGTGAATACATTTAGTTCTTCTAATCTTTCCTCATAGCTGAGCTCCTCCGTGCCTCATCAGTTTGGTTGCCCTTCTCTGCACTTTCTCCAGTTCTCCGATATCCTTTTTGAGAACTGGTGCCCAAAACTGAACTGCATATTCCAGATGAGGTCTTACTAATGATTTGTACAGGGGCAAAATTATATCTCTGTCTCTGGAGTCCATACCTCTCTTAATACAAGAAAGGACTTTGCTCGCATTGGAAACCGCAGCTTGGCATTGCATGCCATTATTGAGCTTATGATCAACTAAAACCCCCAGATCCTTCTCCTACGTTCATGATAAACTTTATTCCTGTGTACTGCTACTATACTTAACCCCTTAACGCCTATTTACGTCTGCACAATGGCACGGACAGGCAGAAGGACGTATATATACGTCCTTGCCTTTCTGCGGGTCAGGGGTCCGATCGGGACCCCCCCCGCTGAGTGCGGCGGGTGGATTCCCTCGGGGAGCGATCCGGGACGACGACGGCGCGGCTATTCGTTTATAGCCGCTCCGTCACGATCGCTCCCCGGAGCTGAAGAACGGGGAGAGCCGTATGTAAACACGGCTTCCCCGTGCTTCAATGTGGCGGCGCATCGATCGTGTCATCCCCTTTATAGGGGAGACACAAATGATGACATCAGACCTACAGCCACACCCCCCTACTGTTGTAAACACACACTAGGTGAAGCCTAACACGTTCAGCGCCCCCTGTGGTTAACTCCCAAACTGCAACTGTCATTTTCACAATAAACAATGCAATTTAAATGCATTTTTTGCTGTGAAAATGACAATGGTCCCAAAAATGTGTCAAAATTGTCCGAAGTGTCCACCATAATGTCGCAGTCACGAAAAAAATCGCTGATTGCCGCCATTAGTAGTAAAAAAAAAAAAAAAAATTAATAAAAATGCAATAAAAATATCCCCTATTTTGTAAACGCTATAAATTTTGCGCAAACCAATCAATAAACGCTCATTGCAATTTTTTTTACCAAAAATAGGTAGAAGAATACGTATCGGCCTAAACTGAGGAAAAAATAAATTTTTATATATGTTTTTGGGGGATATTTATTACAGCAAAAAGTAAAAAATATTGAATTTTTTTCAAAATTTTAGCTCTATTTTTGTTTATAGCGCAAAAAATAAAAACCGCAGAGGTGATCAAATACCACCAAAAGAAAGCTCTATTTGTGAGGAAAAAAGGACGTCAATTTTGTTTGGGAGCCACGTCGCATGAGCGCGCAATTGTCTGTTAAAGCGACGCAGTGCCGAATTGTAAAAACGCCTTTGGGCATTTAGCAGCATATTGGTCCGGGGCTTAAGTGGTTAAGTTAACCCTGATGCTCCACATTGTGGCTGTGTATTACCAGAATAAAAAAAAAACACTTACATTCCCAAATTATCCGAGTCTTCCTGCCTGATCTCTGCCAAACTAAAGTTAACTGTCAAGAATACCATATCCATAGACTTCTGAAGCTGTGAGCCTCACCACCCATTATAGTAACTTTGCCTGAAGCATTACACAATGGTACACAGGACAAATAGAGAGGATGAATCTCCCTAAATGTGGCACAGACAGCAAACAAAAAAAAACAAACTATCCACTCTATACAAAATTAGAAAAAATAAATAAATAACTGCCTTTAGTTCTTTAAGGGTAAACTCTATGAAAACAGCTTAGTAAACAGATTAAATACATATAAAAGAGCCATTTCACCTGCCAAAGGATTTGTAGTTCTGTACTGTACATCTAGTCTTGAAATGCACACAAATCTGTCACACATCACTGCCCAGTCTAGAAGTGGAAGGAACCCGATCGTTTACATATAGGTTTCCTCCCTACACCCACTACACTAAATGACGTATTAGGGATTGTATAGCTGCCATCATTTGGGCCTTTTTCATCTGAAGTAACTAGAGCTCATCTTTAATTTCTGACCTTCTTACCATTGGTCCACTTGGTATTTAGTTACAAAAAGAAATCTCATGTATTGTCTGCATATATCTGTTACTTCTTGTTATGACTTGTAATATTTCAATAAAAGTTTATTGAAAGTGAAAAAAGAAATCTAGTGTGGCAAGTGCTTCAAAACAATTACCTTTCATTCCACCAGAAAAGCCCCTCCAATTTGCAAACACCATAAGCGGGAGTCCTTCCCTATTGAAGTCTTTGATTGCCTGTGCAGTTTTAAAGGCAGAATCCGGGAACCACACCTGTCCAGCTTGTTGTATTATCTGTGGAAACCAGTAAGGCAGTCATTCACAAGACTAAACAAAAGTAAAAAAAAAATGAAAAAAAAAAACCCTCAGAAAATAAATAGGCAAGTAGAAGAGAACGTTTCTAAATCAGAAACAACATTAACCTTTTATGTAAAAATAATTACATAGGATCCTATTTACCACCTAAGTCTTCTGTGAATGCTGAAGTATTCAAATGATTACTTTGAATGTTCACAGAACTTCTTTTTGGTTGGATGAATTTTTCACTACTTTTTAATTTCATATCTAAACTGAAATGTTTATAAAATAGATGGAACTAAATTATTTAGATTACTGTGTAATTCAGAGTGTGCAAATACCGGTACTTGGGCTTTCCTGAGGCTAATGTAAAGCGTACCTTCTGCATTAGGTGATCAAGTGATGTGCGTAGCCATCATAAATAATTATCATATGGCATTATGAATATTCATTATGATGTGACAAGCATTTTAGGTTCTCTCATTTTTCTGCCTTGTTGGCCATTTGATGACCCAAGCCAGCCTACAGTTTTTGCTGGAACCAAAATGTGTTATATGTGTCAGTTACAGGCTCTTTTCTTGTGTAAAAAGTGGATAGAGGGAGGAGCATGCCATTCCATGCAACTATACAAAGCGGTGAAGTGGAAAGGAAACTCATGACTTTACATTTTCTTTGGTGGATGGTTCCTTTGTGCAGGTTTAAAGGGGTTGTAAAGGCAGAAGGTTTTTTTTTATCTTAATGCATTCTATGCAATAAGATAAAAACCTTCTGTGTACAGCAGCCTCCCCAGCACCTCCTAATACTTACCCTGAGCACCCGCTCTCTCCACCGATGCCACGATTCCCTCGGCCATCCGGGACTATCCTCCTGATTGGCTGTGGCGCCATTGGCTCCCACAGATATTAATCAAAGTCGGTTAGCCAATCAGGAGAGAGAGGGGGCGGGGAAAAATGGCAGCTGCGTGTCTGAATGCACCCCCTAATTACTTACATGAGCCTCATCTCTCTCTAGTGATGTCCACAAGTGTCTTAGCTGCCTGGGACTCTCCTCCTGATTGGCTGAGACACAGCAGCGGCACCATTGGCTCCCGCGGCTGTCAAAATCAGATAGCCAATTGGAGAGAGGGGGCAGGGCCAGGTCAGGACTCCGTATCTGAATGGACACACAGAGCTGTGACTCGGCTCGGGTGCCCCCATAGTAAGCAGCTGGGCTATGGGGGCATTCGTCAGGAGATAGGGGCTAGGAGCAGCGAAGATGGACCTGAGAAGAGGAGAATCCAGGCAGCTGTGTGCAAAACCAACTGCACAGAGGAGGCAAGTATAACATGTTTGTTATTTTTTTTAAACAAGACTTTACAATCACTTTAAGCCCTCTTCACTAACATCATCCTTAAAATGGCCACGTTGAATTCAAAAGTACATTGTGCTACAATGCATTTCAAAAGTATTCACCCCCTTGGCATTTTTCGTGTTTTGTTGCCTTACAACCTGAAATTAACATGGATTGTTTGAGGATTTGCATCATTTAATTTACAGAACATGCCCACAACTTTGAAGATTTTCTTTTTATTGTGAAGCAAACAACAAATCGGACAAAATAACAGAAAAAGTCAATGTGCAGAACTATTCACCCCCCTAAAGTCAATCCTTTGTGGCTATCACAGCTCCAAGTCACTTTGGATAAGTCTCTATGAGCTTGCCACATCTTACCACTGGGATTTTTGCCCATTCCCCCTTGCAAAACTGCTCCAGCTCCTTCAAATTGGATGGTTTGAGCTTGTGAACAGCAATCTTTAAGTCTGACCACAGATTTTCTATTGGATTGAGGTCTGGGCTTTGACTAGGCTATTCCAACACATTTACATGTTTTCCCTTAAACCACTCAAGTGTTGCTTTAGCAGTGTGTTTGGGGTCATTGTCCTGCTGGAAGGTGAACCTCCGTCCTAGCCTCAAATCATCCACAGAGTGGTACAGGTTTTTCTCAAGAATATCCCTGTATCCATTCAATCCATCTTTCCCTCAACTCTGATCAGTTTCCCAGTGGGGATGGTGCTCTTCGGGTGATGTGATGTGTTGGGTTTGTGACAGACACAGCGTTTTCTTTGATGGCCAAAAAGTTCAATTTTAGTCTCATCAGACCAGAGTACCTTCCTTCATACATTTTGGGAGTCTCCCACGTGCCTTTTCGCAAACTCAAAACGTGTCATTTTGTTTTTTGCTAAAAGTAATGGCCTTCTTCTGGCCACTCTGCCATAAAGCCCAACTCTATGGAGCATATAGCTTATTGTCGTGCTATGTACAGATACTCCAGTCTCTGCTGTGGAACGCTACAGCTCCTCCAGGGTTACCTTAGGTCTCTGTGCTGCCTCTCTGATTAATGCCCTTCTTGCCCGGTCCATGAGTTTTGGTGTGTGAACGTCTCTTGGCAGGCTTGCTGTTGTGCCATGTTCTTTCCATTGGCTATGATAGATTTGATGGTGCTCCTATGGATCAGCAACGATTTGGATATTTTTTTATAACCTAACTCTGACTTGTACTTCTCAACAAAATTGTCCCTTACTTGTTTGTAGAGTCGCTTGGTCTTCATGGCAGTGTTTGATTAGTGGTGCCTCTTGCTTAGGTGTTGCAGCCTCTGGGGCCTTTCAAAAAGGTGTGTATATGTAATGACAGATCATGTGAAACTTAGATCGCACACAGGTGGACATCATTTCACTAATTATGTGACTTCTGAAGGTAATTGGTTGCACTAGAGCTTTTTATGGGCTTAAACAAAGGGGGGATGTGAATACATACGCACATGCCAATTATCATTTTTTTATTTCTGAAACATAGTTTTATGTATATATATTTTTTATATAATTCAGATTAAAAAAACATTGAACTTAAGGCTGTAATGTAACAAAATAGATAAAAAGCCAAGGGGGTGAATACTTTTGCAAGGCACTGTATGTTCCATAGATCATGTATTGCATACAGTTACCACTGCAAATAATATAATGTAGCTGATAAAGAAAATGGAAATGGCCAATCCACTACTATAAATTCTAAACTAAAAATGGTATTATCACCAGTGGCTCATATACATTGTATCTTCCAGTTGTGTCTTGTGGCAAAAGCATACATTAATTAATAGTCTGTACAATACTTTGGTAATGACTTTCGTGTTTACAGATGCTTACTATTGAATATTCTTTACGGTAATATTTCATATACAGAACTGCAGCCACCAGAGGGAATACCAAATTGAATTCAGACTGCCAGTGCAACTGGCATCCTCACTCAATTAAAGATGATATATAACAAGATGATTTATGTAAGGCTCTATGCTGCAACTTTATGTTATACAATTCACTCTGGCCATACACTGGATTAAGCACAGATAATCACTTACATTGTTACATAGTTAGTCAGGTTCATAAAATGGCCATCTATTGTAGTTTAACCAATAGAAAGTAACTAAACAAACAAACAGAATAGAAAACCTCCATAAACAGAATTATATACCCACAGTTGATCCAGAAGAAGGAAAAAAAAAAACGTTATATAAAGCATCTTCCTATTTGCTCCGGCATGGGAAAAATACAATTCCTTCCTGATCCTCCAGGAGGCAATCAAATATTCACTGGATCAGCGGGGGATCAGGAAGGATTTTTTTCCCCTGTTGTAGCAAATTGGATCGTGCTATGCTGTGTTTTTTTTGCCTTCCTCTGGATCAACTGTGGGTATAGAATTGGGTATATGGGATGGTACGATAGTTTTTATTTTATTTTTATTTATTATGGTTGAACTGGATGGACTTGTGTCTTTTTTCAACCTGACTAACTATGTAACGATGTAACTATGTAACCAATCTCTGGTATTATCTATATATATAAAACTCAACGTGTGTGTGTGTGTGTATGTATGTATGTATGTTCCAGCATCACGTCCAAACGGCTAAAGATATTAACATGAAACTTGGCACACATGTTACTTATATGTCAGCAACAAACATAGGATAGGTGGTTTAACCCTTACCCACCCCCATTTGCCATGGTCGGGGTTTTCCTTTAAAGTCCCATTCAACTCTATGGGAAATACATGTTACTTCATAACTTCCAAACGGCTGTAGATATTTCGATAACACTTGGTCACATGTTACTTATATGTCCACTTAAACTATAGGATAGTTAATTTATCCCTTAACTACCCCCATTTGTGAGGGTCAGGGTTTTTGTTTAAAGTCCCATGCAAATCAATGGGAAATGTATGTTCCCACATAACTTCTGTACGCCTGGAGATATTTCAATAATACCTGGTACACATATTACTTATATGCCAAATAAAAATATATGACAGTTAAATTAACCCTTACCTACACCCTTATATAAAAGATGGGTATATTTATATTACTATGATTTTCCTCCCCAAAAGGTTAAGATAGGAAGACCGGGCAACGCCAGGTATTCAGCTAGTTGCCTATAAATGTGAACACCCAATTACATTTTGTGCATTTAGGAATGCATCCAGGTCTTTTTTTTTTTATAATCTACTAAGCTGGCCAGAACAAGTTGTTGAGGGAGCCCATTCAACATTTCCAAAGCTCCTATAACCTGTATACACGATTGGGCTTTAGCCCGACTAAACTCACATCGGATTTCCGATGGAATTCCATCGGAGGAAAAGAGAACATGTTCTCTATGTAATTTCTCTGATGGGGCATACACAGTCGGAATTTCCAATGGAAGTCCGTCTGACTTTTTCCATTGGAAATTCCCATTTTGTGTAGGAGGCCTTACTTACACGTGTAGCTCTTTCTTTTCTCAATATTGAAAACAATTAAAAAGGAAAATTGCGGGTTTAAAAATAACTTTAATAAATAACGTATCTTCCTATATGACTCGTACTCTATGGTTTAAATGTATCTACCTTCAAAAACAGACATTTAATATATTACAGCTTATCAGTCCAGAGATGGTAGAGGCTGCATTTGTTGTCTTCTTTCAAACTTTTTCCTTTGTTTTTAACTGGTGATTACGCCAGCGACCTATTTTCTGTCCTCATCATGTGACAGTGTTTGGGCCCTGTGATTGACCCCTCAGGCCCAAGCACTGCATCGTGGGAAGCGGTCAAAGACTACCCCATACCTGTAAACACTGGGTATTTACCAAAAGGAGCAATGGATCATTGGGAGAGCACCACGCTGCCCAAAACATTCCTACATGTCCATCACTATGTTACAATGCTTTCATTTCAAATAGAAATGTATGAATGGAGGGAAGGGACTGCCCAATTATTAAAATGTTTTTTTTATAATTTGGGATGGTGTGTTTGTGTCACATTGGAAAGATTTCTCTTCCTTTCTCAGAGACACAACTCTGCAAAGTTTGAGGAATGTTTGCAGTTGTCACCAGAATAGGTGTCCTCATTAGGCTGGATTCACACCCTTGCATTTTGCAGGTTTGCACTACAGTCCATTTAACATGGTTTCGTATGGAACACGTTGTGTAGTGCAAATGTGCAAAATGCAAAAAGCACAAAAAATGCAGAGGTGTGAATACAGCCTAAAGGATTCCTCATCAGGTGACAATTGTAAAATTGAAGATTTTACATCTATAATGTTCCAATTTGAACCTGTCCATTTCCCAAAGTTTAAATGTTTTGTCCTTAAATATAGGGATAAAGGTTATTAACCACTTAACTCCCGGACCATATTGCTGGTCAAAGACCAGAGCACTTTTTGCGATTCGGCACTGTGTCGCTTTAACTGACAATTGCGCGGTCGTGCGACGTGGCTCCCAAACATTTCCAATAAATAGAGCTTTCTTTTGGTGGTATTTGATCACCTCTGCGGTTTTTAGTTTTTGCGCTATAAACAAAAATAGAGCGACAATTTTGAAAAAAAATTATATTTTTTACTTTTTTTCTATAATAAATATCCCCCAAAAATATATTAAAAAAATTGTTTTCCTCAGTTTAGGCCGATACGTATTCTACATATTTTTCGTAAAAAAAAAATCGCAATAAAAGTTTATTGATTGGTTTGCGCAAAAGTTATAGCGTTTACAAAATAGGGGGTAGTTTTATGGCATTTTTATTAATATTTTTTTTTTACTAGTAATGGCGGCAATCAGCGATTTTTTTTCGGTTCTGCGACATTATGGCGGACACTTCGGACACCTTTTTGGGACCATTGGCATTTTTATAGCGATCAGTGCTATAAAAATGCATTGGATTACTATAAAAATGCCACTGGCAGGGAAAGGGTTAACACTAGGGGTCGGGGAAGGGGTTAAGTATGTTCCCTGGGTGTGTTCTAACTGTAGGGGGGTGGCCTCACTAGGGAAAATGACTGATCGCTGTTCATACATTGTATGAACAGACGGTCAGGCATTTCTCCCCTAACAGGACCGAGAGATGTGTGTTTACACACACAGCTCCCGGACCTCGCTCTGTAACGAGCAATCGCGGGTGCCCGGCGGCGATCGCGCCCACTGGGCACATGCACGGGAGTCAGGGACGAGCGGGGGGCGCGCGTCTCCAGCGGCGCGCACGCGCCCCTAGTGGCCGATTCGAGAGCCGACGTATAGCTACGGACTCTCGCGCAGGGGAGCCGACCTGCCGCCGTATAACTGTGGGGGCTGGTCGGCAAGTAGTTAATGTTAGAAGAAAAAAAAATTATAACGTGAATTTTAAATAAAGTTGTGAAACTAACTACACGAAAAACATTAACGGCATCAGAGTTTTCTTATAACAGGAAATAAATACCACAAAATCTGTCCCCAAATAAAATGATAGTGTTCAACAACCATTAACTAACCTTAGCCTCTGAGTCGAGGTTAGCAGGATCAGCAGGTATGCTTAGTTCCACAGATCTTGTTTCAACTGCAACCACTCCTACAGGAATGCCTCCCAGCCTATGTATGCGCAAAAGAAAAAAATACATATGCATAAGTGGTTTCTTATATTATATAAACAGTGTATATATTGAAGAAGAATGATATGCTCTTGATGCTACTACAGTTTTGTAGCCTTCATTCTAAATGTTTTATAGTGCAGACCCATCTGCGTTGTCTTAAAAGGGTTGTGTGGGCTAAATATGAAATCACTTTCAATAGATTGCAAAAGGTTATTATTATGGCCACACCTGTAAATCAGTCAGCTCAAGTCCAGCAAGGAGACATTGTAATGGAAAATCAGGATAAGAAGGGGTAGCTACAAGAACATACTATAGTTTTTAGAGTGCAGTGAGCCACACAAGCTAGCCAATGTTAAAGTGTATCTAAAGGACAAACTTTTATTATATTGCAGCCCCCCAGTTCATAGATGTGGAGGCTGCATTTGTTTTCTAGTTTTCAGGCATGTTTTCCTTTATCTTGGTGATTCTGCCAGTAGCACACTTTCTTTCCTAGGGCGAGTAAAACACTTTTTCTCCTAAGCTCACTTAAGGTACTCTTATCTTTGAAGAGGCAGCGTTGGCACCATAGAAAGAGACTACAGAACACCTCCCCTTCTTTATCTCTATAACATTGAGAGAGGTGTGCTGTAGCTAGAGAAGAGAACTGAGCAGGGCTGATAACAATGAGAACAGTATAGACTGTAACTTACCAAAATGGAGCAAATAAGAGAAGTTCAGTTGGGGTTTACATACACTTTGAACCTGAAGCATTCTTCAGTTTAGTTAGTTTAAAGTGGTTGTAAACCCCTTTAACCCACTTTAACCTACAGGTAAGCCTAGATTAACCACTTAAACCCCGGACCATTATGCAGCTTAAAGACCAGGCCACTTTTTGCGATTCGGCACTGCGTTGCTTTAACTTACAATTGCGCGGTCGTGCGACATGGCTCCCAAACAAAATTGGCATCCTTTTTTCCCCACAAATAGAGCTTTCTTTTGGTGGTACTTGACCACCTCTGCGGTTTTTATTTGTTGCACTATTAACAAAAATAGAGCGACAATTTTGAAAAAATTCAATATTTTTTAGTTTTTGCTATAATAAATATCCCCCAAATATATATAAAAAAACAATTTTTTTGTTCACTCAGTTTAGGCCGATACATATTCTTCTACATATTTTTGGTAAAAAAAGAAATCGCAATAAGCGTTTATTGATTGGTTTGCGCAAAATCTATAGCGTTAACCAAATGGGAAATTGTTTTATTGCATTTTTATTAATAATTTGTTTTTTCTAGTAATGGCGGCGATCAGCGATTTTTATCACGACTGCGACATTATGGAGGACACATCGCACACTTCTGACACTATTTTGGGACCATTGTCATTTTTACAGCGAACAGTGCTATACAAATGCACTGGTTACTGTAAAAATGACACTGGCAGTGAATGGGGTTAACCAGGAGGGGGTGCTGTAGGGGTTAGGTGTGCCCTAATGTGTAATTCTTACTGGGGGGGCGTGGCTTGGCATGTGACGTCACTGATCGTCGTTCCCTGTGACAGGGAACAGACGATCAGTGACAGTCTGACTAAGAAGCACGGGGAGAGGTTTGTTTACACTTACCTCTCCCCGTTCTTCCTCTGTGACCCGATCGCGGGACACCGGGGGCGATCGGTTCCGCTGTTCCCGCAGGGGCGGTCACAGAGAAAAGGACCGGGTCACGAGCGTGCCACCGGCAGCGTGCTCGCGACCCACGGCTGGGATCTTAAAGACGTACATGTACGCCCTTGTGCCCAGCCGTGCCATTTTGTTGACATATATAGTCGTGCGGCGGTCCTCAAGCCGTTAAGGCTTACCTGTAGGTGCAACCAATATCTCCCAAACCTAAAAGGTTTAGGAGATATTTGCAGAAAATACAGACACCGATGTCTACGGCGCCATAGACATCAGGCGCAGGTGCACTGAGCGTGCCGCTTCTAACGGCGACCATGCCGTTAGTGGCGGCACCAACGCGCATGTGCGGGAGTGACGTCATTGCTGCTCCGGCCAGTCACATCGCCGGAGCAGCGATACCCAGAAGTCACTCTGGGTTATCATGGCGGCGATGGAGGAGGTGTCCGAGGACTGCTGCTGGGGCTTTGATCTCAGGTAAGTAATTCGAAATTAGCTAGTATCTCCTATTAAACTCCTACAGAGTATAGGGAATATATAGTAGTTTGTATGTATTTATTTTTGTGTCCATTATGGTCAGGCCTACAAAAAATTAAAACACTTATTTGAGCAAGTATGAGGCACAGACTCATCTGGTAGTGACAAGAGTAAACTATGTATGACACGGTGAACACAGGAACAGTCCAAGCTGGTTTGTTCTGAACTTTTATTCAGCAGGGCAACAAACACAGTTTCAATGCAGGAAATTTTGCACAAATTAGTAATTTTATATTAAACCTTCTGGAATAATTTGCTATAGCATAAAAACCCTTTTTCTAGTTTTAGCAATTTCTTTGGTGCATACGTTTACTTTGCCCAAAAATACCAAGCTTAATTCTGTGGTCAGACAAAGTCAATAACATTTCAGATTTCCTGTCTAACTTATTCTCAAATACAAACACAAAGATTAAAAGAGGTTACAAACCAGCAGCTTGGTTAAGACATCATGAACCATGCCAACACATTTCTTTCCTGACAAAAAAGCAAGCAATGGCCACATCTACATGTCCAGCACTCAACTGACCCACATAAAATATAAAAGGCTTACACAGGTATCTCATGGCCAGAGACTCCATTATTAGAATTACTATCCATCATCCCTGGATCAGCTATTCAAAACAGACTCATCGCATTCCTTCTACCTGCAGGCTGAGCCTGGATTCCCAGCCGTTGAAGGTCATCAATAATTCCTAATATTAGGGATTGGGTTGATGAGCTTATGAGGATGGGGGGGATGGACAGCCAGTTTGGAAAAAAAAAAGCACACAAAGTTTATGGAAACTTGGTGTACTTGGATTTATTTCTCTAGTTCAACTAGACTTGAGCCCTTCCTCTGACTATTACAATTTGTCACTATCGGTACTCAAGAAAAGCAATATGCCAACATCCAACCAGATACCCTCCGTTTCTTTCCACTCTTTTTAGTTATCCTTTCATTCTTTTCTTTTCTCTTTTTTGGCTCATTCTTTTCATTCTTTAACCACTCCAGGGGGTGCGGTTTTACCCCCTGCTAGTGGCCAAAAAGGGTTAATACCGCCGGCAATGCGCCTCTGCAGTATAGCCGCGGTTTCTCATTGCTTTCAATGGGAAGGATCGGTGGAGGAGCGGTAAACACACCGCTCCTTCACCGCTTCAAAGATGTGGCTAGCAGGACTCTTGGGCCCCGTACACACGAGAGGATCGATCCGCTGAAATTTATCCGCGGACCGGTTTCAGCGGATAGATCCCCTGGTGTGTACAACCCAGCGGATATTTATCCGTGGATTTTTTTCGGGCTGATGGATTTCCAGCGGATCAAAATTTCTTAGCATGCATCCGATTCCATCCCTCGCATGCGTCGTAATGATTCGACGCATGCGTGGAAGTCCTTATATTACAGCGTCGCGCACGTCATCATCGCGGCAATGGCGCGACACGTCACCGCGGAGGGAATTCCGCAGGGATTTTGATCTCATGGTTAGTACAACCATGAGATCAAAATCCGCCAGAGGATTTATCCGCGGAAACGGTCCTCCGGACCGTTTTCCGCGGATCGATCCTCTCGTGTGTACTAGGCATAAGAGTGGTCCTGCTAGTGCACTGCTCCAGTGTAAAAGCCCTCAGGCTTTTTCACACTGGAGAAACATCAGCCGCTGATTCAGGTCAGTTTGCAGGCGCTATTTTTAGCGCAATATCGCCTGCAAATCACCCCAGTTTGAAAGGGGCCTTAAGTTGCTTCATAATTACTAATGTAAGAAAAGTTTTAATATATTGCTATGGCTTAATTTCTACGGATAACCCTGGCCTACTGTCTTGTTTACCGAACTGTGCTGACCTCTGACTTTTCTTTGCCTGTATGTGCATTTATGTTCAAATGCTCAAAAAATCTTATTCTTAAAAAATAATATTATATATATATATATATATATATATATACACATACATATATATATATATATATATATATAAATAAAATATGTATAATATATATATATATATATATATATATATATATATATATATATATATATATATATATATATATAAATAAATAAATATATATATATATATATATATATATATATATATATATATATATATATATTCCAAAGGACCTTTGTTAAGATACACAGTGTGAACACATGATCTGTCCACCTCTCACCTTACTCATACTACCAAAATCACACTCCAACTTGGGATTGGGCAATGCAAAATCTTCCCACATTATCTCAGATAATGAGAACTTTAAAAAAAAATGTATTTGTGAATATTGTCAAAAATCCTACTGTGTAATGCTATGCAAGATACACTTTTATTAATGTGTATAGTCACTCTAGTGTTTAGCATGTAACGCAGATGTAATGCCGGAAATAAAAACCCATTTTCTGATTAATGGTCTATACTAATAACACATTTAAAGGATGGGTAGAAGCACAAGTGGGTTTATATATAAAATGTTTTCACTGAGATTCATGTTTTCTTATGGGAAAATGGGTGAAAGGTGTGCAAATCTTGAGTGAAATTATTTATTAGTAGACCACCTAATTTGTGAGGGTTTCTATCAATGAAGAAGTCCTATTATTAACTCTCATTGCAAAGCTAAAAAGTGTAAAGCTTTTTTAGTTGAGTTCAATGGTTAATTTTAAAATAATACCATAATAAATAATTGGAGTAGACCTGTTCCTTAAATCTGATATCTTCTGTTAAAATGTGTATAATACAAATGAGAAACGCAGCAGTGAGCCTCTTCAGTATTCTACACCCAAACAATTTGTATTCCTTTTCAGTGTGGTAGTGTACAAAGACATTTTTTTCTTACAGTTATTTCCATGCCTCTCTTTCAATTGAAGCAACCAGACTGCTTTGATTGCTCCGCTGAGAAGGGAAAGCGAGACAGCGAATGATAGAGAAATAAAAAGTGCCTTCATATTTCCTTGTGCACAGACCATATATCTAGGCACAGAGATGATACTCACATTGTGATGTATGCATAGAGTGTAAAACACCAGTGACTCATGAGAGGCAGAGGCTGCGAAGTGAAAGAATTCCCTCATGCACTCTCTCCAAGTAATAGTCTATTTATTCTTCCTCTAGAGTTGGTTACATTTTTATTGGACTTTTTTTCTATTTAAATGTTAGTAATGAATTTAGTGGAAATGAAAGGTGTGAGAGGGATGACCGTGCAACCTAATGCATTTTCGTTCTGAGCTCCTTCACTTGCTCATGAGCTATTCCCTAAGCAGAAGGAAAAAGGATGGGGCGAAACTACTATAGCAACATAAAGGACAAACTTTGTCCAACTGTGTAGGTAAAACAATGTCCAAAATAGGTACATTGTGACATTAACATTTGTTTTTAATTAAAATGACAAGCAACAAGAGAGTGCGAAACACGAAAGCTGCATTTAGCAAGATGTGCTGTTAACATATTTCTGTATAGGGGAAAGTAATTAGCTATATGATAAAACCCCACTAAAGCTTTTGTTATTACTGTAATTTAGTCAGGCTGCAAAAACAGTAAGGCCTCATTCACACATGTGGGCTGTTCAGGTCCGCTTGTCAGTTTTTTTACTTTCAAAGTATTCTATGTTCTGCTTGTCAGTTTAAACGGACCTGAACGGACGCTCTATACAGTTCTATAGATTGACGAATGTCAGCGGTAACATGTCCGCTGCCATCCAATCCGCTAAATTCAGATGGATGGAAACCCTATTTTCCATCCGTCTTGCAGATCGGATCGGATGAAAACGGACAAGCAGATGAGTTTTCATCCGATCCCCCATAGCGGAGATCTGACAGGTCTCCCGCGGGAGTAGGCGTTTCCAAGCTGAGCTGCAATGTAATCTAGGCGTTCGCCCAGATGATTGATGTCTATCAGAAAATTTTCCCCACGACGGATAAGGCCCTGCCCCCCGTATTGCGTAGGCGCGTCACAGAGTTTCCAAAAGGAGCCGAACAGGTAAAGCTGCGAGTCGGCTCTATACGGCGCCTGCGCAGTCAGCTCTACAAGGCTCCTAGTCGGTGCGCAGGCGCCGTGTAAAGCCTACTCGCCCCTTTACATGTTCGGCTCCTTTCGGAAACTCTGTGACGCGCCTACGCAATACGGGGGGCGGGGCCTTATCCGCCGGGGGGGAACATTTTCTGATAGACATCAATCATCTGGGCGAACGCCCAGATTACATTGCGGCTCAGCTTGGAAACGCCTACTCCCGCAGGAGAAGTACCCGGAAGCCGGATTGCAAATATAGATTATAAGGTATGTACAGCCTAAAAAAAAAAAAGTGCCGACTGTACATGCTGATAGTATAAAGAATTTGGTCTTATATAAATGTTATTTGGGTGAACCTCCGCTTTAAGCTTGTCCACCACTAAAGGGGATGATCCTGCTTAGCAATCAGTGATGGTCTTCATTGTGAAGCCCATTTTTAAAATGGTGTATTTTATTATAAGATATTGGAGTTCCAGCTATCAAGCTTTCCAAAAGACACTCCAATGCAGCAGGATACGAGTAGAAGGCAGCAGTGCCTGAGGATGCAGTAGTTGGCCATCTCCTACGCGTTTCATCAGCAGTGACATCTGTGATGCTTTGCAACTGCCTCCATTCACTTCTATTGAAACGCACCAAAACAGCATCTTAAAACGCACTGTTAACGTGCATTCAAGTGCACTTAAGGTGTGGTTGCAAAGCATCAAAAGTGATTTTTTTCACAATTTTAGCCTTGTAAGAAAAAAAGGAGAGAAAAAAAACACACTTTGTCCATTGGCTCCTGCTGCTGTCAATCACAGCCAGTGACAAGGGAGCGGGGCTGAGCTCTGCTCTGTCTGACTTATGGACAGACAGAGCGGGACTCGGGAGCAAGCATGCATGAGTGACCCCATAGCAAGCAGCTTTCTATGGGGGCACTTGGAGGGAAAGAGGAGTCAGTAGCACTGGCAGGGGACCCGAGAACTGGAGGATCAGGGCTGCTCTGTGAAAACCATTGCACGGAGCAGGTAAGAACAACATGTTTGTTATTTAAAAAAAAAAAAAAAGAGAACTCTAAAATCACTTTAAAATAAAGCAAAAACAATAATAAAAAAAAAAATTAACACAGCCACCATAGGACTGTTAAGCTGTAATACGATCATTTTTTGTTCTTGGCCTTGGACACACTTTGCAGCAGATTCTTGACTAAGGTGTTGGTTCAGGGGTCAAGTCCTGGGGAAAAAAGTGTGGGAACTCCCAAAAAAAAAAAAAATGATATGCTCATATGCATAATTACTAAATCGCGTGTTGTTTTTTTTGTTTTTTTTTGATCCACTGTACCTTAGTAATCCTTTATGTTACTGGCCACTTCCTGTATATGGATTCATTGGGTAGTGTGCGGGTATTCCGTCACTTCCTCGATGCCGCAATGTCTCCTGGGAGCTTTTGTCATTGTTCCCAGGAGACATTGCAGAGGTCTACCGCGAGTTATCGCAGGATTTAGAAAAAAGCAAGTTACTAAGGTTCGCCTGCCCCTGACAGTGACTCGAGCTGGGCATCGCCGCTTAGTGAAGAATTGGCTCGGGCGGCTCGGCTGCTCTCGGCTGCTTTAGTCCTGCAAAGGTAACTGAGTTCCTGCTGTGAAAAAAGTGCAGGAACTCCGTTCCCACGCGTTCCCGCAGGACTTGAGCCCTGTGTTGGTTACAAAGAACTGCAGCTTTATGTAGTATTCATAATGTAGTATTTGACAATCCTAGAAGCATATGAAATGCAACCAAAGATCATCAAAACAGCAAAATGTTAAGACACTGTCTGCAAGGAAAGTGTTTACCATCTTTTTTTGTAGGCTTTTATTTTCATTATATACAAGGGACAGGGTCACTTTAACTCTGAAAATTTTCGGTTGAATCTGTTTTGTGAAATCCCACTGAAAAGGAATTTATAACTTTAGTAATATCTGAATGGAGATCAGTTGCTGGCTAAAGTTCTACCCCATGCTGGCTAGCCTTAAGCCATTCAGACAAATTTTCAGCTCAAGTAGAAAACGGAGGTGAAAACAGCAGCCTCTTTGAAATGAATGAAGGAGACAGGGGACATAATAAAATGCTGGTGTTCTGCTTCAATTTCAGAGAGGTGTGAATGGTAGTGACTGATGGAACAGCATAAGGCAATAGTGTGTAACAATAGAGCAGGGAAAACTCCTACATAGTCAGTAATGGTTACATCTGGGCAGTGCCTTAAAAAAGTTCTCTGCCACCCAAGATGAAGATGCCACCCAAGCGGAAATGGACTGAACCTGCAAGGGTGGTAGGAGTCATCCCTTTTTGGTCCATGGAAAAAGTCATCCCTTTTTGGTCCATTGGGGAGTTGTTACAAAGTGGATAAACTAGTGTATGTAGTCAAAATGAGCACAAAGAAGCAAAGTCAGGGTTTAATTACCAATATGATAACCCAACTTTATCTATCTGGGAACTAAGGTACTTATTTATCACATAAACTACAAAACACACAAATTGCTGTCAGGCTCCAGGACCTGGTTGTCAAACTGACAACCCAGCTACACAGATTAGTCGGGGACAGTGCCTCACCCGGGTCCTGCTCTTTATCTTAGCAGCACTGCCTTGCTCGACTGTCATGATCAATTCTGTGTATCAGGAACCAGTTGTCAAGTTGCAAATTACAATAGGAGAACAGCTCCCCTAGCAATCTACAGGGCTGGGTTTACAGCGGGTCCAACTTCACGCCAAACCCATCACAGCTACCAAGCTGGGGGACTCCTCTCTCTGAATCAATCTAGCCCTGCACCCAGGGCATTATTTTATAAAATTTGACATTGTCTGACAGCCAGACTTCTTTAGAAAACTGAGTTTTTAACGTGTATAAATCAAAAATCGAAATAAATACATAGAAAGCTCACCAGCAGTAATAACAACCTACTTTTACAAAATAGACAGCTAGTTCAATATCCAGCTTCACACAAACTGAGGAAGGTACTATACCTTCAGGCATCCCCTTACTGAAGAATTCCTATCATATATCCCAAAGTTATGTTGGCAGCAACATTTCCTGATCATTAGAGTGATGCCACCGATTTTCCAGCATACCAAGCAATAGCTGATGAGTGCAAATGGGTTAAAACAGCAATCCCATTTAAACAGCTAATTACACAGCTGAAAAACATGAAAGATATGAAAGAACTATTTTACCTGTAAAACTATATGTAAAGTTATGCACGTATTCTTTTCATCTGCACTCCCCTGCTGTGCTACATGGAAGCATGGCATAACAAGGGTGACATCTTATTTCTGAGCCATCGATCTTCAAACTCTGCAACAGCAGCACCTCCTATCTGCTCTTTGGGCTACTGAAAGGTGTCACAGTGAAGAGAGCCAAGCTGAACTCTCGCTGTCCTAAAAGTGTACCCAAGGCCATACTTCTACCTTCTGATAACCCTAGGCAACTGTCTTGTGATGCCCTTCTTGTCCCAGTCAGCTGGTCCTTCTATACTAACCAGATCGTAAGCAAACATAGTGGTAATGCTTTACAACACGAGGGTGCATCTGTGCAGGGCAGTCAATCAGCTTCAAACTTCAGCTTGTTCAATTAAGCTTTTACACTAGACCCTGGAAGCTGAAGATCTGATGGGAAGCTCTGAAATGAGGGGAAGCTCTGCTGATTGTATCATCCAATCATGTGCAAGCAAAAATGCTGTTTTTAATTTTCCTTGCATGTCCCCCTCAGATTTACAGCGACTGCACTTCCAAGTGCACTTGAAGTGCTCTTGTAGAGCAAAGTGGATTTGCCTTTAGTAAATAAGCACCCATATTTAAAGAACCCAGCTGTATTGCACTTGCAAGCAGTACGGAAGTCTTTTTTGTATATGGAAACATATTATTGGCAGTCAGGAAAGTGGTATGTGTGGCTGTGTTCTGCCCTTGGCAGACATGTCACCCTAGGCCACAGCTTATGTTGACTGTTGATAAATCTGCCCTTCATTATGCCTGAGAACCCCCTTCTCTACTTCAGTTTATAGATTTTACCCACCTAAATACTGAAAGAAAATTATGCCATCTATGGGTACTCTGTTTCTATGTAGAAGCAGGTAATCTAAAATTTTGTACTGAAACCAAACTAACTTGCAAAACAGAAGATTTCTGTTCCATCAGCATGCAAGCAGTAGTAATCACCAAACTCAGATTCCAATCTTTTAGTTACCATAATTATTCACCATTTTAGTTTGTGTAACAATACTACAGTATATAGCACTTTTATAGCCTTTTCCTAGTTTTACAGTCTGAGATTCTAAAACAATTGATCATACTGCCACCTTCAGGAGATATGCACTGGAAAATCAAAGCTGTAAGGTTAACCCTCCAACCCTACTCCCATCTTCCACTCACAGCATGCCTTAAGGATGGTACACACGATCGGATTTTCCGCGGACAAAGCGTAGGACTTTTGTCTGAAGGGCGTTGGCCATGAACTTGTCTTGCATACAAATGGCAAAGAATTGTCGGCCAACAAACACACACTATATTGTCAAAAATATTGGGACACCTGCCTTTACACGCACATGAACTTTATGGCAATGTTTGACCATTACTCCAGAAGCATTTAAGAGGTCAGGCATTGATGTGGACAAGACCCTGCGGACTAAGACTAGGATGCCATTAAAGTTCATGTGTGTGTAAAGGTAGGCGTCCCAATATTTCTGACAATATAGTGTATATATATATATATATATATATATATATATTTGTAAACCAATGGACACTATTCTGCACTCCTACTTCTGGACCTTTTGGATGTCTTTAATACGGTTGACCATCCCCTCCTCGAAAAAAAGACTACCTATCTCACCATATCTTCAGTGTCACTTACAATTCTACTTCCTCCTCTCCTCTACCTTTCTCTGTCGGGGTCCCCCAAGGTTCTGTTCTTGGATTTCGCCAATTCTCAATCTACATATACTCCCTGGGTCAGCCTCTCATAGCTTTCAATATAATTTCTATGCTGATGACACCCAAATCTATTTCTCCACCCCTTAGCCCACTCTATCAGTCTCCTCATGCATCACTAATTTACTAACAGACATATCTGTCTGGATGTCACACCACTTCCTCAAACTCAACCTGTCCAAAACCGAGCTCATAATTTTTCCTCCCCCACGCACCCCTTCCCCTGACTTCTCTGTTAAGAGCAACAGAACAACCACCAACCATCCTCATGCCAGGGTGCTAAGTGTACTTCTGCAACATCTCTAAAATACGCCCCTTCCTAACTAATGACACCACAAAGCTCCTAATTCACTCCCTGGTTTTCTCTCGCCTCAACTACTGTAACTCCCTGCTCATTGGCTTACCTTTAAATAGGTTATCCTCTACTCAGTCCATCATGAATGCTGCTGCCAGACTCATCCACCTTACAAACTGCTACCCCTCTCTGCCAATTCCTCCACTGGCTGCCACTCATCCAATAAATTAAATTCAAAATACGAAATACTTTCTAAGCCATCCACAATTTGGCCCCCAGCTGCATCGCTAACCTAGTCTCAAAATGCCAAACAAATCGTCCTTTTCGTTTCTCCCAAGACCACCTGCTCTGTAGCGTCCTCGTCACCTCCTCCCATACTCGCCTCCAGGACTTCTCCTGAGCCTCTCCCATCCTTTTGCAATACTCTACCCCAATCTGTCCGACTATAACTTTTAGGGTCCTTTCACACGGAGCGGACCGTTTCTGTGTCCGCTCCGTGTGTCCGCCAAAGCTCAGCGGGGATCATCCGTCATCCCCGCTGAGCTGTCGGCGGATAGGGTGGTCCCCGCACACGGTGCAGAGACCGCCCTGTCTCTGCTCCGCTCTCCCCTATGGGGGATCGGATGCAGACAGACCTTCTGTCCGTCTGCATCCGTTCTGTTCCGCCGGACGAAAGAAAAATAGGGTTTCTTCTGTTTGCAAAAGCGGATCCCGATGGACGCGGATGGTCGCGGACGTTAGCGGATGCTCCATCCGCTAACGGACGCAATCCCATAGGGATTCATTACAAGTCCGTAAACGCACTTGTAATGAACGGACGAACGGTCCGCTAGTGTGAAAGGACCCTTAGGCGAACTCTGAAAACTTTTTTATTCAGAGAAGTCTATACTGGCTCCACCTAACAACTGCACTTTAATTTTCCTCATCAGCTCAACCCCCCACAGTTATTACCTTTTGTATCACTTGACCCTCCCTCCTAGATTGTAAGCTCTAATAAGCAGGGCCCTCTGATTCCTCCTGTATTAAATTGTATTGTAACTGTACTGTTTGCCCTAATGTTGTAAGGCGCTGTGCAAACTATTGGCGCTATATAAATCCTGTATAATAATAATAACGTTTACAAGCGTTTAAACAAATTTATAAAGTGTATATCAAGATTTAGGGCTTTTACCAATGGGCTTTAGCCTGTATACAAGCAGTCTACGCAGCAAGCCTTTACAAAGCATAAAGGACAAGAATGTTTTTAACTACCAGCAATAAATAAATGCATGGCTCTTACAAAAGAATTGAAATGGTGCCAAATAACCAATGACACATTATTAAATAGTTTAATAATTGTTTCAAGAAAGCATCACCAACCAAACTCTGCATAACATTTGGTGACAGCACTGAAATGTGGAAAAAATACAACTTGGCAATACCTTTTTTTTGTGATACAGGCAGGGGCACAGATTCATAGGGCAAAAACGAAACATTTAAACTAAAAATTCCTCTTTAAACCTCCATGATACAAATATTTAATTGCAAAAAAAAGAGCTTATAACTTATGTAATGAAACTGCAAGCTAATGATAAATGTCTTTATTGGAGAATTATAGTTATTTATGGAATGGGGAAAAATGACTCAAAACAACTTCTGCTTTCCATTATACTTCATATAAATTTTATCAGTCCCTGCACATGGAGATGCTACATCTTGTTTTATGGCACATCCTCGGACTATAAGCCAGAGTATAATAAAAGACAATTTACAGCCAAGAACACATATATTACGAACATACAGTACACACAAAAAGATGAGTTTTGGAGGCACTTACAGGAACCATTCCCCAAAGAATACAGTTATGTCTATTACTTCCTTTTCTTGTCAAAATGTCACTGCTTTGAAAGAGACCAATTCCCGTTTTTCTACATTTGTTGTACCTTAGAGCCCAGCGGCTCAAAGTGAAAGGAAAGAAAAGTTAACTTAAATGTTTGAAGGCTTATTTAATTAAGTGTTTTAGGTGCACCATAAAAGCACCTGCAGAGATGGTCTAATCAATGCATGTAAATCTAAGGGTTATGTATTAAATTAAGAGCTCTACTAAAAATCAACAAGTTGAAGAAAAAATATAGGTGTCTTTATAAGAAAAAAACAACAACTATTCCATAACATGGAATATACTTGAAAATCTTCTAAAGGGGAACCTTGACACAAAACAGGCTATGACTTCTACTCAAAAGGTAAATTTGCCAGACACATGCAGGATTAACAAAAGCCAAACACTTCCAGCTGTCGGAATTTAAACTAAACTAATGGCCAGGCTATGGGCATTCAAGTGTTTAATACTGCTAACTAGGGTAATTTTGTTTTTAAACAAGCTCCTCATTGACCTCTGGGGCTGTAAACCTCCTAGCACACATCAGGAACTCTGAAGTCAGGTTGCAGTCAATTTCTAAACAGTTTACCTGCTGTTTGTTTACATTAGAAAGCTGGTTGATTGCCAAACCCTTCTGCAGGAAGAAGGAAGGGGGTTGAGCTGCCATTTTGTCACCTCTGTTTTCAAAATTTGGGGATCATTTTCTCTATATGCATGCAGCTACAGAGGTCCATGAGTGCTTGATTAAAAAATGCTTGTTACAAATATATAAATACTTTATAGCTTTTAAAAAAGAACAAGATTGTCAGAAAATATGCAGTAATGAGAAGATATGTTGAACTGCACTCATATACCACCCTATAAGACCTACGTAGTTATATGTATAACAGATATAGTATGTTCTTTACTCCAACAATTTTCAATGATACTCCAGCATTTGTATAATAACACTTAGGCCTCGTACACACGCCTGAGAATCTCGTCATAAAAGAAACATTGTTTTCTTAGACGAGGTTCTTGTCAGGCTTGAAGAGAATCTTGTCAAGCTTTCCTTGCATACACACTGTCAAGACAAAATCTCATCGTTCTCAAACACGGTGACGTACAACACGTACGACGGCACTATAAAGGGGAAGTTCGATTCCACTGGCGCCACCCTTGGGGCTGCTTTTGCTAATCTTGTGTTACCGCGTGTTAGTAAAAGTTTGGTGAGAGACGATTCCCGCTTTTCAGTCTGTTACAGTGTGACGAATGTGCTATCTCCATTACGAACGCTACTTTTATTGAAGGTGCGCTCCCGTCTCATACTTTCTAAGCATACACACAAACGTGTTTCTCGTCGTAAACCAGCCCGACGAGAAACACGACAAGGAAATTAAGACTCCCGATGAGAAAAAAGAGAGCATGTTCTCCTTATTTCTCGTCGAGATCTGAGGCAGTTTTCTCAACGAAAAACATACACCCGACCGTTTTTCTCCGCAAAAATGCTCTGCCAGCATTTTTCTTGATGGATTTTGCCGAGGAAAATGGTCGTGTGTACGAGGCCTTACAGCCAGAATGTGAATACATTTTAACAGGTCAAAAAGATATAAATAATCTTATAGATATGTAATGTATAGTTTGTAATAGGAGTCGACCGATTATTGGTGCAGCCGATTATCGGCGGCCGATATTCACTTTTTTTGAAGAATTGGTATTGGTAACAAACTTACTGATATTGCTTCAAGTAGTAGTACCGGGATGATGCTTTCAGCTGCAGGCATCGCCCCGGTACTATTCTTTAGAGTGGATGGTCAGCTTTCTTGTAATAACAGCTGATGTGGCCAAGCTCCTCCGCCCGGTTCTCCCATCCCACCAGGAGGCCTGAGCGACCAGCTGGCACATCCGCCGGCTGGCCGGAGACTTGAACAAAGCTGATTGCTTTGTTTGGGTCTCAGGTCTAGTAACCCAAAAGCGATGTCATGACATCACTTCCGAATTACTGGCATCCTAAAGGTGCCAGTTTAAAAAAAATTGGAATGGTTTAAAGGGCAAAGGAGGTATTTGGGGTCTTATAGACGCCAGATCCCTCCATAAAAGAGTACCTGTCACTGTCTATTACTGTTTACATTCCTTGTGACAGCAGGAAAAGTGATAAAAAAAAGGACAGTGTAAAAATAAATTAAATCTACCGAATATTGAGACCTGCTATCAGCCTTAAAGGCAGCCGAAAAATCTGTATCAGCCCTGAAAAAACGATATCCGTCGATCTCTAGTTTGTAATATATTTTACACATACACATGAAGGCAGCCATAATTTGTGTCAGGAAAATGGCCAAAGAAAGACTGGCAAATCCGCCCAAGACAATCATGGCTGCCACAGTGCACAGTGTGACTGATGTGGGCAGTACTTCCTGGTCTATTTAAGCCTGATGTTGGAGCTGCCCCTTGCTGGATTATCGTCAGCTCCCCAGTGTTTCCTGTGCTCCTGTGTTTCTGTGATTCTGTTCCCTGTTACCGACCTGGCTCCTCTGACTTGCTTCTTATCCGCTCCTGATTGACCTCTGGCTTGCACCACCGACTACGCTCCTGTCTGCTCCCTCATCTGTACTTTGTCTCTGGCATTTCTGGACTGATCTATCATGTATGATCCTGGCTTGTCTTCAGTTCCTGCTACCAGTTTTCCTCTACTGGCGTCTTCTGCCCGGCACCCCACGCAGTCGCTCTGCAGGTCATCCGAGTAACTACCACTTCAATCTAAGTGACCAGCTCATCACCAACATCTGGTAAACCCAGGGGAGCACTGAACTTAGCCACAAAGGGCACCCTCTTAAAACTCTCTCTATTTATCAGAACCTGACAATTAAGCTCTGCTTCTTGATTTGCAATGCTACACATGATTGTTCTGAACCGCTGCCTGTCGCAATACAGTACAAAGCTATCTACAATTAGCTCTTTCTTGTAAAAGTTTGTTATTGTTTGTCATTCATTGCAAGCCATGTGGTAGCTGTGGACTAAGATGTTTTCTAAAAGGCTACTATGTGCATTACAGCCATTATACAGTTTATAGCCAATTCCTTGGTCAGGTAAATACGATTACCCCGCAACCCACCCCACAAGCCAGGAGTCCTGCAGCTATTCCATCACAAACAATCGAGCAGAAGGAGTAATACAATGTCTGGCCAAATCATGAACATCCACTTCATCGGTCTCTATGGTTAGAACTATAGTTCGGTGAACAATTTGAGCCGAGAAAAAGTTCAGCCCAAACATTGCCTGTTCACCCGTTCGGCGAACATCGACCCAGCATGCACCAGTCTGACGTCACCAGGTGGCCCCGCCCTTTCATTAAGAACTGTAAAATAGTGACAGCTAGTCTTTGTGGGGGGCGGAGCCTTTCTAAAAAAAAAAATGGGGTCCACATACTCATTTACATAGGGAGGGTGTCAGGATCTGGGGGCCCCCTTGTTAAAGAGGGCTTCCAGATTCCTATAAGCCCCCTGCTCGCAGACCCCCACAACCACAGCCCAGGGTTGTCGGGAAGAGGCCCTTGTCCCCATCAACATGGGGACAAGGTGCAATGGGGTCAGGCAGAGTCTCCTCCACCTTAAAGCACTCCCCCATGTTGAGGGCATGTGGCCTGATATGGTTCAGGAGGGTCACTCGCTTGCCTCCCTTTCCTGACCTGCCAGGCTGCATGCTCAGGTAAGGGTCTGGTATGGAATTTTGGGGGATCCCACACGGTTATTTTTTGGCGTGGGCCTGGTATGGATTGGGGGTAGGGGGACCCTCATTCTGTTTTTTAAATCATTTTTGTCTTGCCAGCAATCGTATTGTATTGCCGACAATATAATTGTAATTTTTTTCTTTATAAATGTCAGTTTTTTCTGCAGCAGGTTATATTCATGGTACAGATACACAACTTTACAGGCAGGCTAAGGGGAACCCCCAAGCACTATATTTAAATTCATTTTTCATTTTTATTGGTTCAATTTAAGCATTGTTAAAATCACTGCTCCTGTAAAAACAAACTTTTTTGAAAAAAAAATTGCATTGATACATGTCCTTCTGGGCAGTACCCGGGCCCCCATACCCTTTTTATGGACAATAATTCGCATATAAGCCTTCAAAATTGGGACTTTTGATTTTTCAACTTAGGGTTCCATAGGGTTTGGGTCCAAACTTTTGCGATGTTCGAGAGTTCTGGCGCGAACCGAACCATGGGGTGTTTGGCGCAACTCTAGTTAGAGCTAGCAAATACAGTACCTGGATGATTTGGGCCAACACTTCTTGCATAACTGTAGTGAAAACCTAAGCCAAGAGGGCAGAGGAGCGGGCCACACCTGACGAGGCTAAGAATAGACTCTAGGAGCAAAGGGCAACATAATTACAGGCTGCAGATGTTGCCTACACAAGTGAACATGCTGCAAGCAGCAATGGAGAAGTGAGGGTTGGATGGCCGAAGTTGACGGAAGTTACTGTAGGCAGACATTAGGAATGGATTGAGAATAGTCCCCCTTGGCTCTTTGTAAAGCAGGTGCAGCAGCAGAGAGATGCTTCTTTGCTCTGTATGACAGAATTGAAAGCTTAGTTTGCAGCAAGCATTCCATGCCACCCAGCAGATGATGTCAATGCTCAGTCCCACAGTGTTAAGCACTTCAGTGGTGGAAACCAGTGGTAAAGAGGGAATTTTAAAAGAACAGAGCTTCCAATGTAAATGAGATAGCTCCCAATTCTCAGCTCGACCAGTCTGCTCACAAAATGAGTCTTCAGAGACAGAGCAAACGCTGAGGCAATGCCAATGGCTCTAGACCTGGAAAGTGATCTATGGCTAACTTGTAACCAGAACAAAGTCTCGAAAGTGCTTTACGCAGAACACAGTGCTCAAAGCTTCCTTCCAGGGTATCCTTCTGGTCTTAATCAAGTGGGGTCTGGATGCAACACTGCAAAATCCATGCTTAAGACATCTATGATGGATAGGTGCTAGCGAGAACAGCGCTAACAACAGTGTAGAGAAGAGCATTAATTGTAGCAGATTTTTTGAAAAGAGAGAAAAATTGTGCTAGCAAAAATAAGTTTTTCTATTACACAGCACAACTGTAAAAATAATGTTCATGCTCCTACAACACTAGCAAAAAAACTGAGGTATGCTGTTGGAAGAAGGAATTATCCTGGGCTGGCCTACAATTTTTTTGTTTGCCAGTATCCCATACTCCTGTAGGTCACAATATAACCCAACACAAAAAATGAAAAGGTGAACTAACACTCCCCACTGCACCTACGTTCATGTGTTATTAGGTGTCACTTCCCACACAGCTGATACATAAAAATCAAACCCCTTGTGTCCAATGGATGAAAAAATAAATAGATGCTACTCAAGCTTTCCCCTGAATATGACAGCAAAGTGAGACACATTTCTGTTTGAATAGAAATCAAATGATTTACCAAATGCTGAAAGGGTGGTAGATTAGTGTACTGTGTACTATACTGCTACCCTTGGTTCAAACCTCATGTCAAAATAACCGAATTAGTGGTGCAGTTATGCTTTAATGAAATCAACTTCACTGCGATGTTGTTATTCAGCAATCATTTTTACAGAAAATGCATACCCCATACACAACACATATATTCTTTTAGTATGCACCTGGTTTATATTTAGAACAATAATAAGAATAATAATAGTTAAAAAACTGAACTGCAGCATAAAGAAGAAAATCGCTGTAGGTTTCGCATTTTGTATTCCAGTAGAGTGCAGAAAAGTACGTTTCTAGTATTCTTCAGATCATGGCATTAAATACTGCCCAACACAGATGCAGTAAAAGAATCAATATCTGAAATTGCCTCTTGCAGGAAAATAGCCAACCAAAGAGATAATTTGTAAAAGTCAGCAATACTTTATTGACCACTATTGACTGTGGCTAAACTGAGCCTGTGGTCTATATTTACCAAAGGTGCCAAAGATCTGCTAGCTCTGGAAAAACTTTTGTAGTTTTTATTGGATAAAAGAGATGGCTTTAGTAATACCATGATTTTTTCCATAAAGAAAAAAAATATTTCACACACAAACTCAGAACTTACTGGCTAAAAAAATGTGGCATATATGATTTTTTTTTGATTTACCAATTTGCTTTAAAACCACTATACCTTTTACAGAGGACTAGTTGTGTCATGCAATGGCTCATTCAGACAGGCAGATATTCCTGTCTTCCATGCAGAGGCGTTGGCACATGTGTGTGCATCCCCCTCAGATCTGCATGCAACATAGAGTGAATGCACAAACGCAAACCATACACCTGCTCCTATCTGCATGTCGGCAGATATCCGCTTGCACGTGCATCCACTTCTACCTGCCCGCACACAGCTCCAGCTCCAAGGTTGCACATGCATCTGACTGCATGGAGGATGGGCATAATTGTCTGGCTGAATGAGCCCTAATACAGCGGATGACAGGGGTTTCTAAGCCTCACATTCTTCCTGAAATGTAAGCTGAATAGACACCATATTAAAGACTCCTTAAATCCAAACATATGTCTATAATGTGGGCCAGCACTAGGGTCATTGGTTTGAATCCCAACCACAACACTATCTGCATGGATTTGTATAGTTAGGGCATAAACACTCAAATCTAGGACACCACATCCCTTAAATTTACATTCAAAAAGAAAGGGGAAAAAAGGGTTACAAACTCTGGGACTTTAACAGTGTCTAATCGAAAATGTAGAAATACAGTAACAGTATTCAAGAATTTCAAATTTTATTTATAAAAGTAGAAAAAACAGGCATAAATAAAAAAACATCCATTTGAAATACATGACAATGAGCCATACGCATATAGGACTGCAGTAAAATCACTCTACAAGTTTCGCTCGGATGAGCTTCTTCAGGAGCTTTTTGATGTTAAAGCAGGTTATGCTGGAGATTATAAGAAAACATACAACGGATGGAACAGCCAGTTAGTTGATTTGAAAAAATACAACATTCTAGCAAAGAATCAAAGTACTAGTAAGGAATGAAAAATCACATAATTGTCAGCTGAGCTGAGCAAAAAGTAGCTGATCATAACCAGTATAGAGATTGTTCAGAGTAATCTGCAGGATCCCTTTGAAAAATTCAAAACCGAAGCAGCCAGGCCTCTCCACCCATTCCTGTTGGCCACGGGGGGAAAAGAGCATATGTAGTCCCTAATATATAAATAAAATTGAATTGAAATACCATGTAGAGGGAACTAGCTGGATCTAGAGGGTTTCCACCTAGTTCCCTCTACATGGTTTGTCAATTCAATTTTATTTATATATTAGGGACAATTGCTCTTTTCCCCCTGTGGCTAACAGGAATGGGTGGAGAGGCCTTGCTGCTTCGGTTTTGAATTTTACAAAGGGATCCTGTAGATTACTCTTAACATCTCTATACTGGTCATGATCAGCTACCTTGGTGAGATTTTGCTCAGTTTGCATTTTGACAATTATGTGATTTTTCATTCATTATTATTAAAAAATACTTAATGATATTCTCTGTTGGTTACATAATCAACAATGCTAGTACATTGATTCTTTGCTAGAATGTTGTATTTTTTCAAATCAACTAACTGGCTGTTCCATCCGTTGTATATTTTCTTATAATATCCAGCATAACCTGCTTTAACATCAAAAACTCTCCTGAAGAAGCTCATCTGAGTAAAACTTGTAGAGCGATTTTACTGCAGTCCTATATGCGTATGGCTCATTGAATGAATGTTTTTTTTATTTCTTCATGTTTTTTCTTCTTTTATAAATACAATTTGAAAATCTCTAATACTGTTACTGTATTTCTACATTTTCGATTAGACACCATTAAAGTCCCACTTTCTTTTTGAATGTACTATCTGCATGGAGTTAGCAGGTTTCCCCTATGCTTGTGTTGGTCTCCTGGGTAAATCGGCTCTAGTAAGTGCATATAGATTGTAATCTCCTTGAGGACAGAGACTGATGTAAATAAAGATTATAATTAAAGCAATGCATACATTGTCAGCACTATATAAATACCTATAAAAAATAAATAAGCCTACCTGGCTCTTCCAACCACTACAGTCTGTGCCCATGGCTGCATTATTTCCATAAATGATCCATGGTCAAAAAAGCCACTTAAACATTGTCCTTTCTGATCTGCAGAAATAAGAAAAATTATTAAATATTTACATATGGCTCAATAGATGATAAATTTATGTTGAAGTATAATATAGTATGAAATAATACAACAGAAAATTGCGCTGACCTAACTAAAAACAAACAATAAGGCAGTGATAAACCAGAAGGCTGCAGTAAACGGTGTAAACGCAAATAAGATAAAAAAGAAGAAAAAACTGCGCCAACAATAATTGACTAGCAATCAAGCTAGATAGATAGATAATGAGCAAAAAGCAAAAAACAGACATATAAACCAATCATGTGAATAATATCCCAATAAGTGATAAATCTCGTTGGTGTCTACATTCGAGACAAACAGCACCACAGTGAACGTTTTAACATCTGTGAGAACCGCCACCACATGGAAAGCTGCTTACCAGAGTGACAGGTATAAACAGCGTTAAAGATGTATGGTCTCCGTCCGTGGGTTAAAGCGCAAGATCCAGATGCCCCAGGAATGAATTGTCCAAACGAGGGATTGCTAACTCCTTCACAAATGTGGTCCGTGGATCATAAATGACAAAAAACGGACCATAGCATAATACCGTTTTTAACCCGTTTATTTAAAAAAAATAGTTGTACTTACAAACATAAACTTGTAAAAGCATGTAAAAAGATGCCGGCCTCCTTCACATCAAACGCGGTGACGTCACTGTACGCCGTCCCAGACGCGTTTTGTCATAAGTTGACGTTTTCAATGGGGATATGCTCATTATTTATCTAGCTTGATTGCTAGTCAATTATTGTTGGCACAGTTGTTTCTTCTTTTTTATAATATAGTATGAACCAGCACAAAAGACAATTTATATTTTTTCAAAGCTCAACTCCAGAAAAAGTAAAAATGCTCCCTTGCAGTGGGGCTGCCCCCAGCACTGCAGGGGGTCAAATGCTTATTTACAGTGATGAAAATAAGTATTTGAACACCCTGCTATTTTGCAAGTTCTCCCACTTGGAAATCATGGAGGGGTCTGAAATTGTTATCGTAGGTGCATGTCCACTGTGAGAGACATAATAAAAAAAAAAACGATTTATTTGTATGATACAGCTGCAAATAAGTATTTGAACACCTGAGAAAATCAATGTTAATATTTGGTACAGTAGCCTTTGTTTGCAATTACAGAGGTCAAACGTTTCTTGTAGTTTTTCACCAGGTTTGCACACACTGGAGGAGGGATTTTGGCCCACTCCTCCACACAGATCTTCTCTAGATCAGTCAGGTTTCTGGGCTGTCGCTGAGAAACACGGAGTTTGAGCTCCCTCCAAAGATTCTCTATTGCATGGGTGCTCAACCTGTGGCTCTCCAGCTGTTGCAAAACTACAATTCCCATAATGCCTCAGCCTTTGGGAGACATGCTTGTACCTGTCAGCGGCTTGCAATGCCTCATGGGAATTGTAGTTCCGCAACAGCTGGAGAGCCACAGGTTGAGCACCCATGCTCTATTGGGTTTAGGTCTGGAGACTGGCTAGGCCACGCCAGAACCTTGATATGCTTCTTACAGGGCTACTCCTTGGTGATCATGGCTGTGTGCTTCGGGTCATTGTCATGTTGGAAGACCCAGCCTCGACCCATCTTCAAAGCTCTAACTGAGGGAAGGAGGTTGTTGCCCAAAATCTCGCAATACATGGCCCCGGTCATTCTCTCCTTAATACAGTGCAGTCGCCCTGTCCCATGTGCAGAAAAACACCCCCAAAGCATGATGCTACCACCCCCATGCTTCACAGTAGGGATGGTGTTCTTGGGATGGTACTCATCATTCTTCTTCCTCCAAACACGGTTAGTGGAATTATGACCAAAAAGTTATATTTTGGTCTCATCTGACCACATGACTTTCTCCCATGACTCCTCTGGATCATCCAAATGGTCATTGGCAAACTTAAGACGGGCCTTGACATGTGCTGGTTTAAGCAGGGGAACCTTCCGTGCCATGCATGATTTCAAACCATGACGTCTTAGTGTATTACCAACAGTAACCTTGGAAACGGTGGTCCCAGCTCTTTTCAGGTCATTGACCAGCTCCTCCCGTGTAGTCCTGGGCTGATTTCTCACCTTTCTTAGGATCATTGAGACCCCACGAGGTGAGATTTTGCATGGAGCCCCAGTCCGAGGGAGATTGACAGTCATGTTTAGCTTCTTCCATTTTCTAATGATTGCTCCAACAGTGGACCTTTTTTCACCAAGCTGCTTGGCAATTTCCCCGTAGCCCTTTCCAGCCTTGTGGAGGTGTACAATTTTGTCTCTAGTGTCTTTGGACAGCTCTTTGGTCTTGGCCATGTTAGTAGTTGGATTCTTACTGATTGTATGGGGTGGACAGGTGTCTTTATGCAGCTAATGACCTCAAACAGGTGCATCTAATTTAGGATAATAAATGGAGTGAAGGTGGACATTTTAAAGGCAGACTAACAGGTCTTTGAGGGTCAGAATTCTAGCTGATAGACAGGTGTTCAAATACTTATTTGCAGCTGTATCATACAAATAAATTGTTAAAAAATCATAAATTGTGATTTCTGGAAAAAAAAAATTGATTATATCTCTCACAGTGGACATGCACCTACGATGACAATTTCAGACCCCTCCATGATTTCCAAGTGGGAGAACTTGCAAAATAGCAGGGTGTTCAAATACTTATTTTCCTCACTGTATGTCTAAGGAACAGAAAAAGCAGTTTTGATACACTACTCTCCAGGCAGTGGACTGTTCCCCTGCATCCTCGCATCCAATCCTAGGCTTTGGACCCTGCATCAGTCTTGGTGGCATCAGAGGGCATCCGACCCCCAGAACATAGGGAAGAATAGGATGCAGAGTCCAGTTGTGCAGCACAGAAAAGCCAGCAGGAGCAGAGCATTGGCATTATTTTACAGTTCAAGGTTTCTAAATGTAAAATAATGCACCTAGGGGAAAAGAATCCAGAGAGAGTACAACATTGAAGGTAGTGTTAGCCAGCACTACAGAAGAAAAAGGTTTGGGGGTGCTTAATTCAGATGATTGTAAAATGAGCAAACAGTGGGCCAGGCAGTGGGAAAAGCAAATATAATTCTAGGATGCATCACTAGAGGGGTCACCAGCAGGAGGAAGGAGGTTCTGATTCTCCTATATAGATCTTTAGTGAGACCTCATTTAGAATACTGTGTCCAGTTCTGGAGACCTCACACAAAGATATTGATAAGATATAACGAGTCCAGAGATGGGTAACAAAAATGGTGAACGGTCTGGGGGATTAAAAATATCGAGAGCGACTTCAGTAACTTAAAATATACAGTCTGGAGGAAAGAAGGGAAAGAGGAGACATGGTTGAAACCTTTAAATACATTAAGGGGATGACTGAGGTTCAGGAGGGTAGTTTTTCCAAGATGAAACCAAAATCAAGAACACAGGAACATGACCTCAAACTAACAGGAGGAAATTTCAAAACCAATCTTAGAAAGTAGTTGATGCTTGGAATAAACTGCCAGCAGAGGTAGTGAGACAGTCAACAGTAAATGGCTTCAAACATGCTTGGGATAAACATAAATCGATAGTCAGACTATAAATAAAAAAATAAAAAAAAACAGCAGACTCGATGGACTACTCAGTATTTGTTTACTTTCACTTTTCTATGTTTCGATGGTAAGTAAAACTTATTTTTCCAGTCCTATAGACATAAACTACCATTTAATCTAACTTTCCAGAGTTTCTCTTTAAGAATTTAAGACTTTGAAAAACAAGAGGTTTATAATATTAGGCTCTATTTGCATCGCACGTTGGTGGTTCTGGATGTGCATCTGGCCAGAGGGGAGAAAAGCATGATTGAGTAGTTCCCAAAATGGTAGGTGGAATGGTCCAGGGGGGCAGTGAATGAAAAAGGAAACAATACAATGAGACTTGGTCAGGATGGAAAGTATTTATTAACTCAGAGGAAGGAAAGAGAATGTTAGAAGAGAGATAAGATGGGAAGGGAGGGTTGTGCTGAAAATGTGTATCGGTATATGTGCATAAGGGAATATATAAGATCGTAAGCCCTACATCTCGAGGGGTGTGTGTGTGTGTGTGTGTGGGGGGGGGGGGGTTATAAATCTTTTTTTTTATGTTGGTGGGGGGGGGGGGGTTTGTTTTTGAGGGAAGAGGATAAAGAAAGAAGGAGAGAGGGATATAGGAAACACAGATTTGGGGCTCGATTTATGCTGCCTTGATGAGCAGAATAAAGAAGGGCAGAAGTAGATGTTTAGTTTGTTGTCTTGAATCTGTGTATCTGGTGAACGGTGAATTTTATGGAATATATATTTTGTTGTTGTATGCATCTCTTTTTTGATAAAATAAAAATATAAGATATGAAAAAAAAAGAAAAAGGAACAGAAGGAGCCTAAGATCAAATCATATCACGACTTTGGGTTAAAGAAGAACATTTCTGAATGCTCCCTTGCATTGTGGAACAAAGTCCCTATGTAAATTATTACCTTCCCAACATTTCTGTTTAGTACAGTGATTCTGCCAATGTCCTGAATTGAGGACTAATCTTCTTACTTTTAGGATATGCGATGAAATAAGACAAAGTGATACCTTCTGCTTTAGGAAGGTCCTGCTGTGCTCTGTGCACTGATTGGAGCGAGGACTTTGTGATTGCTTTTGAGTCTGTTTATTTGTTTGGAATGATGCAGGGCAACGGCACTAAAGCCTCACTGTACTAAACAGAAATGTTGGGAAGTTAATCATTTACATAGGCACTCTGTTCCACAATGCAAGGGAGCATTCAGAAATATTCTTCTTTAACCCAGTCTTGATATTATTTGATCTTATGCTCTTTCTGTTCCTTTTTCATTCACTGCCCCCCTGGACCTTTCCACCTACCATTTTGGGAACTACTCATTTTTTTTTTTTTTTCAAATATAAGTTTATTGATTTCTCAAAAGAAAAGAAGACAGAGGAAATAAAAACCATACATAAAAAGTACAGTACATTACAAAATACATTAACTGACGTTTACAGGTACATAAATGGCATAACGTCAACAGTGATATTGGTATGATAGGCAATCAGGGGGCAGTCTGTAGTTGTAAAAATAAGTGCCTATGGATGGGGGTCACGCCCGGCTGGCCTAGATTATTCCCACGGCATTGCAGCCTAGGCCTGAACACAGTATCCAGACCCTGACCCCCTCTACCTCCAACAGTACCCCAAGGCCATATACCTGAGACCTATGTGTACAGAGAGGAAGAAAGGAAAGTGTAGTGAAGCAGAGAGAAAGAGGAGTCGGAAATTAGACAGGGAGGGGGAAAGGGGGGGGGGACCTGAGGGGCTTGGCCCACCTATAAAAAATGTGTTACTGTCCTATCGGTTGTCACATGCTGCCACTCAAGTGGCTAACAAAGCCACACCTTTGTCAGAGTATATAAACATGGTCCAGAGCATCCATGCCTGGGAGTGTTGCTCTTGCTTGTTTTGAGCTGCAAGGACTAGGTCCTCCAGTCTCCTGATCTCCTCCACCCTACGCAGCCACATCCTGGCGGTCGGAGGATAATTTTTCTTCCATAGAAGTGGAATACAAGCTTTGGCAGCATTCAGGAGGTGTCTCACAATCAGCTTTTAGTAACTTCGGGCCGGTATTGTAGTGGCATGAATTAAAATAAAGGCTGGGTCATCTTCAATTACATAATCAGTGAATTTTTGGGTGACCGCGCGGACTGTTGTCCAAAATCGCTGCAGCAGAGGGCAAGACCAGGAGAGGTGGAGGAGCGTCCCTTTCTCTGTCTGACATCTCCTGCATCTGTCCGTGGTGGCCGGGAAGAATCTGTGTAGTCGACTGGGCGTGTAGTACCATCGGGTCAGAATCTTATAATTAAATTCTTGGATCTTTGTGCAAATAAAGGTTTTTAGGAAGAACACGATAATCAATTGCTTCTGGGTGTCCATAAATAAGCGTTGTAGGTCTGTTTCCCATTTTCGTACAAATTGCAGATCAGGTTGTTCTGGTCATATGTTTTGGATAAAACATTAGGCATCACTCCCTCTCCTACACAGTACTCTTCGAACGTCGTCAGGTCCCGGTTGTATTGTGCCGGGTTGGGAATTGAGTGGAGAAAATGATGTAATCTCATGGCATTCCAAAAGGGGAGCCTAAACTGACCACCTTCATCTGTCAGAGAGAGTATCGTTGGCCGGGAACTACTCATTTATAATATGCCAAAACAATGAAGTTTTGAATTGTGGACTGAAAACCATATAGAAACAATTGATAAATGAGCTTAAAGAAGAAATATCACGACTTTTTAAAACAAAATATTGAATTTTTCTATTGGAAAATTTTCATGTAGTAGTTTTTCCCATTTCCCTTGTTGACCTGCTTCCAATGTGGATAGGGTGCACCTCCTTGACACATGGCTGTCCAACACAACAGCTAGCAAGAAGACAGCTTCTTTGCTTTGTATTTCCTGTCTCTGGCTCCTAGCACTTGCCTAAGGCAAGCACCAGCAAGAAGAATACAGAGGGACAATAGGCACATATGCCTCACTTCCCTTTACATTCTTCTAGCCAGTGTTTGCTTTGCTAACTGCAGTGTTGGGTGGCTGTGCATCAACGAAGGAGGTGCCTTGTCCAACATCGCACCTAGTGTTACAGGGGCACCTAGGGAGATGGGACAAAGTACTACATGTATTTCACCCCATGGGAAACTAAATAACGTAAAGTGATAATTCATTAAAATTAGAAATATTTTTAATTTTATTTTCATAATGTTATTTAAAATGTATAGGTATTTAAACTGTTATACAAATACAGTACCAACATCATGTAAATCTTTACTTAAAAACAAACAAACTGACAAGGTGTACCCTAGATGCAAAAATGAAAGAACAACATTTTTTATTTTTTTAAAGATAAAGCATAGCAGACGCTACTTCAGTTCACACTCAGATAGTCATCGAAAGAGCAGGCTGGGAGGAGGAAAAAAGGGATAAGTGCTATGATTCATTTCATCTGGTATCATTGGCTGGAATAAGTATACAAAATATTCCTATGTTAAATTTTTTTATATATATATATATATATATATATATATATATATATATATATATATATATATATATACACACACACACACACACGGTATATATATACATACACACACAAACTTTTATTCAACAGTTTCCATGTGACCAATCACTTCCTTCTAGTCTACAGCATCTATTTGAACCTTTGCTCCGGAAACCTAAAATATTGAAAACTAAAAGACTGCAAGCAGACTGCACAGAAAACAGATTCATTTGAACCCCAACCTCTGAAATCATAAGCCCAAAACCAATTAAAAGAATGTCTCCAAGTGCTGTAACCTTTGCTGACTTAAAGTGGCAGGCAAGACTGTTTTATCATGGAGAAAAAAGCCTTGTAATTACTATGTTCTACATTGCAGGCTTCTTGGCCCTAGTGTACAGTGTAAGCATTCATTCTAGACCTATCTTCCTATCATAAGACTGAGCTGCTGGTTTAGATTCTGGCCCAGTGTCTCATGTCATGTTGAAGAATCTCATAGCACTATCTTCTCTAATAAATGGCTTTAACTTTTCACCTAGGAGATATCTGCTTTAACTTATCACCTGGAATCATCTGCTTTTCTTAACGCCTCTACTAAATTAAAATCTGAAAGCCCCCTGATTTGGAGCCAGGCTGGTGCTAGCCTTTCAGACAGCACGATGAATGGTCGCTGAGAGAATGTAAAAATATTATCCAAAGAGAGCAAGCTTTGCTGGCCACCTTTCCTTCAAAGAGTATGAGGAAAGCTGCAGATTGTAAATAGCCAGCAGGTTAGGCACCACTGCTTTTCACATGTACTTAGTAAAAGAGTAAGTCCCGCAGAAGAAGAAAACATCAAATGGCTTACAACTCTGAAAATTTGATGAATCCGTGGAATTAAAATGTTAGTCAACCGTTACTGTTTACAGACTGCTTGTTTTCGGACTAATTTTAGCCTATTACCTGAACTGACTTAGCAATCCCAAATTTTTCCTGGGTTGCATATATACCATCAATTTTTTTATGTTTAATTGATCCAGCAAAAATGTATTTTATTTTGTGCAGCATTTGTCGTTATTTGTCCATCTCTGTAGCCCTAATTTTCAAATAGGCGACACCGGTATTCAGAGACAGGAACTTTCTGTAATTATCTCCTGCCTGTTAGCTGGCTGAAAATCTTCCTACTAATGAGGTTGTCCCTGCGCACATCCACTCCTGCCTTAAAGTTAAACTTTACCGTAGTTAAACAGATGTTTTTTTGTTTTTGTTTAGCAGAAGTGACTTTGCAGGTCTCTCCTGCTTAAAGTGCACTAAGATAAAAAGCCTTCTGTGTGCAGCAGCCCCCCTCAGCCCCCCTAACACTTACCTGAGGTCCCTCACTGTCCAGCGATGTCCACGAGTGACTCGGCCATCTAAGATTCTCCTTTTTGATTGGCTGAGACACAGCAGTGGCGCCTTTGGCTCCCATTGCTGTCAAAGTCAGCTAGCCAATCAGGGCACATGGGGGGCAAGGCCAGGTCAGGGCTCTGTGTCTGAATTCACACAGGGAGCTGTGACTCGGCTTGAGTGCCCCCATAGCAAGCTGCTTGCTGTGGGGGCACAGAACATGATCACAGAAGAGGGACCCGAGAAGGGTAGGATTCGGGCTGCTCTGTGTAAATCCACTGCAACAGAGCAGGTAAGTATAACATGCTTGTTATTTTTATATAATTTTTTTTTTACTTTATAATTACATTAAACTCAATCTTTTTATCCTTCCAACATTTTATAATAGTGTACACTACCTGAAAAGCATATGCAGGGAAGTATACACTCCTGGTTCATTCCCAGTATCTGTATAAGCGGTTAAATGTCAGAACAATGTAACTCCTTCTATAAAATAACATTTTACATTGTGTGGGAAAGAGTGATGAAGGAAAGCAAAGAACAGTTCTGACCTGTCAGTGTCAGGAGAAGGGCAAACAGGGAGGTACGTTTGCCATGATGTGCCAACACCTTGTGCATACTTGCACATTATGGCAACAGAAGTAAACTTACAGTTCTGCTTTAAAGGAATAATGATGATGTATAAAGGCTATCGGGTCAGCATGACAAAGAGGAAATTAGTAATTTTAGAAGGGAATAAAATATAACAGCTTCCAGATTTCTCCATTTTAGGCAAACCATAGTGTATTGGGACAAAGGTCATATTTCAGGTATTATTGCAAAATGTTATGCACAATATGTGTCCATATAAAAGCAATCTGATGGTTAATTTATATACATTTACGTATATGTAGCATATTTAATTTTAAGTGGTTTATAAATAGCCATATTTCTTGAAACGTCATGCAAGATACTTTAAACACACAAAACTTAGAGGTTGCCATGAACAGCTGTCAAAGTATGGAAGGGAGATTATGCTGGAATATCCCCAAAAAATATACTGTATTTTTCGCTCCATAAGACACACTTTTTTCGCCCCCAAAAAACGGGGGGAAATGTGTGTGCGTCTTATGGAGCGAATACCGACCAGGAGAGCCGCTGAAAGGGGATCGTTTTGGCGGCAAAACGATGCCCTATTCATCACTCTGCCCCAGCTAAATCCTGTTTCTCCCCTGCCTTCAGCTGCTACCGGGAGAGAAACAAAAAGGTATTGTTCTTTATTTAACCCCCACAGGATCGGCATTGATATGTAAATCGCGCGGGCATTGTTATGTTAATGTGGTTGGCCACCGCGAATCATATGCAAAATTACGCCCGAACCTCTGCATGCCGCTCACCTAGAAGGTGTGAACAGCATACAGGTGAGTATAGGGGGCATGTAGAGGGGATCAAAGAGGGGCGTTTGAGGTGCATAGGAGGTGAGCAGAGTTGTGCAGAGTTGAATGGGAAGGAGGAGTTGGATAGCATAGGTTAGCAGAGTAGGGGTTTGGGGGATAGAGGTTAGCAGATGAGTTATAGGGGCAATGTTGTACTGAGAGGCAGATAAGAATGCAGAGATTAGTAGAGAGATGGGGGGTACTGTAAATACACCATTTACATCACTAGTCAGTGTAAATGTCTCAATATGCAAATACTCCTGTTGTGTTGAGGTCATGTAAATGTCCCAGTTACATTGGGGATCAGTGTAGGGTGCCCCCTTACATTTGTTGTCAGTGTAGAAATATTATTCTGTTAAATTTTATTAAATATTTTAGTACACCATTTGGTTGAGGATTTTTTTTCATATTTTCCCCCTATAAAATCTAGGTGCGTCTTATAGTCAGGTGCGTCTTATAGAGCAAAAAATACAGTAAGTAGTAAGGGAATGACTTAGCTCACCAGATACCACCTATACCTTATATAAATATATATATCATTTTTGGTTCCACTAACCACAGTGAAAAAATGTAATTCCTTTTTACAATAAAACAATAAAGAAATCATGATAAATATAAAAAAATTAGACATACTTGGGTGAGGTTTTCCAGACAGCATCCATCTGGGATCGTAAGGAGCCTTAGTGGGAACAAAGTCAATTTGTCTGTCAATTGGATCCTTTGGTGTTAATATCGGAACAGGACTGGACATACACTGAAAAAAGACAATATCTCATGAAGGAGAACATTTTCTAGATAAGCTGTCAGTGTCAGCAAATAGTCAAGTGACAATGGAAGTGTAAAGCATATTACTGAGAACCAGATGGGAAGCATTATGCATTTTAAAAAAAAAATATTCAAACTGTTTCTAAATTATTTGGATGCAATGAACAAAAAAAAAAAAAAAAAAATTGCATTTTTCAAATGTACAGTATTTTGATTTTTTTTGTTCTGTACAGAAAACGTTAATGGACATAGACCAACATAATTATTATACGTTTAAAGAGAAACTGATGTTCTTTACCTAGGCTGTTAATTTTGCAGGAGAATTTTTCCCTAGCTTAGTGAATGAGGTAAAGCACTGCTGACTTCTATCATCCAATATTGTGTAAGCAAAAATACAATTAAAAAATAAAAAATAAATTCCATGCACGTCACTGGGCATTCTATTTAAAGAAGAGGTCCGGGAAAAATAAAAATAAATTAAAAGCCAGCAGCTACACATACTGCAGCTGCTGGCTTTTAATAAATGGACACTTACCTGTCCTGCTGTCCTTCGATGTTGGCAGTAGGGTTCCCGGCGTGATGCCGAAAGGCTAAACTGCCGTCGCCATTGCGGGTAAAGGAACCCGGCAGTGTAGCCTTTCGGCTTCACGCTGGGAACCCTACTGCGCATGTGCGAGGCCCCGCTCCTCTCTCCTATTAGCCCGGCGGCCAGGGGAGGAGGAGGAGGGAGCCCCGCGGTGACGGAAGTCCCAGAGGTGGGAAAGACAGGTATCCTGTCCCCCCCCGAAAGGTGCCAATTGTGGCACCAGAGGGGGGAGGAATCCGATGAGCGGAAGTTCCACTTTAGGGTGGAGCTCCGCTTTAAAGTGAATTTTCACCACATTACCTAAACTTAAAGGGTCACTAAAGGAAAAAAATGTTTTTGCTGAAATTACTGTTTACAGGGTATAGAGACATAATAACTGATTTCTTTTAAAAATAGATAAAAAAAACAATCATATAATGTACCTACAGTTTAGTTTCGTTTTTGCTGTTGTTTCCTGGTTCTCTGATGTACAGAGCCAGAGAGCCAATAGAGGGCAGTGATGGTTTGTAAAACAAAACTGGATTGGTGCTGAGGGGTTTTAGACACACAGTCATCACACCTCCTTGATTAGTAACCACAGTGAGAATTCTCCCAGTACTGTGGTGATCAGGAAACAGACAACCAGTAAGTGTCCAGAACAGAGAGGAATTACAGCAACATCAAAGCAAAAACAAACAATGAGGACATGAAACCAGGACTGCAGTAAGGTAAAGGAAGCTATTTAGCTAAAAAAAAATCCTTTAGTGACCCTTTAAGTTGACTATACATATCGAACAGATTCCTCCATCCATGCTAAACAGCGTAGATGGAAATATCTCCCACTGTGGCAACAGTAGTTTAACAGCCAGCCACGCCATCTGTCAAAATACCAGCAGCTGAACCCGATTGGATGTAGCCACTGTTCGACTGATATCTTTCCATGTGACTCCTTCAATTTTTCAATTTAAGAAAGTAGGGTGTAGGGGAGCAAAACAGGACCACCCATGCAGCAAATTTCAGACGGTTTAATCAGGAAACCGAATAGTGTATGGCCAGCTTAAATAATAAAAAATTCCCTTGCAAACTGAACAGCCTTTTCTTCTTTGGCTATTCAATCCCATTGTCTCTTTGCTTTTCCCATGCATATTAAAGACATAGGAAGGTAATAAAAGAGCATGCTAAGCTCCTGAAATGCTGACATGTGCTGTGTATCTGTACAGTAAATAATCTATCTTTCAAACACTGTTCATCTTGTATTTTCCAAATCACGTTTGATAGATAGACAGAACCTTACATTTTCTTATCATATATACAGTGAACTTGATATTTTAGTCACTGTATGGTGTACTTTAGGAAAACATACCTTAGGCATATAAGAAAGCCAATGCAAAATAGTGTACACTCCTTCAAAGTCATCAAACACTGTGGCATGTGTGACTCCATTGTTGTGCATGATTTGGATTCCACCAAGCTGATTGTTGGATGTGTAGACTTCCCTGCCGAGAACCTTGAAAAAATAAAAAGCTAAATTAATTACAACACCAAGTACTTAATTACATTTGTTTGGGGAGTAGATAAAAAGGCAAGATGGAACTAAAGCTATATATCGACCTGAAATAACAAATCAAAGCAAATCAGTCTCTCTCAAAGTATGGAAAAATTAATATAAAAAGTGTATTAATGGGGGCGCTAGTAAAATAAATTGATAACATTAAAATTGTGACATCAAACATTAGCCCTTGTTTCTCTGCCACCTGCCACCTGTGATATTATAAAGTCTCAATCGGTTTTACTGTAAATCTACAGTTGTTTTTATCGCAAAACCTAAATAGAAAAATGACATATATGCAAAAATACCTATAAACATTTCGGCAATCCCTACCACAGAGTTGTTTCCAGACCAAAGGGTCCAACTCTTAAAGCAAAAAGTTAGTCTCTATGCGCAAATTTAGTTTGCTTTCAAAAGCATTTCACTTGCATTAATTATCCATTTGAGATGCCAATAAGATCCTTCAGAGTTCACTGACCGTTGCATTTCACCTGAAGTCGACCTCTTTCTGATCTGCATTTGACACTGAAGCTGCATAGACCTCCTTGTAAGGTGATTTTTCTTTCCTATTGACATATAGGGAGACAAGTTTGTCTGACTGTTGGGTCGTTCTGACCCAGCAAAGCATTTCCTTGTAGTGACAGAGCTTGCGCACCACCTCCCACACACTCCTGGTAAGCGAGGCAGCACCTAAGGGTGTAATGATGGGCCAATAGGAATATAGGATGGGAGCAGTGGGAGGATGCAAACAACTTTCCAGATTGCGTGGGAGTTTTGCCCATTTACAAGAGACCATTATTTGGGCACAAAGGAGCAAACTTAAAATATGTGCTTAATGAAATTACACTATAGCCTCCCATTAATCAGAATGTGCTATCCTTCTTATTTATCCCTCTGGCCTCGTACACACGACCGAGAAACTCGTCGTAAAAGAAACATTGTTTTCCTCGACGAGTTCCTTGTCAGGCTTGTCGAGAATCTTGACAAGCTTTCTTTGCGTACACACTGTCAAGACAAAATCTCGTCGCTCTCAAACGCGGTGGCGCACAACGGCACTATAAAGGGAAGTTCGATTCCACTGGCACAACCCTTGGAGCTGCTTTTGCTAATCTCATGTTACTGCGTGTTAAGTAAAAGTTTGGTAAGAGACGATTCGCGCTTTTCAGTCTGTTACAGCGTGACGAATGTGCTATCTCCATTACGAACGCTACTTTTACCGAAGGTGCGCTCCCGTCTCATACTTTATTCTGAGCATGCGCGGGTTTCTAAGCATACACACGAACGTGTTTCTCGTCGTAAACCAGCCCGACGAGAAACACGACGAGGAAATTGAGACTCCCGATGAGGAAAAAGAGAACTTTTCTCTTTTTTGCTCGTCGAGATCCACGACAGTTTTCTCGACGAAAAACATACACATGACCGTTTTCCTCGGCAAAAAAGCTCTACCACCAAGTTTCTTGATGGATTCTGTCGAGGAAAACGGTCGTGTGTACAAGGACTCTGCCTTAAAGTGTCCGTAAACCCATTGGAACTTTTTTGTATTTTTATCATATGCTAATAGAAGGAAATCCATAGATCACATTCGAATACTATTTACAAATAACATGTTTTCGCTTTTCTATACCACGGTTACGTAACTTACCCAGTATCATACTGTACGGCTGGTTGCTAAAGCAAGCAGAAAAGCAAGTACGTACAGAGCAAGCACAGAGCCCACTGCCGATGTAGTGGCCATATGTGTTGAGAGAAAATGAAATGCATTTTACTTTTTTAAAGAAAAATAGAAGATAAAGATCATATAAGCCAATATTTTGCATAGTAACCAACAGCTCTAACAGCTGTTAAGCTCTTGCTGACCGCCCACCGCCGTTTTACGGCGGCAAGTCGGCTCGGCTGCGCAAAATCACGTAATATAACATGATTTTGCTTTGCGGCCACTAGGGGTGCCACTGGTGCTGATGCGAGTGCCTGGCGGGCGCGATCACCACCTGGCACCCGCGATCGCTCGTGACAGAGTGAGAACCAGTAGCTGTGTGTGTCTGTCATTTCCCCTAGTCAGTCCCACCCCCCCTTCAGTTAGAACACACGATAGGGAACATAATTAACCCCTTGATCGCCCCCTAGTGTTAACCCCTTCCCTGCCAGTGACATTTTTACAGTAATCAATGCATTTTTATAGCACTGATCACTATAAAAATGCCAATGGTCCCAAAAATGTGTCAAAAGTGTCCGATGTGTCCGCCATAAGGTCGCAGTACCGATAAAATCACTGCCATTACTAGTAAAAAATGCCATATCTCTATCCCCTATTTTGTAGACGCTACAACTTTTGCACAAACCATTTAATAAACGCTCATTGCGATTTTTTTTTACGAAAAATATGTAGAAGAATATGTATCAGCCTAAACAGAGGAAAAAATATTTTGTTTATATATTTTTGGGGGATATTTATTATAGCAAAAAGTAAAAAAATATAATTTTTTTTCAAAATTGCCGCTCTATTTTTGTTTATAGCGCAAAAAATAAAAACAAATACCCCCAAAAGAAAGCTCTATTTGTGGGAAAAAAAGACGCCAATTTTGTTAGGGAGCCATGTCGCACGACCGCGCAATTGTCAGTTAAAATGACGCAGTGCCGAATCGCAAAAAGTGGCCCGGTCATTGACCAGCAAAATGGTCCGGGGCTGAACTGGTTGAAGATAAAAATGACTATCTTTGCAATGGCAGAGACTCTGCAGAATTTTCACTGATCGACACCCTCTGCCACATTTCTGATTTCCCCCGCAATCCATAGCCGATTATCATATGGGGTGGACAGGTGGGGAGAGGGAGCAAATGTCACTCAACCTGCTGGAGCTGCACTGTAAATCAATGAAAAAAAGTCAAGTTTTGAAGCTTCCAGAAGAGAAAGGTGGAAGTGAATGGTTTCCTAACAGGGAAGTGGCAGAGCATGCACACTTATTCCGCGTACACACGATCAGACATTTCGACAACAAAACAGTGGATTTTTTTCCCGACGGATGATGGCTCAAACTTGTCTTGCATACACACAGTTGCACAAATGTTCTCGGTTATTCCGATTGCCAAGAACGCGGTCACGTACAACACGTACAACGGCACTATAAAAGTACAATACCAATTGCGCCACCCTTTGGGCTCCTTCTGCTAATCTCGTGTTAGAAGAAGTTTGGTGAGAGCCTCGTGCTTTTCAGGCCATTACAGCATGACAAATGTGCTATCTCTATTACGAACGCTAGTTTTACCAGACCAAGTGCTTCCGTCTCGTACTTGATTCAGAGCATGCATGGAATTTTGTGCATCGGAATTGTCTACACCCGATCGGAATTTGCGACAACGGATTTTGTTGTCGGAAAATTTGAGAACCAGTTCTTAATTTTTTGTTGTCGGAATGGAGCCTACACATGGTCGGAATTTCCCACAACAAACTCCCATTGAACATTTGTTGTCAGAAATGCCGAGCGTGCACAAGCATTGCCACTCAGAAGAAGAAAGTCTATTGAAATGAAATGACTGCACACAGGCGTATAACACACACCCTAACTTTAAGTGAGAAGTTTCAGGGAAAAAAAATCCACAGCCCCCTACGTATAACAGGCAGGCACAGTTTACCCTCTATTTTCAGGGTAAAAAGGTGAGTGTTATATGCCAATAAATACAGTATTTTCTAACAATGACAATATGCAAGCTGGAAAGGTTATGCACACAGGTCATAAGCCTACTTTTAAAGATAATGGGGCAGATTCACATACAATTGCATGGGCGCAGCGTATGTGAGATACGCTACGCCGCTGTAACTTACTTTTGAAAGCTTTGAATCCAGAAAGAATTTGCGCCGTAAGTTACGGCGGCGTAGTGCATCTATTGCGGCGTAACGGCGCTTAATTAAATTCTGCGAGTAGGGGGCGTGTTTCATTTAAATGAAGCGCGTCCCCGCGCCAAACGAACTGCGCATGCGCCGTCCCTAAATTTCCCGCCGTGCATTGCGCTAAATGACGTCGCAAGGACGTCATTGTTTTGACGTGGTTGTAAATTAATTCAAATTCGACGCGGGAACGACGGCCATACTTAACATTGCGTACGCCACCAAATAGCAGCTTTAACTATACGTCGAAAAAAGCCGAACGGAAACGACGTAAAAGAATGCGACGACCGCTCGTACGTTCGTGGATCGTCGGAAATAGCTAATTTGCATACTCAACGCGGAATACGACGGGAACGCCACCCAGCGGACGGCGAAGAATTGCATCTAAGATCCGAAGGCGTACGAAGACGTACGCCTGTCGGATCTAACCCAGATGCCGTCGTATCTTGTTTTGAGGATTCAAAACAAAGATACGACGCGGGAAATTTGAAAGTACACCGGCGTATCAGTAGATACGCCGGCGTACTTTCTTTGTGGATCTGCCCCAATAACTCAAAAAATAAAACATTTAAATTATGTGGGTGATGTCTTGATCTAAATACTGTTGTCAATCCAAGCAATATGTTTCAAAATCACTGTAATTGATTATGGATATTATGCTTATCCTCAACAACAGTAATGATCCTTTTACTGTACTTCCAAAACAAAAGCGGGGGAACGGGGGTTTTTATAGCAAATTAGACAGAGAAAAGAGCAGCAATCCTCTCATCTCGCATAGAAAGTGCTCAGAGACCCGTCCATCTGTGGTCAGGCCTTGTTGTATGTTCTCTCCGTGTGTTTTGTGAGCAATTTCCAGGGATCATTTCATGCATGCGAGATGACTCCACTCCCTAGAAATCTGTCAATCCTTGTGATGTACTTGCGCTGACATCTTAAATACTGGCTCCATGACTAGCTAAAATATTATCATACATCTTCTAACTGCTGCTCATTTGTGTTTAACCCTTAAATACAAGTTGTTTCTGTGATTGTATAAAATGTTAGTAAAATTACTAAAACCCAAACGATTATATATACACAGTATGTAACTTCTCACAAACATGTTTCCAAAGCTTTAAAGTAAACTAAGCCAGCATGCTTAAGAGCAACACCACGATTTAATTTATAGTGCTGAAACATTCAGTCTTAACAATCACTGCAGGGTAAAAGCATTTACCTAGCTCTCAACTACCCTTTGTTTAGACCCAAATCCTTTTGCATCACTTTCCTTCACAAATGACTCTCTTTTAGATCTAATGCATACATAAATAAAACATAACAGCATTAATAACCATTTTTTATTTATTTATGTAATTCACATATTTGTCTGAAATATGTATATGGCATACCAATTTGTTTTTATAAAGGATTATATGTATGAGGACAGTGTTCATTATTTATTAATTGATTATCATGATTTTTAGTTGTATGTAGGACGTATATTATGATGGTCACTTTTAGGACTTTTTAAACATAAGGACATTTGTTTAGGAAGATACAGTATTTTAAAATATTTTTGCTATAGTTTTGAGATGTGAGAGTCCCAGTTTGATTTTGACAGCTGTGCCCTGTGTAGTGGTGGGTTAAAGACAACAACACATCTATGTTCATATCGTAAAAAAAAAAAAGTTACGCAGCTACAAACGTGATGTAGCACAACTTTACATACAGATACCTCATCCTCCTTTTGAGACACCCAAAGTCCATAAAGAATATGTATTTCCAACCACCAACATGAAAACAGTGCACAGAGTCTTTTCAACATCCTGCATCTATTGTATTAGGGGTGCATCCACCTTATGCTGTAAATTAAATGCTCACGTGCCTTTCTGACCAATAAAGATATAGGCAATCTTTATTACCATTATTTACATAATGATTTCAAAGATGAATCCGCCCTTTTTGTATTCCCACCACTGTGCTTATGAACAAATAGTGATAATCAAATTTGCAAAAAGAGTGAAGCAGCTACTTTAAAAAAATCAAACTGTGAAAAACATATTATAAAACCCTAAAATGAGTGTAATAAAATATAAGCAGCGCTGTAAACAATGTAAGATGAGATATCCGTTTTCACAGGTATTGAAAAATAATGCCAATGTCCATAAACATCACCATGTGACAAAAGTGAATATGAGCACAAATTCCCAAAAATATATATAAATGTGTTTAAATATTAATTAAATATATGTCCATATATCACATCAAGTAGGTTTGTGAAAAAAATAATGATAATAGCTTCCAATCTTCCACCACACCCGGTGTCAGTGAATCCTCTCCTGTCAGATGCAAAACTCACTGCCAGAAAGCTCCGCATGTAAATAAAAGAAGTTCTCAAAATAGCGCGATACCGTAAAATCAGTTTAATAACACACTTAAATCTTCAGATATAGCACTCACATGAATCTCAAAAATAGAGCAATACACTGCACAGTAAACACTCGTTCAGAGATGAACCGAAAACCGAGTATATTGGTCACAGCAGACCCAAGGTCTCTGCTTCCTTGATCAGCCTTGATACGTCACACGTTCACTACAGATGGTTGCCGCACAGCCACGCCCTGACATGTTTCGTCATAAAAGACTTAGAATATTCCAGAATTCCATTCCAGAATGACATGACTAAGTCTTTTATGACGAAACATGTCAGGGCGTGGCTGTGTGGCAACCATCTGTAGTGAACGTGTGACGTATCAAGGCCGATCAAGGAAGAAGAGATCCAGGAAGGAACAGCGGGGAGGTGGTGAGCAATCAGTTGACACCTTGGGTCTGCTGTGACCAATATACTCGGTTTTCGGTTTATCTCTGAACGAGTGTTTGCTGTGCAGTGTATTGCTCTATTTTTTTAGATTCATGTGAGTGCTATATTTGCAGATTTAAGTGTGTTATTAAACTGATTTTACGGTATCACGCTATTTTGAGCACTTCTTTTATTTACATGCGGAGCTTTCTGGCAGTGAATTGGTTGGAACTGGGATTATCTGCTATACCTACCAGTAAGGTCTTTTTGTACATGTTTACACGCCGAACACGAGAGTGTAAGGCAATTTGAGTTGGTGAGTTTTGTATCTGAAGGGAGAGGATTCACTGACACTGGGTGTGGTGGAAGATTGGAAGCCATTATTTTTTCACAAACTTATTTGATGTGATAAACTAAACACTAAAACCAGCGCTCATGAACTCAAACAAGTAGTTTAATAAAATAAAATAAAGGAAGTCTGTTTCATATTATATATTGCAATGGGATGTTTCCAATCCAATATAAACAAAAATAAGAATTATCCATGAGGAATCATGAGTAGCTAGCAGTTTTTGTTTATATTGGATTGGAAACATCCCATTGCATTATATAATATGAAACTGACTTCCTTTATTTTATTTTATTAAACTACTCTGGACTCATATTCGCTTCTGAGACGTTTTGTTACCTCCTGATTTTTTATATACCGTGTTATCGGCGTATAACACGCACCCTAACTTTAAGAGGGAAGTTTCAGGAAGAAAACTTTCCACAGCCCCCTGCGTATAACACGCAGGCACAGTTTACCCTCTTTTTACAGGGTAAAAAAGTGAGTGTTATACGCCAATAAATACAGTAATTTTTTTTTTTTAGTACCATAGTGTTTTTGTGTTTTTTTTTTGCTACTTGATGTGATATATGGACTTATATTTAATTAATATTTAAACACATTTATATATATTTTTTGCACTTTCTGGCACATATTCACTTTTGTCACATGGTGATGTTTATGGACATTGGCATTATTTTTGAATACCTGTGAAAACGGATATTTCATCTTACATGGTTTACAGCGCTGCTTATATTTTATTACACTAATTTTAGGGTTTTAGAACATGTTTTTCACAATCTTTGAAATCAGATGTCAAACAGGGTGGTTATATCCTTACCCCATACACCATTCAGGAACATATATGGCATGCGAAAACAAACAATATGAACAAGAGTGGTCTCTGTCTGAAGTATTTATTAATATCAGGGAATTAAAAGCACTGACAAGTTTTAAGCACTCCGAGTGCTATGGGAATCACATAGGAAACATCTATATTTCAAATCTGATCTCACCACTACACTCTCCCTCAAACAATATGGCCACGGGATAATGTGACTGGCGTGGGTTTGTCCTGCCTATACACGTTGCGTCTGCGGCAAAGGACTTCCTCACTAGCCACTGGCTTGGAGTGCTTGAAACCTATGTTTTTAATTCTCTGATGTTAATACAGTAATACAGTGGAATCTCGGATTGCGAGTAACACGAGCGTTTCGCAATACGAGCACTGTATTTTAAACTTGGTTTGCAAGTGTTGTCTCGCAAAACGAGCAGGATTCAGGCCAAAGCGGTGTGCAGTACTGCGTTTGGCCTGAGGTGGGGGGGGCACCGGAGCCAAACGGGGCTGTTCGAAAATGCTCGGAAAGATACGGAAATACTCCGTTCCTGAGCCTTTCCATGGTTTGCTGAGGTCAGCCGAGCTGTCCTTGAGCCTTTTCGGCTGTTTCCGAGGCTCTCCGGCGCCCCTCCACCTCTGGTCGCATGCGGTATTGCATGCCATTAAAGTCAATGCGGAACAAATTATTTTAATTTCCATTGACTTCAATGGGGAAACTCGCTTTGATATGTGAGTACTTTGGATTACGAACATTCTCCTGGAATGAATTATGCTTGTAATCTAAAGCACTGATATATCAAAGTACATTTTTCCATAAGACATAATGGCAACTCTGATAATTCATTCCACAACAACTATTTATTCATATAAAAATGATCAAAATATGGATTTGCCTTTCATAAATAACCTTCCAGGGTCATTTTTTAGCGGGCCTAATCGGACCCGGCGTAGACAGAAGACACAAGTACATTTACACTGGCCTGTCTAGGGATGAATGGACCTTCTAAATCGGGTCCACCTGAAAACCTGACAGGCAGACCTGATCAAAACGTTCATCTGAAAGGGGTCTTAGAGTCTTGTGTCCTTAGTAGAGGCCCCTTGCATTTCACATAAACTTTTATGTTCCAAACAGAGAAGGGACTTGTGATTATTTAGTGCCGCAGGCTGCTCAGCAATTTAGTGTCTTCAGCCCCTGATAGTGTCACACTGGAAGAAACATGTAAGACAGAGGTAAGGAGACCCTGATGTCAGGCAATCCATTACTGGTGACAGCGGTCTTTTACATGTATGTAATTAAATGTAAAAGGTATTTTAATAGTACTTATGCTATCAAAATTATCCCCTTCTCTCCTTGTGGATGTTTACATTTGGGTAAATGCCATTTACCATTATGAAGTCTGCATAAAGAAATAAGGTTTATTTCCAATAGTTTAATTTTTTTGGCACAGTGGCCGTTTGAAAGGAAGTCTGGCATTTATATTCTGTACAATGACACCTATAGAGACTTCTTCTCTTTGGGAGGTCCAACTATCTGGTCACTCACCCATTTTTACTTTTAAATGGAGGTCACGCTGCTGGTAGTATTGGGTGTATAAAGATGTATACCATTTTATTTCAAGCAACACATCATTAAAGCAGTATTAAACTCAAAAGCAAACACTTATTATATTGCAGCTTAAAAAAAAACTAATAGATGTGATGGCTGCATTTATTTTCTTTTTTAGGCTTTCTTTTTTTTCACCTGGTGATCTGGCATGTAAGTTTCCTTTTTTCAACAAAACAAGCTCTTCTGCAAACATATCAGTTAAGAATGTTGAGTCAAACCATTAATTACTGACAGAGGGGCTTGTATCATGATCAGCTTTTATTTATGTAAAACCTTTATCCCAATAGGACTAAAACTGCTGCTGTAACTGCGATTTGAGCTGGAGTGTGGCTACAATTTGTTACATTATATAAATATCCTAGTACGCCTAAGGCCCCGTACACACGACCAAACATGTATGCTGAAACTGGTCCGCGGACCAGTTTCAGCATACATGTTCGGTCGTGTGTAGGCGCGAGCGGGCCGAATTCCAGCAAACATTTACCCGCCGGGCCTTTTCCCAGCAGACAAATATTCCTGGACGTGTTTTAAAACCGTCCGCTGGAATCCTGCCCGCTCGGACATGTACGGTCGTCAGTACAGACCTACCGTACATGTCCAAGCGCCCCGCCGTCCCTGGCATGCGTCGAATGACTTCGACGCATGCGTGGAAGCCTTTAAATGGCAGGCCCGCCCACGTCGCCGCGTCATCGTCGCGGCCACGCCCCGCGTATTGTTTACGCGCGGACTTCTGTACGATGGTTAGTACAACCATCGTACAGAAGCCCTCTGGCAGGCATGTACGGTGAAAACGGTCCGACGGACCGGTTTCATCGTACATGTTTGCCCGTGTGTACCGGGCCTAACAATCACCTACCCCCAAGACTGAGTGACAATGTTGCTATTTAAAAGTGCCCCCTGTGCTTCTTCCTGAGTGGGGGCACTCTAATACAGGAGGTGTGTTACTGGCCAGATCACCAGGTGAAAACACAGGGGGAGAAAAAAGACTTAAAAAGAAAAAGACTGATGAAGCCACCACATCTAATGATTGCTAAGCTGCAATATATGACATTTTCGTTTTTTTGGCTTAAAGGGTAATTCCACTTTAGTGGGGAAAAAAAATAATATAGCACAAATAATTGCACTAATCATATTGTAATCGAATGCTATGAAAAATTACCTTTGCTTTTCAATCTGCAGCTCTGTAATTTTCTGAGAATACATTGCAATATGACTACCTGGGGTTGTTCTGTACACAGAGTGTGTACTGACCACTCCCCAGAAACATCATATCCTGCTTGTGTGATTAGCTCACCAATTTTCCCAGAAATCTGCATTATGATACAAGTCGAATTTCAGGGATCCCCTGCAACAAAAAAATCTTTTTTGGAGAGATACTTTCAATAAGAACCCGTCTAAAGGGATGCAGCCCCATCAGATTTCCTCATTAGTGCCCTGCAGTTGCACATCTGACAGTTAATTATGAAACCACTCCCATTAGACCCACTCAGTACAGAGGCACAGACAAACACACATCGATGTCTTCAGAATCACAAAAGGTAGGAAATCTGCAACAACGTGTGTTATACTCCTTGCAATGTACATAGATCACCCAGATCAAATCACAACACTTTAATAAAGCTTTAAAGAGATATAAATAACGGAACCCCTCAATCCAGGTTTTCTTCTTGGTTTATGCTGTTTAGAACAGCATGATCAGTGGTTGCACATAGGAGAAGACAGCAATGCAGAATCAGTTCCCTGCACCACCTTCCACTTTGCAATTACATAATCTATAGCAATATGGGAGCTTGTATTTCAAATGGTACGATCAGTGACAGTCTCTCTTATATTTGAAATGTAGCTGGAACTGTAACCACTTGGCTAACATACACTATTTACAGTACAATACACAATGCTAAACAGGCACCCTCATATACTGTATGCAGTAGCAGAGTACATAGCCTAACACAGTACAATATCTGTAACTTATCTGCTGTAAGGACATTTAAAGATGTATTGGCTAGCAAACACTTGCACCCCACCTTCCTGTGCTAGAAATAAAAATCCAAGACAATGGACGGAAGATATATGTAGGTCTCATTACCAGGAGAGCAAACAATCTTCAAATGTTTGCAGAAACTATAACATTAACCATCATTTTTCATAAAAAAAAAAAAAAAAACATGGTTTAAACCTGAATTCCAGGCAAACTGCCATTTGTTTTCCTTTTCTTACAAAAGAAACTGATGTTGATAATATTTGGTTGCTATGGGCAATACAACCATTAAAATATCATTGGTTTCAAGTGATATAGTATCCATTTTTGCTGATGGTGACAATTCTGTCCGTACGTCTGCATACATACAGGAAATGTGTCCACTGCATATGAAGTACTTGATGGTCTTTAGGTTTGTAACCATCTGAAATGACCAGAAGGGTGTATAAAACATGACTGAACAAGGGCATGTGCTTTGCCTTAACAATTTGGTAATCAAGGGTGCTCCTCCTTTCTGTCTTACAACTGGAAAATTCAGAGTGATGTATGAATGGTGTAATCGGAAGGATGTCACATTTTGCTGACCATGGCTACACTGACATAAAATAGGGCCTTCAGAACTTGGATCCAATATACATGCAGCAATTAAAATACACAAAGCAATGCTCTGTGAAATGGACATGAGATTCTCCTCCAAAGTACACAGTGCTCGGCTGCATGCCCTGTTTGGTAGTCAAAGGGTTGATCTGTGTGCAAACAACACTACTCTTCTCTCATTCTCCTGCTGTCTCTTCCCATTTGCCCTCTTGCTGACTGATACACTGATCTCTCGGTCACTCTGCTTTCTGCTTCACTGAGTCCATATTACTAATAACACCTCCGACACGGCCAGTTTACCTCATGAAAGCAGGAGCACATCATTACAAAATAAACTCATAACTTTGACACTCTAGCAAATACATGTCGTTTGTTATTTTTATGACTCCAAGATTTTTTTTCAACAGCCAGAGAGGGCATTACCTACCACTTCCGACCTTCCCTCTACTTCCATTTATTTTTCACACATGAAAAAAATGAAGAAAACGCCACAAGCTAGTAGAACATGCAGAGATCATGGCATGGGATGGAGCCTGTGAAGGTCGTTCTAAGTGAAATGAAGAGGAATCGCCACTGACCTCATACAGCAGTGTTAATATTCATGGAGTTTTACATACACAGTCATCCCACATCAGATTTTTGTTTGTGGAAATTACAATATAGAAGTATCCATGTTATAATTTCTGCAATAACTGACTGTGTCAAAGTCTGGAAGATATGTGCTGAGGCTTTAGGAGGAAATGTCCTTAACATTTGAAAATGACAACATATGCAAACATGGATGGAACTATTGATAGGTTTGGGCTTATTTATTAAAGGAAACCTTTTTTGAGAGAAGCACTGATGCCGCTATTGTTGACTACTTATTCTGTGAATGCTAGATGCATGGCTGTCACTGACCTGGAACAAGTATGTAGATAAGGAGTTCGTCCTGACTTTACTACAACTTTGCTGTCATGCATACATTTGTCAAATGCTGATATATGCAATACCATAGCTCTAAGATACAGTATGTATAGACAGCTTGGCCACTTGCTGACTTGGCAAAATCTACAGATGCCTACCGTAGCTATTTAATAAGGCCCCTTAAGCATTACAATAGAAATACTTCAATTAAGAAACTCTGCAACAAGGACTGGTAATGCACACTAGCAACCGGATTGTCCTTTGAGCTTGCAGACACAGCCTGAATAAAAGTACATTGTGGCCAGAAAGGAGGAAAGCAAAATTGTAGTCTGGAGCATGACACGGCTGTCCCACTGAGGTAAGTGGATCACTGAGTTAGGGGTTTCTAGTGTATTATAGTTAAAGCGGAGTTCCACCCAAAAGTGGAACTTCCGTTCATCGGATTCCTCCGCCCTCTGGTGCCACAATTGGCACCTTTCGGGGGGAGGGGGGGGCAAGATACCAGTCTTTGACAGGTATCCTTTGCCACTTCCAGGAGTCCGGGCCGTGGCCCGTGATGTCAGTGCGGGGCTCTCTCCTCACCCGGCCACTGGGCCAGGAGAAGAGAGGAGGGGGCCTTGCGCATGTGCATCAACTGTGGGTTCCGAAATCGCTGGACTCCAGGACAGGTAAGTGTCCATTTATTAAAAGCCAGCAGCTGCAGTACGTGTAGCTGCTGGTATTGAATTTTTTGGGGGTGGAACACCGCTTTAAGGAGGGTAAATTAGAATACAAGTACACTTTTCGAAACAGTGACAAAATGATAATGATTATATCAATAATGTTGTTGACACATAAATATGACGTTGTTTCTAAAATGTAAGAATTAAACATACAGTAGCAATCCGCTTAGAAAATGCCATTGGTGGCTCAGTGACTTCCTTTTAAAGTTTGAATCCACTAAGTTTTCCTACCCACTCATTGGCAAATCTACTTCATGGATTACCTATGCTCTGTTGACAATATCTGCATGATCTGGGAAACCCATAAAGAGGTCATTGCATGTCTTTATCTTCCAAAATGGAAAAAACATGCCCTCTTCTCAAAAAAATATTTGAAACAAAACTATCCATACAGGAATCCAACCTAATAAAGAACCCCTCAATATCACTGCTGAAACAAATCAGATATATCAGGCATTAGCTTAATAAGCTAGCAGTGGACAAAGCTGAGCAAGCACTCCTAAAGTCTTGTACACACGATCGGTTCGTCTGATGAAAACGGACCGATGGACCGTTTTCATGGGACAAACCGATCGTGTATGGGCCCCATCGGTTTGTTTTAGATCGGTGAAAAAAAATAGAACATGTTTTAAAATCTCCACAGGAAAAAAAATAAACAAATCATGAAGGAGGTGCACCAGGGAACAATGGGCCCACCTGAGTTGGCATCCAGAATTAGCTAAAAGACCACCTAGAGTGGTATTTTATTACAGACCTCTTTTTTAACACTACACAGTCCAAAATGGAAGACTAGTAAACTCTGACATTGCAAATATGTGAAGCTCTGCGATTTAGCCCCACCTTCTTCAGGATTTTCACAATACGGTTAATCTACAAGAATAATACTTCCAAGACTCAAGCCCTTCTACTGAATATGCTTAAATAAGACTTATTTGCATCTAAACTCAATGGCAGACTGTGCTTCCAGACATACTGTATCTGATTACTACCTTGTGCCACACCTGAGGCACTTTGCATACCTGGTCCACCTTCACAGCATACAATAAGTGGACGGAACTGGAGAAGCTCTGGCTGGCTCCAGTCCAACCAAACACCATGTTATGGAGTCGCTCCAATATTAATTCTGCTCCAGACCTGCTGAAACCTACAGCCTTTACGAAACACATCTAGAGGCAGAAAAATGACATATACACAGTGAAAGATGATTTGCGCTTTTCAGTCTTTGTGCTTTTCAGTCCGTTACAGCGTGACGAATGTGCCATTTCCATTCCGAACGCTAGTTTTACCAGGACGAGCCCTCCCGTCTCATACTTGATTCTGAGCATGCGCATTTTTTCCCCTCGGAAAAGCATACACACGACCGGTTTTCAAGATGGGAAGAAGACCGCCGGAAATCGGCGTTCTCTTTTTTCCCGCCGGGATTCCCGCTGTTTACCTGTCGGGAAAACTGCGATGGAGCATACACACGGCCGGTATTCATGGCCAAAATCTGTCAAGGCAGTTTTCCCGACGGGAAAACCGGTCATGTGTATGAGGCATTAGGTGCACATGCAAGAGTCTTTATAAAATATCCATACTACCCGCTGCCACTACCAATTGTGGAAGAGAGTTCCACAGGTTTTTTTGCCCTGACAGTAAAAAAAAACCTGCGCAATTTAAGGTTAAACCACTTCTCCTCCACACAATGAGATTGGAGGACTTTCTACATAACTTTATTTTTTACCAGAAAAGTATCCAATGCATTTTTCTTGCATTCTTAACCTCTTATGCATGAGTTGCTATGCCACGGTCACTGTATCTCTTATGTTTGGTATTTGGCTGTCTGTGTGATAATCGCCATGACCAATAAATACTTTCTGGAGTTTCAAAAACTCCATGGCACTCTTGTCTTTCTACTGTACCCACTGCTGATATTCTTTTAAAGGTGCATCTGTTTTTAGGGAACTGCTTTTGACTCAAAAGCTAATATTTCTTAGATACAGAATATATGGTAGCATGCTGATCCCTAATATGTTATATTCCCTAATGTTCTAGTGATATTTTTATGGGGACCATCCCAGAAAGTAAAATATTCTGGCTTACCATGCTTAAGAAAAGTATGAACATCAGAGTTTCATAAAAAATTATCTAGAGCATGGGTGCTCAACCTGTGGCTCTCCAGCTGTTGCAGAACTTCAAGTCCCATCATGCCTCTGCCTTTGGGAGTCATGCTTGTAACAGTCAGTAGCTTGCAATGCCTCATGGGAATTGTAGTTCTGAAACAGCTGGAGAGCCACAGGTTGAGCACCCATGATCTAGAGAAACAGTACAAGACCTATGAGATACCCTAATGTCGCGTACACACGATCAGGCTTTTGCCCAGGCCAAATCACATCGGAATTTCGACAGAATTCCATCTAAGAAAAATAGAACATGTTCTATATCTAAACTCCCATGGAATTCATCGGAATTTCCGATGAAAAAAATCTGATGGGGCTACACACGATTGGAATATCCGATGGAAAAAGACAGACTTTTTCCATCGGTAATTACGATCGTGTGTACGCAGCATAAGAAACAACTTTCTATGTGAAGAGACTGAAATAGTTTTCCAAGCATAATTTTTAAATCCTTTATTATTGTTTTTCGATGGGTTATGGAAAATCTGACATCCATATAGTCAGACCTGTGGTTCATAAACTACAATCCATAATGTTTCTAAAAACAAATATAGCCAAGAAGCTGACTTTCTAGATGAGTTTGTTAGAAAAGGCATGGTATAGAGCAGGGGGAAGCAAGCTCAGTGCTCCAAGTGTGGTGAAACTACAAATCCCTTCATGCTTCTTGGAGTCATACCTGTGTCTGTGAGGCCACGTACACACGACCGAGTTTCTCGGCAGCATTCAGCCAGAAACTCGATCGGAGCTGAATTCTGCCGAGAAACTCGGCGTGTGTACACTTTCGGCCGAGGAAGCCGACGAGTTCCTCGTCGAGCCAAATAGAGAACATGTTCTCTATTTCCTTGTTGTTCAATGAGGAAAGTTGGCTCGCCGAGAACCCTGGCGGCTTCACACAGTACTCGGACGTGTGTACGGGGCCTCAGAGTCTTGAAGTGTTTCATGGGATTTGTAGTTTCACCACAGCTAGACTGCTGAGGTTGGTTATCCCTGGTCTAGAGTATCTCACTAATCAATCACTGATAGCTTCTAAAACTATTCTTATACAAAATGACTGGATCAGTTAGTAAATGAAAAGGTGTAAGGAACTGAAAAAACATTTATCCTAAACTTCACAAAAGGATTAAGATTTGTGAGAACATCATAAGAGTTTGCCATGTTTCTTCCTGGTGGACTATGTTACATTTGTTTATCCTTTCAAAAAAGTAAAAAGCCATAGAGACCGATGGCTAAATTGGAGTGAATGGCTAAATAGTATGACATGTGAATTTAAATGACAGATGTGGCATAAAATATATAAAAACCTTACAGACTAAATGTAATACTGGGATACTAAAAGATTCTTTATGTGATCTCTATATACTGTATATAACAAAGCAGTGCTGCAGAATCCTGTTCTCTCCACCTATAATGTGTACTGTTGAACTTCAAATTGATCTTGGACACTTAAAACTAAGCATTTTTTTCACTGTACAGTTCCCAAAATAATTTGGGAACTGTACAGTGTTGCATGACCGCGCAATTGTCATTCAAATTGTGACAGCGCTAAAAGCTAAAAATTGGTCTGGGCAGGAAGGGGGTTTACCCCCTTCCTGCCCAGACCAATTTTTAGCTTTTAGCGCTGTCACAATTTGAATGACAATTGCACGGTCATGCAACACTGTACAGTTCCCAAATTATTTTTTTATAATTTTTTCCCACACAAATAGAGATTTCTTCTGGCTGTGGTATTTAATCACTGCTTTTTTTTTTGTTCAAAAAACAACAAAAAAAAGACAAAAAAATAAAAAAATAAAACAGTTTTATATTTTGATATAAATAATAGATTTACAAACACCATATATATTAGACACTTTTTTAAAAATAACAATTATTTTGAAAAAAAGTTTTAAAAGGCCAGAATGGGGGAAAAAAAATAACTTTACAAATGAACAAGAATAAGAATACAAAATTGCCTTCATACACAATGTGATGCTGCTTATCTCTTCCTAGGCCTGACAGTTCAAACTTAACCGGCTGACAGACAATGGACGTAGTTTAATATACTGTCAGAGTTTTTTTTTTTCTTACTCTAAATCTTTCTACCGAGATCAAGATAAATCCATGCTTTCTTTTCTCAGTGCTCTGCAAACATTGTAGTGGAGTGGCAGAACATTGTGAGAGATTCTGCAAATGAAATCCCTTTGAAACATTGAAAGGGTGTAGTACACATCCGTCAGTAAATTCATGAAGCTAGGCATCATGGCCGAACTATACATTTACATCATATTGATTCACATCAGCTCTCTTTACCCCCTTGTCTTCCAAGAATGCATGTGCATCAAGTGAAGATATGACATGACTCTGTCCATTGTTAATGATGGTATCACAATACATGGACTCCTATAATCATTTTTTTTATATGGAAGCAGTTGCTTTAATGTTTTCAAAATAACAATGAAGCCAAAAGTGCATACCCTATATTACTTTTCCTAGTAATACTTGAAATAGTATTACTATTTCTTCAAAACAGCATATACACTATGCCATGCTATAATGATACACGCATAGTTGCATCTGGTAAAGCAGAGACACTTATATGTTAAGTTAAATTCAGTTTTGCGGAGGCAAACAAATTAAGAATTATAGAAAAGCTAAAATAGTTACAAATCCTGAAGAAAAAAAATGCTCTATCCTGAGGAACCATCCAAAATTAGCTCAGTGGTTGGATCTGTTGGCTGATTTCCACCGGACATGCCTTGATTGAAGAAGTGAAAGAGCCAGTTGTAAAATTTGTCGGCTAAAAAGCGGACACATCTAGTCAGATGCAGCCGCTGATCAAGTATTTTGACAGCCGGTGCTGCGGGCTGAGAGAAAAACACTATCAATGTATGGCCAGCTTACCATCTGTTAAGATAAGATACATAGGAGAACCTTCTTTAAAGTGTCAGCTGATTCAGACTTGCATTTTGAAAAATAGCACTAAAGCAAGCAGCAACTGTGTAGCAATGCAAAGCAGAGCCTGCGTATGTTATGACTGAATGTGCCTTCCACTATCTACATATATATATATATATATATATATATATATATATATATATATATATATATATATAACTATATATTAGGGCTGTTACTGATCAAAAATTTTCTGTTTGATTAATCTTTTTTTTTAAATCGATTAATCGACTAATTTCGATTAATTATAAAGCACATACAGATCCAACTACTTTTAGCTGATTCCCAGTGCAGCTACCAACCACTGGAAAAATGCATAGCAGAATACAAAAAACACACAAAGGCAGCGCTTGATGGGAATAGCATTAACATTTTTATAGTCTTAGTAGGTAACCAAATAAATATTGCACTGGAGATAAAATCGATGTAGCTACATAATCTGTAAAAATGGTGCGAGTAATACCAAACGGTACCAAAAGCAGTCATAAAAACATGTAGCTAAGTATGATACTGGTATAAAAATGTGTACAACGATACCACTGCTGAATCCAGGTGAGGAGAGGTAAACATCAGTCCGTCGGCATGTAGATGTCCCGTGAAGGGAACTATCACAACTCCCAGTGGATGGTTGTAGAATCCCAGGTTGATAGAGGGAAGTGTAACAGCCCTTGCGTGTGGCAGATAGTAAGGTCCCACTGGCATGCAGATATGAAGGCACAGCAAAGGAGCCCTTCAGATGGACACGGCAAGCACCCGCCGGTGTCCGTGACATTACTGGATCTCCGACGGAACTCCCTGAAGGCCCAGAAGCCGGCGGAGAGGTGAGTACCAATCAAAAGAATTTTAATCGATCAAAAAGATTTTGATCGATCAAAAAAATTAAAGATTAATCGATTAATTAAAAGTTAATTTGCACAGCCCTAATATATATATATATATATATATATATATATATATATATATATATATATATACATACACACATACATACATATATATATATATATACACACACACATATATATATATATATATATATATATATATATATATATATATATACATACACACACTATACAATTGCTAGTTAAAGATATAATTTTTTTTTTTAAATAAATGCATATATTAGTAATATTTTTAACAAAAGTTCTCTTCCACATAAATGTCCTTATATAGACATTTAACAATAACACCGAAAAATTATTTCCTCTTCTTATCCTTGTCTCATTACAAAGGTTAGGACAGGGGTGCAGGTTTACTGGTAAGCAGTGAGGTTTATTTGATAATGTATCGTATGCAGCCCCGGCAGAGGCCATTAAAAATGGAAAATTCAATCATACAAGGACTACAATTTTTTTTTTATTGACTGTAAATATGGTGTGATCCATACATATTGGGGGTTTTTGCAGAGAATGTTATTTTTCATTCAGACTTCATTAGTACATGTAAGGTGCTCATATACGTGTAGGTTATTTGTAGAGAAGAGTAATTTTACACCTTCCCTTGACATGTGTAAGCTTTTGCCCTACTTTTTTTGCTCAAAGATATGCATGGATGCTGTTTTGGTAGGAAAGTAGACCACCTTGGTGTGTGCATATGGCTCTTTGATGCTTTCATACAGGAAAGGCTGGCAAGGATCCTGGGTATAGGTTGTTTTATAAGGCTTCAACGACCCAGCTGCGATGTTAGTTCTACACTCCCCAAATGTCCACTTTTTGGCCGAGAAGTAAATGAGGTAGCTGACAAAAATGTTCATCCCTACTAGGTCATCATCTTGAAAGTAAAGGGATCATTATTTCTGCTTTCTAAGCTCAATTTTTTTTTATCGATAACAATTTTATTGGTCAGTGGTTCAAGTGTGCATAACATACACTAAGCTCAAATTGTGGTTATATTATACTACAGTATGATACAATCTTCACAATAATACTCTTTTGTGTGTAAGTTCACTATTTAACATATGCTAGACCAGTGTTTCTCAACTCCAGTCCTCAAGGCACTCCAACAGGTCATGTTTTCAGGATTTCCCTCAGATGAAATGATGTGGTAATTACTAAGGCAATGAAACTGATCAAATCACCTGTGTAAAATAATAGAAAGCCTGAAAACATGACCTGTTGGGGAGCCATGAGGACTGGAGTTGAGAAACACTGTGCTAAACAAGCATCAATTTAACGCTGGGAGAACAAAGACGCACCAGACCCCTGCTGTTAGCCGCATCCCAATTCAGTGTGAACCCAGTCTAAATCTTTATATAGCCTTTTATCCAAAAATTATATATTTCAGTTGTTACTTATACATCTTATGTATGTCTGTAAATAGTGTTACTTCTTAAAGTGACTCGGTTGCTAAAATAAAAACAAAGCAAGATGTACCCCCTAAAATAATAAATTACTCACCTTACCTGCTGCCTCTGTGTTAATGATCGCTGCTTTATTGCTGATAAAACATTGAATGAGTATACTTTAGAAGCCGACATTCTGGTAGTGTCGATCCCCTTGTCCCCTGCCACATACTTTGGTAGCTCCTGCCAACACCTTTGTCACTACTGTGTCCTATAGTGATGCAAAAGTTGGGAGGAACCACAGCATGCAGAGGGGGAGTCAGGAATCAACAATTCTTGCACTGTCAATTTTTTTTAAATCTTAAAAGGGATATTTGTTCATCAATACAGTTGCAATCAATGGCACGAGACGATTGAAGAATGACTATTAAATGTCTTCTTTACAGCCACACCTTTAATTTTTTATTTGATTTATCATGGCTTTTAAAGTGACTATTGTTTTCTGTGAAAGGGGTTTCATTTACCATTTACAGATAGATGCGATTATCAGAACATAATAGAAAATAAAATATAAAAAAGTGATAAAGTAGGGAATAATAACAGTTGACAGCTGACTTCCTGAATTCACTAATCCCAAAGCAAAGAAAACTTCCAACGGCCTTTTACCGTATATCGCAGCCATCAGGCTGACAGATATATATATATATAAAAAAAAGGTATTGGGGCAGATTCATGTACATCGGCGCATATTTGCGTCGGGCGTAGCGTATTTAAGATACACTACGCCGCCGTAACTTACTTTTTTTTAAAAATCCTCAAAGAATTTGTGCCGTAAGTTACGGCGGCGTAGTGTATCTTTAGCGGCGTAAGGGCGCGCAATTCAAATGGATGTGATGGGGGCGTGTTTTATGTAAATACGTTGTGACCCGACGTAAACAACGTTTTTTTTTTAACGGCGCATGCGCCGTCCGTGGGGGTTTCCAAGTGCGCATGCTCGAAATTAAACCGGAACAAGCCAATGTTTACGACGGTGACGTTATTTTACGCAAATCCCTATTCGCGAACGACTTACGCAAACGACATAGAAAATTCAAAATTTGACGCGGGAACGACGGCCATACTTAACATTGAGTACGCCTCATAATAGCAGGGGTAACTATACGCCGGAAAAAGCCGAATGCAAACAACGTAAAAAAATGCGCCGGCCGGACGTACGTTCGTGGATCGCCGTAACCAGCTAATTGGCATTCTCGACGTGGAATACGACGGAAACGCCACCTAGCGGCCGTCGAAAAAATGCACCCAAGATCCGACGGCGTACTAAGACGTACGCCTGTCGGATCGATCCCAGATGCAGTCGTATCTTGTTTTGTAGATACAAAACAAAGATACGACGCGGGAACTTTAAAATTATGCGGCGTATCAATAGATACGTTGGCGTAATTCTTTTGTGGATCTGCCCCATTATCTTTAAGCCTGGGTACTTTTACTTCATAAGTAGAATGGTATTAGTTGCTCTTTCACATCATACACTCAATCTGTTTTCCTTTTTTAGATATAGTGGTCCGTGTTCATGAAAAACTTTATATAAATTGTGAGATATAAAAAATAAAAAAATTGTGTAATTTTAAACAATTGTATGATGAAGATATTTTTTTATTTTTTTGCTAACCTCACTAATGGGTATTTATATATATATATATATATATATATATATATATATATATATATATATATATATATACACATTTTATATAAATAAATACATATATATTGTGAGATATAAAAAAAACAATTGTATGATGAAGATATTTTAATTTTTTTTTTTGCTAAGCTCACTAATGGGTATTTATATATATATATATATATATATATATATATATATATATATATATATATATATATATATATATATATATAAATAAAATAATACCCATTAGTGAGCTTAGCAAAAAAAAAAAAAAATATCTTCATCATACAATTGTTTTTTTTTATATCTCACAATATATATATATATATATATATATTGCTAAGCTCACCATTGGGTCAAAGTGCAGGTTAATGTACAGCATCCTATTGGTGAATTCAGACATAGGTACATTTTATGGCTCAGGAAAAAAAAAATCTGTATCAGCAAAAGTTTTCATTAGCCAAACCATCTCTGTGTCCTTCTCTTTTACTGCCTGAGGCCCCCATGCTATTTCTATGCAAATAACAACCTTGTGGTTTATATCTTATTATTTCCACTGGAGCTGCAGTGACATGACCTGAGATGTGTGTGAGGTGTGCCAAGAGAAGGGAAGTGAGAACGAGGGAAAAGGGGGGGGGGGGGGGCGAGCCAGTGCTCAGTGAGGTGTAAAAAAATATTGTCAGGAATGAAAGAAAAAAATGTGCAGGGATAATATGTTTATTTCAGCCCCTTCATTCCCTCTCCACCTCCTCCTCCCTTTCCATGCTAGACAGCACCTTTTAAAATTCATTGGACGTCAGGCGATCATGCACAATCCATATGCTTTCACTTTATCATTTGCATTTTATGCCTCCTGGCTCTTTATGTGCTGATACATTTGATGCGGCTACGAGCCGGGCTTTATCATTATTTCAATTTTCAAAGGGGATCAGCAGGTTCATCAGGAAAAAAATGGAATTAAAAGAGATGCAAAACAATACAGTGGGTCTGCTTCTGAAGTGTACAGGGCTGGGTTCAAAACAATAATAAACTATATGCTCCTTCACCTATGCTGGACAGCAGAATGAAAGGAACACAGAGGGAAATAATGCATGCAACAATCACAGCTATTCGGGGTAAGAACACACTTGGATCAGAGAATCACTGCAAGCCAACAGACTGCTGATGCATAGGTAGTAGAGGTGTCCTCGCAAGGATGTCTAATTTCTTTTAGGCAAACAAGTTTTGAATTATCAGTCTTCCTTGAGATGATACAACCCATAATGAAAGATACTGAATGCATTGTTCTTGTGCATGCAAGCTAAACCATCTATTTGCATATATTAAAGGAGAAGCAATATAAGGTTAATATTCAATATGAGGAATTCCAACCTGTCAATTCTGTATGCTGTATTCAGATACTGTTTTTTAAAGAACAAATGAAAATACATAACAGAATATTTACAATTGTATTACATTTAAGCGGATACAGATATTTGTTGTAACCGGGATTCTATAATAATGTAATTCAAAATACAACAAAAATGTGCTAAGTGCAGTCATCAAATACAGCCAGATATTAACAGACTAAAATAAGATGATGACCTTTTGTTGATATGTGTTACTACAGTTTGCAAGCAGCAACAGATATTTGCCTCAGTTGATAAAATAAGCCTTTATATACTGTACTGCATGTAGAGACAAGGAAATGGAGCTATAACCCTGAACATCTCTATAGTTAAATAATGTGAGATTATTCCTAAACTACATGACAATACCCGTGCATAAAATTGATCCTAAAGAATAGGAGAATTAAAGGGAAGATGTGATGCTTTACTACGGTAATTTATCATGAAATCACTGTTACCAGAGACTTTAAGTTACTGTATTTTCCGCACCATAAGACGCACTTTTCCCCCCAGAAATATGGGGAAAAGTGTCTCTGCGTCTTAGGGTGCTTATATATGACAGGCACCGCCCCCCGCCGCCGCTGGCACGGCCCCTGCCATCGTTCGCATCGCCTCCCGCCGCCGCTACCACCGGAAATGAGGCAGTAGAGCGAGGGACAGACATCCAAACTCCAAGTGGGCGCCAGGGGATCTCCCGGCTGGGCCTGACACTGTTCCTGAGACAGAAAACAGAGCATTCGGCCACTCGGGCTGCTCTGTCTTCTCTCAGGCAGATTAGATAACATCAGGTAAGGCTGTGTTTGTGGCAATGGTCAGTCTGCATTTATGGCAATGGTCAGTCTGCATTAATGGCAATGGTCACTGCGTTTATGGCAATGGTCAGTCTGCATTTTTTATGGCAATGGTCAGGCTACGTTTATGGCAATGATAAGGCTGCATTTTTTTGGCACTGGTCAGGCTGCATTTCATGGGCACTGGAAACTATTTAAGTACACCATTTGGTTCAGAATGTTTTTTTTCTAGTTTTCCTCCTCTAAAACCTAGGTGCGTCTTATGGTCAGGTGCGTCTTATGGAGCAAAAAATATGGTAATTAAAAAAATACAGTAATACAACATATAGCAATTTTATGATGTTACAGTATACAGTGAGGGGAAAAAAGTATTTAATCCCCTACGGATTTTGAAGGTTTGCCCACTGACAAAAGACCTATCAGTCTATAATTTTAATGGTAGGTTTAGTTTAACAGTGAGAGACAGAATAACAATACAAATATCCAGAAAAACACATTTCCAAAAAGTTATACAATTATTTGCATTTTAATGAGTGAAATAAGTATTTGATCCCCTATCAATTAGCAAGATTTCTAGCTCCACGGTGTCTTCTATACAGGTAACAAGCTGAGATTAGGTGCACTCTCTTAAAGGGAGTTCTCCTAATCTCAGCTTGTTACATGTATAAAAGTCACTTGTCCTCAGAAGCAATCAATCAATCAGATTCCAATCTCTCCAACATGGCCAAGACCAGAGAGCTGTCCAAGGATGTCAGGGACAAGATTGTAGACCTACACAAGGCTGGAATGGGCTACAAGATCATCGGCAAGCAGCTTGGTGAGAGAGCGACAATAGTTGGTGCGATTATTCGCAAATGGAAAAAACACATAATAACTGTCAATCTTCCTCGGTCTGGGACTCCATGTAAGATCTCATCTCGTGGAGTTTCAATGATCGAAAACAATTGGTAACACACTACTATGTGAAGGACTGAAATCCTGCAGTGCCCGCAAGGTTCCCCTACTCAAGAAAGCACATGTATAGGCCTGCCTTAAGTTTGCTAATAAACATTTGAATGATTCTGATGAGAACTGGGTGAAAGTATTGTGGTCAGAGGGACCAAAATCAAGCTCTTTAACATTAAATCAACTTGCCATGTTTGGAGGAGGAGGAGGAATGCTGCTAATGACCCCAAGGACACCATCCCCACCATCAAACATGGAGGTGGAAACATTATGCTTTGGGGGTGTTTTTATGCTAAGGGGACAGGACAACTTCACCACATCAAAGGGACCATGGACGGGGCAATGTACCATCAAATCTTGCGTGAAAACCTTCTTCCCTCAGCCAGGGCACTGAAAAAGGGTCATGGATGGGTATTCCAGCATGAAAATGACCCAAAACACATGGCCAGGGCAACAAAGGAGAGGCTCAAAAAGAAGCACATTAGGGTCCTGAAGTGGCCTTGCCAGCCTCCAGACCTTAGTCCTATAGAAAATATGTGGAGGGAGCTGAGGGTTCGAGTTATCAAACGTCAGCCTCGAAAACCTTAATGACTTGGAGACAATCTGCAAAGAGGAGTGGGACAAAATCCCTCATGAGATGTGTGCAAACCTGGTGGCCAACTAAAAGAAAGTCTGACCTTTGTTATTGCCAACAAGAGGTTTGCCACCAAGTACTAAGTCATGTTTTGCGAAGGGATCAAATACTTATTTCACTCATTAAAATGCAAATCAATGTATAACTTTTTTTAAATGCATTTTTTGGGATATTTTTGTTATTATGTCTCTCAGGCCGCGTACACACGGTCGTTCCAAACCGATGAGAATGGTCCGATGGGCCATTTCCATCGGTTCACCGCTGAAGTGGCCTGATGGTCTGATGTGCGTACACACCATCGTTCCAAAAACCGATCGGGTCAGAACGCGGTGACGTCAAACACACGACGTGCTGAATAAAACAAAGTCCAATGCTTCCAAGCATGCGTTGACTTGATTCTGAGCATGCGCGGGTTTTGAACCGATGCTTTCTGTACTAACCATCGGTTTGGACCGATCGGGCAGCGGGCCATCGGTTCGATTTTAAAGCAAGTTTTAAAATTTTGGACCGAAGGACAACAGACCGATGGGCTATACACACGGTCGGTTTGGACCGATGAAACTGAACCTCGGTCCATTCTCATCGGTTTTGTCCGACCGTGTGTACGTGGCCTCACTGCCAAAATAAACCTACCATTAAAATTATAGGCTGCTCATTTCTTTGTCAGTGGGCTAATGTACATGTGCAGGATCTGCCTCCTGTTGATCCTCCTTTTTCACTGAAAGTCTACCAAAGGCTGTCTGCTTGAAATTAATAGAGGATCTGCAGTCTTGAATGACAAAAAAAGTCCACAAAGACCCCTTAGCAAAATATCATCTGACCTTAGGTCTCCCCATTGGGGACACATTTAATTATTAGCTGAGTTAAGCTGGGCTAAGGAAAAAAAGGACTGGACTGTTGCTCAGTAGTCCAAATTCCTCTAAGTAAATTTTGCATTTCATTTGGAAATCAAGGTCCCAAAGTCTGGAGGAAGAGTGGAGAGGCACAGAATCCAAGTTGCATGAGGTCCATTGTCAAGTTTCCACAGTCAGTAATGATATGGGGAGCCATGTCATCTGCTGGTGTTGGTCCACTGTGTTTTATCAAGTCCAAAGTCAGTGCAGCCCTCTACCACAAATCTCTAGAGCACATAATGCTTCCCTCTGCTGACCAGCTTTATGGAGATGCTGATTTAATTTTCCAGCAAGACATGGAACCTGCTCACACTGCCAAACGTTCCAATACCTGGTTTAATGATCATGGCATCACTATGCTTGAATGGTCAGTAAACTCGCCTGACCTAAACACCATAGAGAATCTGTTGGGGTAGTATCAAGTGGAAGATGAGAGACACCAGACCCAACCATGCAGACGAGCTGAAGCCCGCTATCAAAGCAACCTGGGCTTCCATAACACCTCAGCAGTGCCACAGGCTGATCGCCTCCATGCCAAGCCGCATTGATGCAATAATTCATGCATTCTTATGTAATATTGTAATTTTCTTAAATACTGAATTTTGGGTTTTCACTAGCTACAAGCCAAAATCATCAAAATTAAAAGAAGGAAATGCTTGAAATATATCACTCTGTGTGTAATAAATCTATGTAATATGTGAGTTTCACTTTTTGAATTGAATTACTGAAATAAATGGCCTTTTTGATGATATTCAAATTTTTTGGAGATGCACCTGTATTTGCACAGCAGTTTATCAAAACGCAGATTTCCAATAAAAAAAATATACACTTTAATGAGTTTTAGTGAGCACAGACACAATATAACACCCGTAAAACATAAAAGATGTTTCGCCGAGTAAATAGATACCCAACATGTCAAGCTTTAAAATTGCATAAACCCCTGGAACTGTGCCAAACTACGGTACCTACAAATCTCCACAGGCGAAGCTTTAAAAGCAGATTACCAGTTTAGAGATACAAAGGAGGTCTGGCACTAGAATTATTGCTCTTGGTCTGATGTGCACGTTTGCATTTGTGCATGGGCATGGGCAATTAAATTTTATTTTGTATTATTAATTTACTTTTGCACTGTACCTATCATTTTTATTTCGGATCAACTTTATTGCTATAACAAGAGATGAACAACATCCCTTGTGATAGCATGTTCCGTGACAGCTCCTCTGTATTGAAAAAGCTGGGGTCTATTAGACCCCATATTTCTCCTCCTGGCCTCCAAAGCATCTGATCAAACTGAGACCAGTTTAATCAGATGCGTTCACAAGCCAGTAATGTTTACATCAGACCAAAACCTGAAGTGACAAAATCCTCATCGCTTCCAATTTCTGACATCACCCAGTGGGATGAACAACCCAGTAAGGATGCCGTCAGTCACATCCTTACTGGGCTCTCCCATGGGATGGGAGAGCCCACTAAAGACAGTGGCAGGAGGGGGGTTGGCGACCCCCTCCTCCATCTGTAAAAGTTATCCAGTGGCTGCTCGGATCATTTTTTACCTAAAAGAGAATTGTCGGCTGCAGTCATGATCCTGGTATAACCACTTCAACTTGAGGCCGTTTATAACTGGCCTAAGGATGGGAAGTGGTTAAATTAGCTTAGGCTAGATATATGGAGGTAAGGCTCAGAATATTACCTGTGAAAGTAAGAGCCGGTTCACACTGGGGCGACCTGGGATCCGACTTAAAGTTGCCCCAAGCCGTCCCAAGTCGTGTGGTTGAGAAAATCAATGGAAGTGAATGGAGCCGTCTTAATACACACTACTGAAGTCGCTCCGACTTCAGAAAAGGTTCCTGTACTATGTCAATCCGACTTCTAGGCAATTTGTAGGCAACTTGTACCCATGGATGTCAAGGGAAGTTGCCTCAGAAGTCTGATCACTGTCTTAACTAAAGCAACGATACAGGAAGATAACATACATTTCTCAGGCAAACCCCTCCCTCCCACAGAGCTGATTGTTGTTTGATTGGCCACTGGAAAGCCTCCTGTCCTGGAGGCGACTTGAAGTTGCCTTGTACTGTCCTGAAGGCAACTTGAGTATGATTCATCAGGCAACTTACAAGGCAACTTCAAGTCGTGTCCAAGTTGCCTCCCAAAGTCATGCTAGAAGTCGTGTTGCCCCTGTGTGAACCGGCTCTTACTCAAGAAAATTTATTTTAAAAAAAACTGAAAATACACAATCTAATGCCGCGTACAGACGGTAGTTTTTTGTGATGAAATAAAACAACGTTTTATATCATGAAACAAAACGACGTTTTTGAAACTTCAATTTTAAAAAACGACGTTGCCTACACACCATCGCTTTTTCAAAATGCTCTAGCAAAGCGCGGTTACGTTCAGCACTCTTTTCCATTGAAGCTCACTTCATACCTTGCTTCTGAGCATGCGCGGGTTTAAAAACGTTGTTTTAAACGTCGTTTTAGCTACACACGGTGATTTTTTATGACACAAAAAATGACGTTTTGAAAAACGACACAAAAAATTGAAGCATGCTCGAATTTTTTTTTTTGTCGTTTTTCAGAAGACATAAAACGACGTTTTCCCCACACACGGTCATTTTAAATGAAGCTTTTAAAAACGTTGTTTTTTTTCCATCACATAAAGCAACCGTGTGTACGTGGCATAAGATTATGATAAACTAGGTTTATCTATTTTTTTGTCAGTTCTATTCTTGAGTTCTCACCATAGCTATTCTCATCATTTACAGCAGGACAACTTTACATAAATGTACCAAAATAGTTTTCAATGTATACCTCTCTCTATGTATTGCCACTCTAAAGTATACAGATAAGGTCCATGCATAATACAATATAGTTAAATGTAATTAAGAAAAAGCACAAAAGGCACCACAAACACTACTTAATCATGATCTATTAAATTAAATCGGCACAAGAAAAGCGTTCACAATTTTCAAGTACTCAAAAGGCAACTGACCTCATCTCATTCAGTTAGCTTTGATAGGGCTGTATCGTCTACTAATCAGCCTTGGTCAAGGAAAATGTAAAAGCTAAAACTCTTAATTCAAACTTTCATCACAGAAATATTAGCCAGTATGAATGACCTAAAATTATCGAAGCAGGTCAAGTAAATGTTATTATTCACTTCACAAGGTACCGAAAGAATAATTGTGGTATATGAGTTATAGTGTAAATTGCACATGAGTATGCTCCTATACAGCAGGTGTGCAACATTTTTGTAACATGCAAGAAGTAAAAAAATAATAATAATTGCATGTTAACGTGCATAAAACATGCATTGTTTGGAATAATGGACTAACTACTCTTTGGAGAGGAAGGAAATATTTTTCATCCAGGATAAACTGACTCTGTTTAACTTCTATGCACCACATAGACTGCAGCACTGTAATTGTAGCAGGGGGCATGTCAAAGACAGTCAGTAGGCCTTGTGGGAGACAAGGGAGTGTGCTTGTTGAAATATTTGAAGGCACGCAGTGGGGATGGGAAGGAGAAAAATACAGATCAGTACCATCACAGTATATTGGGAGCAGCAGGAAATTCATCCAGCTGCATTGTGTGGCATGGATGAAAGGCTGTATGAAAAAATCAAAAGGCATCATTCACACTCTGTGTGGATACAGCTACACGGCCCCAAATGCACTGTCTGTGTTCATGGCCATGCACCCACATGCATGTCAAAAAGGGTGCAGAGGCTGCTTCCAAACTGAATGAATGGGACTGCCTGCTCAAGGATGCACAAAATGCCTCTGCATCCCCATGCATGTAAACACAGCCTTCACACAAGCATGCGATGTGGTACGCTCATGTGAGTGGGGTATAAGAGTGTATGTCCAGGTAAAGGCTAGTATTAGTAAGTATCGTCTAGATTGCAAATTCATGATTAGTAGACCACATACAATGTGGTGCCAAGGTCTCTTAATAATTTGCAAAGAAACAATATACTGTAGCTTTGGGCTAAATTGTATGTATTTTTTTAAATAGCTTTAGATTTTTAACTGTTTTTATATTTTTGCTATATATACGCAATATTTCTTTAAACATTTAATACATAAAAAAGGGTTTCCATAGAACTTTGTAACATCTAAAGAGAACATAGCAGGTTTGCATGAAACCTCAAAAAGAGCCAGGAGGGACAAAGTAGTAGGGGCCTAGTCACTACTCTAAGGCCTTGTACACACGAGAGGATTTTGAACCAACCATCAGATCAAAATCCGCGCGGAATTCCCTCCGCGGTGACGTGTCGCGCCGTCGCCGCAAAGATGACGCGGCGACGTGCGCGACGCTGAAATATAAGGACTTCCACGCATGCGTCGAATCATTACGACGCATGCGAGGGAGGGAATTGGACGGATTGATCCGGTGAGTCTGTACAGACCACCGGATCAATCCGCTGGACTGGATTCCAGCGGATAGATTTCTTAGCATGCTAAGAAATTTTTATCCGCTGGAAATCCATCGGCCCGAAAAATATCCACGGATAAATATCCGCTGGGTCGTACACACCAGCGGATCTATCCGCTGAAACCGATCCGCGGATAAATTCCAGCGGATAGATCCTCTCGTGTGTACGGGGCCTAAAGCTGGCCATAGATGGATCAAAATTGAGCCAGTTCAGCAGGAACCGGACAATCCATCTATGGGCAGTCTGGTTGATCTATCGATCTATTTCAGTACAACCAGCCTGTTTTTTTTTTTATTCGATCGCTGCCAGTGGCTATAGCATCATCATTGTATTTTGATGGCTGGGAAACCTCCCGCTGCCAGAATACAATAATGCAGTGGAAGGGATTCCTCCACCAACATTATGTTGATGAGAAAATCAAACAACTGTCTTTCCTTCAACTTGTGGCTGAAGGAAAGAAAATTACATAATCATAGTCATTCGCTTGTGTGTGTAAATTTGCCTTGAGCTATTGAATTCTGTAAGAGGGTTTTTTACAACTATAAGTAGGAAGAAACTGGACAATTTATAAAAAAAGGACCTAACAGCTAGTACTGTCAACCTGCACCTAATGACAGTCCTTGTTTAAAGGTTTGTGTTTTAATTCAGAACTGCCAGATAAAATTAACAATACAAATTTCAAAAATGCAAAAAAAAAGAATGCAAAAGCAACCATGTGTTTATGAACTTTATCCTATACATTTCCAATGTGAGGGTCCAGCCTTTGGAGTTTTTACTGACATGTCAGTGGAGAAGGTTTACTTTATTCACAAATATATGCTTTATAGTTTTTACTAATGCAAATAAAAATCTGAATTTATATAGAAAAGTTTAAAGATTAAGCATTACTGCTGTACAATGGGTGTGATCGACAAAGATTGCTACAGCTGACCCACCCTATTTCATGTCTTTTTTGTCCTTCTTCTTGTATTTGCCCTTGATTCCTTGAGTCCCGGGCCCCCCCTTTTCATTGTATTCGTGCATATCAGATAGCTAGTCCATAAGTTGGCACGCCCCCCTTAGTCGCCACGGGGGACCACTTTTGGTGACACCTACTGTCCCACTTTTGGCAAGGGCCATAGATCGTCTCCTGACGAAGTGGCAATAGACCGCAAAACTAGTTGAGATGCCTTTCGTGACCCATAATTCCATTGTGATTCTCCCCTTCTGGGGACCTTTATACTGGTGATATGTATGGATTGCCACTATGCTTTTAATCTGTACACTATATGATTTTGTGTCGTTATTTATTGACTTTGTATTAGTAAAACTTAATTTAAATTTTTCTATACATGTGTTTCTACACTTGATTCTACTTTTTAAATCTGTACCGAGATAGTCCAGTTGCCCCCAATACTCGAATCTTTGGTTTGGGGACCAAATAATTCAGATTTCTATATCTCTAATTTTTTGGATGATGGTACTACGGATCTATAATATTTTACTTATATATCTTAGAGGCTATATTGCAATTTTATATTAAGTTTCAGAATATGTCTCTGTCTGTAGCTGAGATTTGTATATGATGTCAAATTAACCAAATTTTATGAAAATGGGTACCACAAATTAATTCTAGAAATCACAGACTTTCCAAAGGAACAACAATTTTAAACCCTTGACTATACACAATTAGACTGTTAATATTGTAGATTGTATTCATTATTTTAATGCATGTTACAATTACATTAGATTTATACCATGTGTTAATGGAAATGGCCGAGTTTCTTTATACTATTTTAGAAGAACATTTAGTTTCCCCAAGTATATCTAAAACCAAAAGTTTTTGTTAGCTCTGGATAAAGATGAGGGGTTAGAACACATACATTTTTCAGTTTTTGTGGTCAACTAGTGAGACAAGTAACAGTACTGCAAGTGAGGCAAAATATAATATTCTGAATTGTCACTGGAACAGAAATAGAGGGAAGAATCTTCCAATGGGGACACTTCTTTCAACAACAACTGTCACAGGGCCCCAAACTTTCTAAGCATTGGGTCAATTTACTTAAGGAGGACCAGATTGTATACAGTTGGAGTAGAAAACGGCCCTCAGCAGTGGTAGCAAATTACCACTAGTCTAAGATGACCTCACTTTGCCCCCTTTCATGTTGTGTCTACAAGACAGAAAGGTAAGTGAGACAATCTCTTTTCAATGCAAGCAAATCACCTCAGACAGCTGTCAAGGGAACTCAGGGCCAAATTCTCAAAAACTCTGCGTAACTTAAATTTCAGCAGTTAAGTTACACTGACTTAAAATTTCTACCTAAGTGCCTGATCGTCAAAGCACTTAGGTAGAAATTACACGCTGTGTAACTTAAGTGCCGCCGTCGTAAGGCGGTCCTCCTCTCCTGGGGGCGTTTAAAATTTAAATGAGGCGCGCTCCCGCGCCGGCCGTACTGCGCATGCGTGTGACGTCATTTTCCCGGCGTGCAGCGCGCGAACGTAATTAACGCCGGTCGGCTTTGAGAATTTCGACGGGACACTAAAGTTGCGACGGGTGAAAAAACAAATAATTATAAAAAAAAATGACAGCGTCGCTCAGCATGCATTCCTGAGAGGGAGAACTCCATGCCAATTTTCAAAGAAAAAAACGGCATGGGTTCCCCCCCCAGGAGCATACCAGGCCCTTAGGTCTGGTATGGGTTGTAAGGAGACCCCCCCACGCCTAAAAATTGACGTAGGGGGTCCCCCTACAATCCATACCAGACCCGTATCCAAAGCACGCTACCCGGCCGGCCAGGAATGGGAGTGGGGACGAGCGAGCGTCCCCCCCCTCCTGAGCCGTGCCAGGCCGCATGCCCTCAACATGGGGGGGTTGGGTGCTCTGGGGCAGGGGGGCGCACTGCGGGCCCCCCCACCCCAGAGCACCCTGTCCCCATGTTGATGAGGACAGGACCTCTTCCCGACAACCCTTGCCATTGGTTGTCGGGGTCTGCGGGCGGGGCTTATCGAAATCTGGGAGTCCCCTTTAATAAGGGGGTCCCCAGATACCGGCCCCCCACCCTAAGTGAATGGATATGGGGTACATCGTACCCCTATCCATTCACCTGGAGGCAAAAAGTAAAATGTAGTAAACACACAACACAAGGCTTTTTAAAATATTTTATTATTCTGCTCCGGATGCCCCCCCTGTCTTCGTTATTAGCTCAATTACCAGGGGGGGCTTCTTCTTCCGCTCTCCGGGGGTCTTCCGCTCTCCGGGGGTCTTCTCCGCTCTCCGGGGGGGGCTTCTCCGGACTCCGGGGGGCTTCTTCCATCTTCTCCCCTCTTCCGCTCTTGACTCGGCGAACCCCGGTTCTTCTGCAGCTCTCCGGTGCCTTCTTCTTCAGCGCTGGCTGCCTGCTATGTTTGTGTGTTAGCTCGATTTCAAACAGGCAGCCGGCGCGGTCTTCTGTGACGTCATCTTCTCTTCTGTTCTTCTCCCCTCTTCCGATGTTGCCTCGTCGCCTGTTGTCGCTGTAATGATGGAAGCGCGCCTTGCATCCCATTTATATAGGCATCACCGTCCCATCATGCTCCGGTAGGTACCCACGTGGTGGGTGCACGTGGGTAGGCACCCACCACGTGGGTACCTACCGGAGCATGATGGGACGGTGATGCCTATATAAATGGGATGCAAGGCGCGCTTCCATCATTACAGCGACAACAGGCGACGAGGCAACATCGGAAGAACAGAAGACCAGAAGACCCTGGCGTCACAGAAGACCGCGCCGGCTGCCTGTTTGAAATCGAGCTAACACACAAACATAGCAGGCAGCCAGCGCTGAAGAAGAAGGCACCGGAGAGCTGCAGAAGAACCGGGGTTCGCCGAGTCAAGAGCGGAAGAGGGGAGAAGATGGAAGAAGCCCCCCGGAGTCCGGAGAAGCCCCCCCGGAGAGCGGAGAAGACCCCCGGAGAGCGGAGAAGACCCCCGGAGAGTGGAAGAAGAAGCCCCCCCTGGTAATTGAGCTAATAACGAAGACAGGGGGGGCATCCGGAGCAGAATAATAAAATATTTTAAAAAGCCTTGTGTTGTGTGTTTACTACATTTTACTTTTTGCCTCCAGGTGAATGGATAGGGGTACGATGTACCCCATATCCATTCACTTAGGGTGGGGGGCCGGTATCTGGGGGCCCCCTTATTTGAGGGGACTCCCAGATTCCGATAAGCCTCCGCCCGCAGACCCCGACAACCAATGGCAAGGGTTGTCGGGAAGAGGTCCTGTCCTCATCGACATGGGGACAGGGTGCTCTGGGGTGGGGGGGCCCGCAGTGCGCCCCCCTGCCCCAGAGCACCCAACCCCCCCATGTTGAGGGCATGCGGCCTGGCACGGCTCAGGAGGGGGGGGGGCGCTCGCTCGTCCCCACTCCCATTCCTGGCCGGCCGGGTAGCGTGCTTTGGATACGGGTCTGGTATGGATTGTAGGGGGACCCCCTACGTCAATTTTTCGGCGTGGGGGGGTCTCCTTACAACCCATACCAGACCTAAGGGCCTGGTATGCTCCTGGGGGGGAACCCATGCCGGTTTTGAATTTAAAAATTGCCGTGGAGTTCTCCCTCAGGAATGCATACCAAATGCCGTCGCTGGAATGGGCCTTTACAAGGTTTGGCTAACTTTCCACATTGTAAAACCAGCCCTAATTTTGCGCCGGCAAATTCGGAACTTAGGCAGAAATCAAAGTGCTGAAATGCTTTGAAAATCTGCTTAAGTCCTCATTTGCTTACGCAAAGCTGGATTTCAATGAGAAATGCCCCCAGTGGCGGATGCGGTACTGCATCCTAAAATCTGACCGTGTAAGTGTCTTACACATGTCAGATTTTCTGCCTAACTTTGGAAAAAGCCTTTTGAGAATTGTTTCCAAAGTTAGGCACAGGGATACGGAGGCTGAACAGCAGTTAAGTCTGCGTATCTCTTTTGAGAATTTGGCCCTCAATTTCTTCTATATTCCTGTTAGGATGCCAATTCAAAATTTTAGATTTACCCTCACTTTCATTCCCTGTGACACTGATGTTTGGGAAAATTACAGAGAGTGAGTCTCCCTAATGGTGACACAACTTCACACCATTCTATCCAAATCTAAACTTTAAGGCAGATCTTAAAAACATGTGACCTAGTTTTATCCAGTCCCTACTATCCAAACCTGAAAAAATACTTTAGATTCACTTTAACCACTTCATGCCCACACTATAGCCGAAAGACAGCTAAAGCGTGGGCTTCCTTTGCCGGGAGGGCATACATGGACTTCCTCCCGAAATCACAGGGACCCACTGACAGCTGATGACTCATCTGTTTTTAAGGATGCAGCGGTCAGCTTCCCGGCCCGTTCTTTAACAGCCAGCTATTGTTAAAGTAGAGGTTCACCCAAAAAGTTAATTTTTAACATTAGATTGAGGCTCGTTTTGTCAAGGGGAATCAGGTGTTTTTTTTAAATCGAAGCAGTACTTACCGTTTTAGAGATAGATCTTCTCCGCCGCTTCCGGGTATGGGCTGCGGGACTGGGCGTTCCTATTTGATTGACAGGCTTCCCACGGTCGCATACATCGCGTCACGATTTTTTCGAAAGTAGATGAACGTCGGTGCAAAGGTGCCGTATAGAGCCGCACCGATGTTCGGCTTCTTTCGGCTACTCGTGACACGATGTATGCGACCGTCGGAAGCCTGTCAATCAAATAGGAACGCCCAGTCCCGAAGACCATACCCGGAAACGGCGGAAAATATCCATCTCTAAAACGGTAAGTACTGCTTCGATTTAAAAAAAAAAAAACACCCGATTCCCCTTGACAAAATGAGCATCAATTTAATGTAAAAAAAAAAAAATTCGGGTGAACTCCCGCTTTAAGGACACTGGTGGCAACGCTCCTTAAGGCTTTTGTCCAGCGTTTCTAAAGCAGTTTTTAGCTTTCTACTGTGCTAGTGTTACTTAACCCCTAATAACTGTAGTCTCTTTGGGCAGTGCCCTTTATCTGCTTTCTGCTTTCAATCCAGTGAAGAAATAATCACAACCAATGCACGAAAGAAAAAATTCAAATAGTGGGCACCTCAAGAGTGTTCCTGAATTAGGACCCATGTGTTTCTAAATGAGGCTCCAAAGACCTACATTACCGTATAATTTTTACAAAATTTAAAATTTAACCTGTCTGCCTGGCACAGCAACATATGAAGAGCCACATGCATGTGCAAGGAAGGACTGTCACAACATGTCAACTTTATTTAAACTCATTTGTACACTGAGCTTGCTTTAACTCTAAAGAAAAAAGGGCCCAACAAAAGATTTGATACATTTCTGTTAGTCAAGGTTAGGATACTGTGTACCATGTATTTAGTAAGAGAACCACTGCTGCATCATGTAGAACAGAAGTCACGCAAGAAGGATGATTTCCATTTTGGGTACAAATCATACAATATTAACGCATATAAAGTATAAATATTTATAGCACATCTACCCTTCACAGACAGAAATATGCTTTAAATACGCAATAAATATTAATTTTTACAGATAGAAGGAATTACAACCAACATACAAAAGAAGATATATGATACTCCAGTGCTAATATAACCAGAGTTAAAAAATGTAATAGGATGCAAAGAAAGTTTATAGGAAAGAGTCCCATGCACAACATTAAAACACAGACAAATCCTGGAATTACAGAGTAAAAGAAATAGCCTTGTGTAGTATATATTACAAACACACAATCTACAAATGGATATTTAAAGCCAAAGTAAACTAATTTACAAAATTGGCACCTCCACCTATAAGCTACACTATGAAACCATACTGCTTCTTAATATAGTGTATGTATACATTAGTTGATATCCTTAGATATCAAAATAATAGGATTTTTTACTCACTGTATAATTCCTTTTTCTTACTAAGGGACACAAGCCTTTAGAAATATACAGTTGTGTTTTGATGCCCCTACAGGAGAACTTGACATTAGCAAACAGAAAAATTATATGCCAGCCACAGGATAACCCCACCTCTACTAGCATACCTTAGTTTGTAGTAAGCAGTACCAAGAACACAAACAGAAACACAGCAGGTTGGGACCGGTGTTCCTCAATAGTCTCCAAAAAAGAATTTCATGGTAAGTATAAAAATCCTATTTTAATTTCTGTCCATTGAGGGACACAGACAGGACATCTTTAAGAAGTACCAATGAGAAGTGAACAACACACAATAATAGGCTCAAGAATAATAAGGACTGCCTGCAGCCCAGAAGCTACTTTTTTGTTTACCAAAGCCAGAATCTGAAATGGAAGAAGTTGAGTCCCCTATCAGATAGAGAAGCCATCAACACAACCAGATGGGCACTGAGAATCAACCTGAAACTCAAGATTTAGATAGAAGGTCACTCCCAGGAGGGAATTACTCCAACATGGAAGGGAACATTAACCAAGACTCACCAAAACAAATACAAAATTCAAAGGGAAGAAAGGACCCACAACTTGATCTGGTCAACAGAAAACTGGGGATAACCCCTAAAAAAACAAAAGAACAGGTCCCAAGAAGGAACCTTAGCACAAAACAAGTCAGGTGAGAAAGATCAGCCTGTTTACATGGGAAGGCCATTTTACACTTGATCCTCTAGAATCAAGGGGATGAACACTCTGTGATTAAAGAGGTTAGCTGGTCAAAGACAATTTTACAAGACTTGCAAGAGAAAATTTGGTAACGGCAAAGAATATATAACAACCCACAAAAAAGTGATTCCTAAGATCGCTAGAGATCTCAGAGGTTTGATCCATCAAAGTCAATGCAAATGAAGGGGTGGGTGCATGGGAGGCACCCCCAAAAGGGTAGGCAGGTCCAAAAATGTGACCTTTGCTCCAAACTAGTGAAGTAAAATCACCAGACTGAATTGAAGATCAAGCTAATACATCCCCTTTGGCAAACAAGAGGTGTCGCTTAAAAATGGGGTATGTTGCTCCCAAACCCTGAATAGGGGCTAGGAGAAGCTTTTCCTACACTCAATTGACTGCACTAGTCCAAAGGGCAAGACCAACTGCACTTAAAAAAAAGTCATACCCTGCTTTATTCATCTGAAAAACAGAGGAACAGATCATCCCTACCTGGGACCTCCTCTTTGACACTCTTCATGTACTAGGCTGGGCTTAGTCCTAGAGGATCAATAAAGTGAAGAAGACTGTTTTCTCCTTAAGATTTGTACAGTCTGATGCAAAAGAAGTCACTGGGACCCCCCAGAAGAATCCTGCTAAACCTGCCTATGCCTGACCACAAGTTGTGGGTCTAAGAAAGATCCTGATCCCCCAGACCCAGCAAAACATCAGTAGCTAAGCATCAAGGGACAGGAATTATAGCAGTACCAATAAGTGAATTTTCCTTATTAAGGGCAAAATGAGTAAAGGCATCTGAAGAACCTCCCTCAAGAGACTGCGGATCAGCAAAAGGAGGACAATTCAGGAAGACACATGGGCTGGAAGGCTCCAGTAGTGATCTCCTGACGCACAAATTTGAGGAAAGTTATAATCTGTCTGTTGCATACTATACAATAAAAATATAAAAAGCCCTTGCTGTGTACACAGAGAGAAAGCACATACAATTGTGTTGGAAGCTTCCTAAGTTTATTCTAAGAACAACAAAGCTACAGCTAACAGATGAGCGTAGGTCACATGCCAGCTAGCTACCCAGCAGCCAGGGTCATTCCTGGCAGTATGAATATTAACTCATTTTTTTTCATGAGAACACAGCGGAAGAATGGAATCTTTAAGGGAAAACCCTACACATATAACACATATAAAATACAGTCTCTAAAGCATCACAGCAAATAAATCAATGAACCATAACCAAATGATAAAATGCCTAACTAGAAAACAAACTAAATGATAGAAAACCTAACTAGCAAATAAGTATAATACATTATATAAAGAAGGCAGCACAAGATTGAAGAGGTAACATGAGTAACAGAGTCTGAATAATGCATGGATGATCAGGCAGGAGGAGCAGGAAACAAGTCAGGAAAAGGAGAGGTTAAATGGGGCAGGTTCAAGCAGGTGGAAGAAGGTCAGGATTAGGAACAGACTAACAGGTCACAACTAAAAAACGAAACAAGGGGCACACAGGCAGAACACCTAGGCAAGATGGAGTAGCAGAGGAGGGACAAAATACCCTCCCAGCAGCCACCATGACAATAACTAATTGTTAAGAACTGATGGCTGCTAAGAGATACCCACTTGTGCACACCAGAACTACAACCTACAGGTCTGGGAACCACAGTGCCACCAGCAGGTGATCCAATTCCTCACACATGATCAACTAGGCAGGGGTCTACATCAACGGTGAAGAGTTTAAAAACAAAAAGGCACAAGTTTGTCCAGTTCAAACCAACATAGAAAAAAACCCACACACAAATAGAAAACCTCCATATATAAAATTCAATGCCCACAATTGATCCAGAGGGCAAAAATGGCAATAAAGCATTATCTAATTTGATTCAGTGGGGGGAAAAAATCCTTAAATCTATTTTCCTTCAGACGTAAAGAGTGCCCCCTTGTCCTCTGTGATGACCTTAAAGTGAATAACTCTACATCAAATTCACTTTACAGGCCACTTATGTATTTATACATGTCGATCATATCTTTCCTTAATCTCCTCTTCTGCAGAGAGAATAAATTCAGTTCAGCTAATCATTCCTCATAGTTGAGGTCCTCCATGCCTCTTATCAGTTTGGTCACTCTTTTCTGCACTTTTTCCAGTTTCCCAATTATTTTATTCTTTTTGTGAACTGGTGCCCAAAACTGAACTGCATATTCCAGATGAGGTCTTACTAATGATTTGTATAGGGGCAAAATTATCTCTCTCTCTCTCTCTGCGGTCCATACCTCTTTTAATACAAGAAATACAAGAAAGGATTTTGTTTGCTTTGGAAACCACAGCTTGTCATTGCATGCCATTATTAAAGTGTAAGTAAATCCCCCTATCATTTTCATCAAAGGAAGCTGCCATCTTCCTCTGTTTAAACCTCTGTTTAATCTACAACTGCCATAGTGCTGCACATGTGATCAGTTTAGACATAAGCCACTGGATGGCTTGACAGTTTGGTTGAGAGCACAACCAATGGTAGTGTTACATTTCCACCAATCTCCCCAGTTGTACTCCCCCTAGTATATATGATGCATGCATATTTTAGCCCCCAAGTGCATAACTTTACATTTGTCAACATTAAACCCCATTTGCCACAGTTGCCCAATTAAACAGTGCATTGAGGTTGGCTTGTAAGTTACAGACATCCTGTAAGGATGTTTGTGCACTGCGTAGTTTGGTGTCATCTGCAAAGACTGAAATGGTACTTTTAATCCCAAACCCATTTATAAATATATTAAAAAGTAAGGGTCCCAACACTGAACCTTGGGGTACACCACTAACAACCCTTCAGAGTATGAATCATTAACCACTCACTACTCTTTAAATATGGTCTTTTTGACAGTTTTGTTTCTATTTACAAACTGATTTTTTCAAGCCTGTAGACTGTACCTTACACAGTAGCTTACACAGTGGGGCACATTGGAGTTTCTCTTCTCTTTGGCCCACTGAGTTGGGCTTGACACCAAATCCGAAAGATAAGGTGACGGTCCTGGGGGTTACCCTGGACGAAAAACTAAGTATGATTCCCCAGGTTAGACAATCGGTTTCGAGAGCCTCCCATTTTCTACGACTTATCCGCAAGGCCAAACATCTCCTGACCCAAGACCAGAGGAAAGACTTAGTCCAGGCACTAATTATTTCTCGCCTTGACTTTTCAAATGGAGTCCTACTAGGCATTCCAATGAAATGGTCTAAAACTGCAGCTGGTGCAGAATCAAGCAGCCAGGCTTGTCTACAATCTCCAAAAGCAAGACCATATCAGCCCTGTGCTCAAAGAACTTCACTGGCTCCCTGTTACAAAACGGGTCGATTTTAAAATCCTCTGTCTGATCTACAGGGGCTACCACCAGCTGGGCCCACAGTTCCTATCAGATCTGACTCCACACTATATACCTAGACGCTGTCTTCGCTCAGCCGACACAGCTCTACTCATTGGCAATACTGACAGGCTAATTTCTGACAGGAAAACGGATTGGCTCCGTGGGGGCGACTCTCTGGAACCAAATCCTGCTTAACATTCGCATCTCCCGAAGCCTATATGCGTTCAGGAAGAAGCTGAAGACCTGGCTATTCTGCCCAGCATTTCAATCCTAGGCCAATTTTTCTTCGCTGATTTCTTGTTTTTTTTCCTCCCTTCTCTTTTATTTATGCTCCCCTCGCCAGAACATCCAGGCTATTTTGTCACAAAGCGATTTGGCACCACCGACCGGTGGTATATGCACGCTTCCCAAATAAATAGTAATAAATAAATAAATTATTGCTTGGTGTTTTTGCAAAAGATCACAAGGCTATCCCATGTGATAATTTAATGTAGCAGCTTTTAACAAAGAAAATGTCATGTTTTTTTTTTGGGCAGTACAGGGTAATTATTTTCTTTGGGACTATTGATTATTTTGACAAAGTCTTAATCAAAGGTAGATACCTTTCGTGTCCTGATGAAGCTCAAGTTACCTGTCATTTAAATGATCATAAAGGCTCTGTCATTTGTCAGGTTACAATAGAGACTTAGCACTGGGATGGGGGAGAGCTTTATATCGACTTAGAATGGTCACACAATCTGAGTGTAATTCAGTGCAATTTTCTTTACATTTATCATTTTACTATTTATATAGTGTGAGTGCCTACATACACAATCTGATCAATTTATGTCCAATCTGGTAGGCCCTTAAGTTCCCTAGTTGTCAGTGAACCTAATGTAGACATGACAATAAAAGTGTAGAGAGTTTTACAGACTCCCCCCAAAAGTCAAAATGGTCCTCACATGACACAAAGGAACTGATGTAAAGACAACCACAGAGTGCCTGCACTTTATCAGTAATAGTTCATACACTTTGTTGGACTTGACTGTAAATACTATAGTAAATCTTAATTGTTATCACCACCACACAGTGGAGGTAAAGAATCTACTGTCCACAAAACTTTTGGCTTGTGCGATTCCAGTTTTGTTTTCTGACATTTAAAGAAAAACTAAAGACACAGGGCCGGATTCAGCAAGAATTTACGCCGGCGTATCTATAGATACGCCGCGTAAATTCAAAGCTGCGCCGGCGTATGTTCTTTCTGTATTGAGAAAGCAAGATACGCCGAAATTAGGCTAAGATCCGACTGGCGTAAGTCTCTTACGCCGTCGTATCTTAGGGTGCATATTTACGCTGGCTGCTAGGTGGCGCTTCCTTCGTTTTCGGCGTAGAATATGCAAATGATCTAGATACGCCGATTCACAAACGTCGTTTGCGTAAGGCTTTTCCGGCGTAACGTTGCTCCTGCTTCTATGAGGCGTAGGCAATGTCAAGTATGGATGTTGTTCCCGCGTCAATTTTTAATTTTTTACGTCGTTTGCGTAAGTCGTTCGCGAATAGGGCTGGACGTAATTTACGTTCACGTCGAAACCAATACGTCCTTGCGGCGTACTTTGGAGCAATGCACACTGGGATATGTACACGGACGGCACATGCGCCGTTCGTAAAAAACGTCAATCACGTCGGGTCACCACCCATTTACATAAAACATGCCCCCCTCATCCTCATTTGAATTAGGCGCGCTTACGCCGGCCCCATTTACGCTACGCCGCCGTAACTTAGGAGGCAAGTGCTTTGTGAATACAGCACTTGCCTCACTTACTTACGGCGGCGTAGCGTAAATACGATATGCTACGCCGCCGTAACAATGCGCGATTCTACCTGAATCTAGCCCACACTGTTTAATTTACATTTTCTGTTCTATTTCTGTATGTGGATGATGGCACTGTAATTATTTTAATAAAAAATTAATCTAAGTACATTTTTCCTCATCAATATACAGCTGTCACATGACCCAGATTTTTCCCAGCCTGTCTGCAGGGAAACATAAGCAGGGGGAGCTTCTAGTCCTCTGCTGCTGGTCACATAAAAAAAAACAGCCTTTGGAATACAGAGTAAAAATAAATAAATAATATGAATAAAACGGTTGTAAACTGGGCTAAAATATATATTTGAAACAAAATATTTATTATTTTGTGAAAATAACATGGTGTGGGTGGATTTCTGCCTGTCACAGGCTGTGTCATGTCCCTCCAGCCTGTGTCTTAGAATAAGAGGGAGGTGAGGCCTAAAAAAAAAAAAAATCTACAAGTAATATGCCTTCCCCATTGTGTTTAGCTGGTTAGTGGGCATGGCGGAAGAGGGGTGAAGTGGGCTGTCATTTACCACTGTGTATGCACCCACATTTGTGACTCCAAGTCACATGGGCTGCTCAGATGCAATAGGGAGGAATTGGTCAGCATAGAAACTCACTGAAAAGTGGGCACGTGCAGAGTTGCCACCACAGCTGCAAAATCCCAGCGTTGGGGACATAAAAAAAGTTGGACATAGAGAGCGGCAGGATCAACCAGGTTTTCTGCAGATCACAGAAAACAAATCTCATAGTGACTGAGTGAGTATAAACAGCACGTAATACACCATTTATTGATAGTTTTTTATGATGTGGGTTTAGTGACACTTTAAGGCTACAGTCAAAATACGTAAATTCATTTAAATAAGAATTTACATCCAGAGAGTAATCAGATTTTTGAGGAAACAATGTAGCCACAAAGAATCGGCTTAGATGGTCTTAAAAAAATAAAACTTCTGCACCTCTGTTTTAATAAAAAAAAAGCATAACAAAACATTTGGTTGCCTGTGGAACTTACGTCTCCACCTTTTGTTTACTAGAATTACAGAATGCAATCATGTATATGCATGTTTGAAAAAAAAAAAATCCTTCTGCAGAAATACTTCAGCTCAGCTCTGAATCTGAAATAACACAACATAATATCACTGGAACAATGCAGCTTACTTTGTTCAGTGCTCCAGCTCCCGTCAGAATAATATGAGAGTTTTCAACCTGAATTGTTCTTTGACCCAGTCTGACCAAATATGCTCCAATCCCAATTGCTCGACAAGTTACCTATAAAGGCAAACAGACAATATACTGTATAACCAACATAATAATAATAAAGGATATCTAAATCCCAGAACTAAAATTAAATATATTGCAGCGTACAGTCCTTGTATGTGGTGACTGCATTTGTTTCTTTTTTTTCTCCAAGAACATTTTCAGCAAATACAGAAAATACACATTGTTCTTACCAAAAATGCCATGTTCTTGTCACTTCCTGTGAGCTGCACCTTTCTAGCAATCCTCCGTAAACTACCAATTGCCCTGTCTCCAATTTAATGGAGAAAAAGATACAGATATGTTTGTGTCTTAATCAGGAGACAAGCCTAGGGTGACAACCATGGTCCCCCTCCATAGATACAGTGGAGGAGTGATGTAGCCACTCAGGAACAGCAAGTGTGTTATTTGCAGGTGAAAATAAACCAAAAGTAGTTTGAGTGAAAAAAAACAAATATAGGCACCACACAAAGGACTAGTAAGCTGCAGTATATTACATCTTTGGTTTGGGCTTTGATACATTTTAGAAGTCCTCATACTTGGTGCCGGTTCAGACAGGGGCAACCCAACTTACAGCGCGACTTGAAGTTGCCTCCAGGATAGGCGACTTTGGCTGTGGCCAATCACAGAATAATCAGCTCTGTGGGAGCTCTGTGGGAGGGAGGGGTTTGCCCGAGTAAACCATTTTCTTTTTCTGTAAAGTTGCTTTAGTTAAGAGAGTGATCCGACTTTGGAGGCAACTTCCATTGAAATCTATGGGTACAAGTCGGATAGAAGTCAGATTGAAGTAGTACAGGAACCTTTTTTAAAAGTCGGAGCGACTTCAGTAGTGTACATTAAGATGGCTCCCATTCACTTCAATTGATTTTCTCATGTCGCACTACTTGGGGCAACACAAGTCACGGTAGTGTGAACCGGCACCAACAATCAGTCTTGAGTAATTTATTTTGGGCAGGAAATTAAATGTACTCTTTTATATTACATATACCCTGTTTATAATTGTTTTCTATAATGTGTAAGCTTACATTGCCATATATGAGCTATACACAAAAATCACAGAAATACAATATTTAGATGAAATCCTTCTCAGTAATCTTTAATACGAAAATAGGTAACGTGATTGCAAAAAAAATTGAAATAATTACTATTTTGGAAGGAAAAATAATTGTTTTTATTTTTGGCGACAATGGCTGACCATACTTCCATATCTTTTTCCAGACTCTGTTTTACCTTCATTCTAGTCTCAGGTGCGGGGGGGGCTCATACGTCCTTTTGTATTTTTTAGAATGTATAAAAAAAATAAAAAATCTAATACAGAACAAGACCCTCTTCTTCTGGACTGTGGAAGAAGGATAGATTTTGCAACTTATGTGCAGAGATTCCACCAATAGAGAGCCAGTGTGTGACCAACCTATATATGATGTCAATTTTGGATGGAATTATTTTTTTAAACGCCAATGTTTTTGAATTATGTAAAATGGACAATTCACAATTTGGTTAAATAAAGTTGTAGGTATAGTGCAGGTAAACTATTAATATGTCTATTAGGTGAATATACAGCTTGTGGATAAGTTGTTACTGTCCATTAGGTGTCACTGTTTGTTTACTTTTGTTAGCATCCTGTTCTTGTGTCTAGCCGTTTAGATGGTTACATTGGGATCAGAGGTTAACATATATCATATTTTTTTTGTGTCCAGTGTACAATAAAGCTCATTTCAATATATTTTCAAATAGTTTAAAGTGAGAACCATGAGAATTTGTATGAAAAAATAATAATAGGTATATGCTAAACCTGTCCTAAAATAGAAATGATGGCTGGAACACATTATTATTGTTAAACCAAATAGCATGTAACTGCATGATAAATTTCCATGCTGAATGTCATTAGTTTACTGCTAACTGAGCCTAACTCCAACTTGTTTTTTATTTAATTTGAGATAAAATGCAGTATAGTTAACATTTACTTATTTGTTTTTATGTTGGTCTGTAATTTCATTGATGAAATTTCCTTTACACCCTGAGACTCCATGACAAGAAATGGGAAAAAATGCTCTAACCAGGACTGGAAGGAATGGGCAGCTATAAAAATTATTATCAGACATTGCTTGCGCTACTAAATATGTGTTGTTTGTTCTCTGTGTTGATGCTGAAGATTTTCCTATCACTTCCTGTCCTGACAGGAAATAAGGGGGAAATCTCCACAACAGTGGCATAAATAGCAATAAAAACAAGATGGAAATGTTTAAATTTTTCCTCACACTATCCAAAATAAAATAAAACATACAGTTAGGTCCATATATATTAGGACACAGGCACAATTTTCATACTTCTGACTCTGTATTCCACTAGAATAAAATTAAAACAAAACAATCCAAATTAATTTGAAGTGCAGACTTTCAGCTTTAATTCACAGGGTTAAACATAAATACCAAGTACAATATTTAGGAACTGCAATCATTTTTATACACAGTCCCCCCATTTTCAGGGGCACAAATGTAATTCGACAAATAATAAATAATCATAAATAAAATATATTTTTTTATATTTTGTTGAGAATCTTTTACTGACAATGACTGCCTGAAGTCTGGAACCCATGGATATTACAAAAGACTGGGGGGCAGATTCACGTAGAAATCTGTTACGCTGCGGCGGCGTAACGTATCCCATTTACGTTACACCGACGCAGGTTTACAGCGCAAGTGCCTGATTCACAAAGCACTTACCTGTAAACTTGCGGCGGCGTAGCATAAATCTGCTTGGCGCAAGCCCGCCTAATTCAAATGGGGCGGAGACCTCTGATGAAGCCACGTGACGTGGCGTAACATGTAAGGGACGGGCTCACTATAGGAACTCACCAGGAAGCTGTGATCAGCTGTTTTTCCTTTCGTTTTACTCTGTTTTGAATTGTAAATGCAGCGTTTTTTTACAATAAACCAGCCCTGGTTTTACTACACTATGGGCTACCTTTTTATTCCTCCATGCTGAGCACCATCGATATCCACTAGAAGTTTGGAGCTGACAGTACACAGGACACAGTACATAGGACGTCCTGGACATCTATACTCAGATGCAGATCCAACAGCACCCCCTATGGACATCCATATAATCAAGGCTTGATTACTTCTTTGGGAAGGTAAGCGCTCTGTGAGCACAAATCTTTGAAGATCTGCATTGGAAGATCCCTGAAATCACCACATCACTGTTTTGGAGAGCTATATTGCTTTGTGGAACTGTTTATTGCATTGATTGATGCTTATTTTATTCATTTTATGCAGTCTATTTGAGGCTCCTCAATTAGCCCACAGATCTCAGGACTTATAGAGATCATATTTGTCTGCTGACAGTTCACAACATCACAGCTGTTTGCTATATATATTTTTTTCACTTGCCACATGCTGGTCAGGATTATCATTCATGATTATTGTTTATTTTTGGCACTGTGGTTTTATTCTTAGTTTATGATCAGTTTGGCTCACTGACCATCACTTTTTGATACACAGTCATTATTATTGCGCTTATCACTTCATCTTTCATCACTCTACTGTATTTATTCACATATATACATTAATAGATTGAGCAGCAATTTAATTATTTTTAGATACTTTATATCACATAACATTATTTTATTCTCATCTTTTATTTGGTAGGCGCGAGAGCACCCCCACACTTCTATGTAACACAGTTACACCTGTCGGATCTTAGGGCTATCTATGCGTAACTGATTCTATGAATCAGGCGCATAGATACGACAATCGTATCTCAGAGATACGACGGCGTATCAGGAGATAAGCCGTCGTATCTCTTTTGTGAATCTGGCCCTGGGTTTCCTCCTTTCTGATGCTTTGCCAGGCTCTAACTGCAGCCGTCTTCAGGTGTTCTTTGTCTGTGGGTATTTCTGTCTTTAGTTTTGCCTTCAGCAAGTGAAATGCATGCTCAATTGGGTTGCAATCAGGTGATTGACTCGGCCATTGCAGAATATTCCACTTCTTTTCCCATCAAAAGCTCCTGGGCTGCTTTTGCAGTGTATTTTGGATCATTGTCCATCTGTACTGTGAAGCACTGTCCAATTAACTTTGCTGCATTTGGCTGAATCTGGGCTGACAGTAAATCTCTAAACACTGCAGAATTCATCCGGATGCTTCTGTCACATCATCAATAAACACCAATGACCCAGTGCCACTGGAAGCCATGCATGCCCATGCCATCACACTGCCTCCACCATGTTTTACAGATGATATGCGCTTTAAATCATGAGCTGTTCCAAGCCTTCTCCACACTTTTTTCTTCCCGTCATTCTGGTACAGATTAATCTTAGTTTCACCTGTCCAAAGAATGCTTTTCCAGAACTGGTCTGGCTTTTTTAGATGTTTTTTGCCAAAGTCTAATCTGGCTTTTCTATTCTTCAGGATTATGAATGGGTTGCACCTTGTGATGAACCCTCTGTATTTGCTCTTGTGAAGTCTTCTCTTGATTGTAGACTTTGACAAAGATACGCCCACCTCCTGGAAAGGGTCCTTCACTTGTCTGGATGTTGTGAATGGGATTTTCTTTACCATAGAGAGGAACCAGCGATCATCCACCACTGTTGTCTTTTATGGACATCCGGCCTTGTTATGTTGCTGAGCTCACCAGTGCGTTCTTCTTTCCTCAGAATGTACCAAACTGTTGCTGTTGTCTGATGGATTTGTTTTGTTTCTGAAGCCTTACAATTGCCGGTTTCACTTGCATGGACAGTTCCATTGAACACATGATGTAGGTTCACAGCAATAGATTCCATATGCAAATACCACACTTAGAATCAACTCCAGACCTTTTACCTGCTTAATTGATGTAATGAAGGAGTAGCCCAAATCTAGCAATGAAACAGCTTTTGATTCAATTGTCCAATTACTTTTGGTCCCTTGAAAAAGGGGAGATGGCTATTCTTAAGAGCTGCAATTCCTAAACCCTTCCTCCAATTTGGATGTACAGTAGGTGAACGCGATATTGTGTCAATCTCGCTCCCTTTCTCAGCGAGATTGACCACCTACGAGCCCCATCGCGGGAGCCAGCGCCGAGCTGGCTTGCCGCGATGGAGACAGAGCCGTCATAGAAGCGACGGGAGATCCGACTTGGATTCCCGCCAATTCTACACGTGTGCGGCGTTTGTTATGAATCCTGAGGGGGAAGTCCCCGCCGGATTTTAAATAAAAATCCGGCATGGGTTCCCCCCTCAGGAGCATACCGGGCCCTTAGGTCTGTTATGGGTTGTAAGGAGAGCCCCCCTACGCCGAAAAAAACGGCGTAGGGGGTCCCCCTACAATCCATACCAGACCCGTATCCAAAGCACGCTACCCGGCCGGCCAGGAAGGGAGTGGGGACGAGCGAGCGCCCCCCCCCCTCCTGAGCCGTACCAGGCTGCATGCCCTCAACATGGGGGGGTTGGGTGCTCTGGGGCAGGGGGGCGCACTGCGGCCCCCCCACCTCAGAGCACCCTGTCCCCATGTTGATGAGGACAGGGCCCCTTCCCGACAACCCTGGCCGTTGGTTGTCGGGGTATGCGGGCGGGAGGCTTATCGGAATCTGGGAGCCCCCTTTAAATAAGGGGGCCCCCAGATACCGGCCCCCCACCCTAAGTGAATGGATATGGGGTACATCGTACCCCTAACCATTCACCTGTAGGAAAAATGTCAAAGTTAATAAACACACCACACAAGGGTTTTTAAAATAATTTATTTTTCTGCTCCGGAGGCTCCCCCTGTCTTCTTTATTAGCTCTTTTACCAGGGGGAGCTTCTTCTTTGACGTCTTCGGGTGGGTGGGGGCCGCCGTCTGGTTCTCTTCCACCGCCGGGGGGGGTCGCTTTTAAAAAAGCCCCCACCCCCCGGCGGGTTTCCTCCGGCGTCTTCGGCGGGGGGGCTTCTTCTTCCGCTATCCCGACGGGTCTTCTCCGCTATCCGGGGGGTCTTCTCAACTCTCCGGGGGTCTCCTATGTTCGCCGCTCTCCGCTGTTGACTCGGCGCACCCCGGTTCTTCCTCTCGCTGTCCGGTGCCCACGTGGGTAGGTATCACATGGGTAGGTACCAGAGCATGATGGGATTGTGAGGTCTATATAAATCCGATGCAAGCCACGCACTTGTCATTGAAGCGAGGAAAGGCGACGTGTCAACATCGGGAGAAGGAGAGAAGTGAAGAACATGACGTCACAGCACGGAAGAAGAACTCACAGCACGGAAGGAGAAGAAGACGTACAGCACGGAAGAAGGCACCGGACAGCGAGAGGAAGAACCGGGGTGCGCCGAGTCAACAGCGGAGAGCGGCGAACATAGAAGGAGACCCCCGGAGAGTTGAGAAGACCCCCTGGATAGCGGAGAAGACCCGTCGGGATAGCGGAAGAAGCCCCCCCGCCGAAGACGCCGGAGGAAACCCGCCGGGGGGTGGGGGCTTTTTTAAAAGCGACCCCCCCCCGGCGGTGGAAGAGAACAAGACGGCGGCCCCCACCCACCCGAAGACGTCAAAGAAGAAGCTCCCCCTGGTAAAAGAGCCAATAAAGAAGACAGGGGGAGCCTCCGGAGCAGAAAAATTAATTATTTTAAAAACCCTTGTGTGGTGTGTTTATTAACTTTGACATTTTTCCTACAGGTGAATGGTTAGGGGTACGATGTACCCCATATCCATTCACTTAGGGTGGGGGGCCGGTATCTGGGGGCCCCCTTATTAAAGGGGGCTCCCAGATTCCGATAAGCCTCCCGCCTGCATACCCCGACAACCAACGGCCAGGGTTGTCGGGAAGGGGCCCTGTCCTCATCAACATGGGGACAGGGTGATCTGAGGTGGGGGGGCCGCAGTGCGCCCCCCTGCCCCAGAGCACCCAACCCCCCCATGTTGAGGGCATGCAGCCTGGTACGGCTCAGGAGGGGGGGGGGCGCTCGCTCTTCCCCACTCCCTTCCTGGCCGGCCGGGTAGCGTGCTTTGGATACGGGTCTGGTATGGATTGTAGGGGGACCCCCTACGCCGTTTTTTCCGGCGTAGGGGGGCTCTCCTTACAACCCATAACAGACCTAAGGGCCCGGTATGCTCCTGAGGGGGGAACCCATGCCGGATTTTTATTTAAAATCCGGCGGGGACTTCCCCCTCAGGATTCATAACAAACGCCGCACACGTGTAGAACTGGCGGGAATCCAAGTCGGATCTCCCGTCGCTTCTATGACGCGCTTGCTGGGATGTGCTGTCACTATTCCAGTGAGTGCGAGATGTCTGCGAGATCTCGGCACCATGTCGCCGAGAATCAGCGCGATGCTGTCGTGCTAAAAACACAATATCACAAACACCTACTGTACATACCCTCAAATTAAACCTGAGAGTATGCACTTTGAGCCCATTATATAACTATAGCTTGAATATGTTTTGGTAAATATCAGAAAAAAATAGAATTGTGCCTTTGTCCAAATATATATGGACCTAACTGTAATCTGGGTTTTAAGACATTTAATGATATACACTGTAGGTAATTCTCCTCACACAACCTGAAATCTGGATCTCTATGGATGAGCTAAACATTTCATTGCTAGCACATCTAACTAGTCCCCAGTAAAAGGCTTCTCTTTGGTACCTCTCCACTCCTTTTATTGTCTTACAGTGCAGACAGTAGACATTTTTTGCATACACATTACACATTCCCTGCATAGGTACTACCCTATTAAGCTCAAAGCCTGTGTTTTTGTAAAAATGTCATAAAATAAGGAGACAAAACAGGCTTGCATGCACAAAATCCTTACGCGACATTCAGCTTATGTGTTTTTGGTTTGTTTTGAAAAGGTGCTTTAATACAATCCATTAACTGCTTTTTGTTTTTACCAGATTAATCGTGATGACTTCTTCATAAGCCAATGATGATTCTCCGGCAATCATACCAGAGCCTCGAAGATTCTCTACTCCGAGGCCTTCTTCCTTACCAATGATATCTGTTATTTTGTACCTGGAGGTCGAAAACAAAATCATAAATTTGTTGTATCCTGCATACAGTAAATATCATTTCAAAGTGACAAACATGCAAACTATTTAGTGGCACCAACATCTTTTAAAGCGTTTTCTAAAAGTCGTAACATTTAAAGCACTATAGCAATATCACTCTGCCCCCATTCACCCTGAGTGCTTTGTTGCTTGAATCTCTAAAACTTAACAATCCAAATCCCATGCTTTTCAATTGCCCAGTTCACATTTGAAAATTCAGGCGCCTATAGCTGACTGCTCTATGCAAGTAACACTCACATTGTCCTTAATACAATCCACACACCACGCCCTCAGAGATATTTAGCTACCTCCAAATCTGAAACTATGCGCAATCCACCTAAAGCACACAAATTCCTTTTTAATGTCTTTGCAACTCCTTAGCAAAGGGTATAGTATGTTCTTCCTAATTTATGGATCTTTTCTAATAAGCGACTGTCAACATCCCCCTCCTTATACATCCCAATGGGAATATATAAGCAACCCCCCTAAGCCACACCAAAAGATTCAAATCCTGGACATAACTGTAAATAGGTCACTGACATTCTCATTCAATTAGGCAATTACAAAGTAACACTCAGGCCCCTTACACACGAGGGGATCTCCGCTGGAAACGGTCCGCCGGACCGTTTCCAGCAGAGATTCCTCCTCCGGATTTGGATCCGATGGCTTGTACTCACCATCGGATCAAAATCCGCGCGGAATTCATCCGCGGTGACGTGTCGCGCTGTCGCCGCGATGATGACGCGGCGACGTACGCGACGCTGGAAGGTAAGTACTTCCACGCATGCGTCGAATCATTACGACGCATGCGAGGGAGGGGAGCGGACGGATTGATCCGCTGAGTCTGTACAGACCACCGGATCAATCCGCTGGACCCGATTCAAGCGGATAGATTTCTTAGCATGCTAAGAAATTTATATCCGCTTGAAATCGATCGGCCCGAGAAATCTCCGCGGATAAATATCCGCTAGGCCGTACAGACGACCGGATTTGTCCGCTGGAACTGATCCGCGGATCAATCCCAGCGGATAGATCCGGTCGTGTGTACGGGGCCTCAGATGGTACTTCACAAACTGGCTAAATAGTACTTAAAATGGCTAAATTAATTTGGGCACCTTGGACCTTTGCTGTAGTTGTGTAGTAGTGGGCATACTAATACATATCTGGTGGGATTGCACCTGAATTTAAAATTTCTGAACCAGAGTGTACCTAATGGTATATACTGTCCTGTCCTAGCAGCATCCCTATTAACACCAATAAAGCCCTCAATCTCCAGTGCCGACAAAGTCAGGCTTCTGATCTGGATTTTCCTGGCAGCCAAAAAAAAAACCTGGACAAAGCCTGGTGGTCTGTAACCCCAATGGTCATGCAGGTCAACCAAAAAATGACATGGTATCAGGCCAATGCAAAGCTGGCAGCCATTCTTCACAATAAAGTCAGGAACAAAAAAAAAAAAAAAGATTTGGACTCCATGGACCTCACATTATTTTTCTAGAGACATTATTGACTTCAAGCTGCCAAAAATTTCACTAATATATTTTAAAGCGAACACTGTAGTGATGCAAATGTGTATATATAGGGAACAATCCAAACCTTCTGTATGTTATGATTTAATAGTACTTATATTATTCAGTCATGTAAGTTTGTAAGAAGTGCAAAACAGACATTTTTTTGACAATATTCAAAATTCTTACTAATGCTTGTAATAAGGTAAAATTGGGAGCAGTAGGCCTCACAATATCTGGCCAACTGCTCTAAATGGGACCACATGCATAGTGGCATGCTACAGAGTATTAACTGGCAAAGAGCAAGTAAACATTCCAAAATATACAAATATTTACCTTGATTCTCCTCCATCCTCCACATGTTCACAGTGCACAGAATTTAAAGCACTAACTTTTTTGTAATCCTGAGGCGTTAAATATAGATATTTAAAACCCTAAAATAAATAATAGATGTTAGCAATGTATACAAACATGTGACCCTACAGTAATATATGACTAGTGTAAAGCTTGGGTGTACTTAGTGATAATCATAAAAGTGAGCTACCTTAATGAGAACGAGCCATGCAAAATTACAACCGAGGGCTACCAAGGATGAGTGCAGGGAACAGAGGGCAATGGGCACCTAACTATTCAAAATCTCCCTCTTCAGTTACTGATTCCATGCTGTAGTAAAGGCAACTCCAAACAAATATTAGTGCTGCAGCATTGTCTGAACATAAATGCATGCAGCACGGTTCAGGTATTGGGGCTAAAACCTGCCCCGTTAAAAAGGACTGCCCACTGCCTAGCACTCCCCTCCTCTACTCCTGATGTTTGCAGACCCCTGGACACTGCCCTATATACTACTTACACTGGTCAGAACTCAGAGCAGCCAGCCAAGCTAGCACTGAGGCCAAGCAGGCTTAAAACAATTCGAGCAGGTGAGCCTGTAGTACCAGATGTTCTGCCTTGCATCAGATTTGTGGGGGTGACTTATTATTCCCCAGACATGAAAAAATTGTGAATGAAAGCTAACGATTAAGGTAGATTGTGTTTATATTTTTAAAGTGATATACGTTTTATTCGATTTTTCTAAGTTTTCTTCATGCTGTCCTCGTCCTTACTTTTTATTAGGGGCTTGCTTGTTAAAGCGGAGTTCCACCCAAAAGTGGAACTTCCACTCATTTGTCTCCTCCCCCCTCTGGTGCCACATTTGGTGAATTACATCACAGCTCGGCTCCCTCCTCCTTCCCTCCCCGCTACCAGGCCATTAGGAGAGCGCAGCGGTGCCTCGCACATGCACAGTAGGGACCTGGCTTGAAGCCATAATGCTACACTGCTGGGTTTCCTTACCCGCAGTCTCGGCACCCACCGAAATCGCTGCACTCCAGGACAGGTAAGTGTCCTATTATTAAAAGTCAGCAGCCGGAGTATGTGTAGCTGCTGGCTATTTGTTTTTGCAAAAGGGGGGGGGGCGGACCTCCTCTTTAAGTTCTTAAAAAATAGAAAAGGGGCATTGAAACCCATTGATCTTTTTTTTAAACAAAAGAGCAACCCATTGATCTTGATTATCTTCCATGCTGTTAAGGTAGATCTCAAAAGGTTGCCTACCTTGGGTCTACATGAATACATGATTTCATTCCAATGTAAAAAAGCAATCAATGAATAATTCTTTAACTATAAATGCTCAACATGAATTGGACAGCTGAATACTTTGTCTAATCAGAAATACTTTGTCTAATCAGTGAGGCAGGACACTCTGCAGCGAGTCTGCTCTCACTTACTCCCTAGGTGCTTCACAGACAGGAAGGGTTTTTCCAACTCCCTGCCGCAGGACCAGAGGACCAGCGTTTCTCCTCTCCCCCCTTGGCCTCCCTCCTTACCTCGCCTCGCCAGCTTCACCTCCCGTGAGCGGGTTAAGGTAAGCCCCTGACTCTCAGGGCTATTACAGGGCTTCCTCCGCCCCATCCTGGAACCGTTTGCGGCCGTCCTTTTCAGGACAAGCCGTGGTGGCGCTAACGGTGGCCTAAACACAGCAAACGAACGGCGTTCGCTACCCCCCCACACCGCCAATCCCACCAGCAGCTCCAGCCATCCATCACCACCCACAACCCCAGCCCAACCTCATGGAAAGATTTGCGGCAGCCGTGTTAGGAAAGTCCGCGGCTTCAACCGCAGCCTAGCGGCGCGCCGCACACATACACCCAATCAACCCCCCCTCAAACTCCACTAAACCCCGCGGCCCAGGAGGATCCCTAGTATCCCCCCAGTTACCCCTGAGCCTCCTGCCGCAGACTGTGCAGACCCCCTAGACTCATAGCCCCTGGCTTGGGCCTGATCACAGCTGGTGGCCATCTTGGTACACCCAGACTCTGAGACATTTTTTTTTGGGACACAGCTTCTCCTGACTTTTCAGGCTTGAGTCTGAAAGAGTGACTCACCAGGGCAAGAACTGCATCCAGTAGTAATCGGCGCACGTTACCTAGGCTCCTGGATGTAGATAGGTAGGGCTTTCCTCCCCCAGCCAGCGTCGCCCGCGGCCGAGTGGCCCCCCACACCCTCCCACCAGAAACCAGCCTGGTACACCCCTGTAATTGGGGGGTCACCTACCGCTCTCTCCTGACAAAAGCCATAACGCAATAACTACCAGTTGGTAAACCCCCCCTCCCCCCTCAAGGTCACCACCTTGGCTCTTTGCAGCATTTGATCCAGGGCCACGTCCGATCGCCCCGTGGGGGTCAGGAAGGAATTTTTTCCCCTGCCATGGCACATTGGCTTAGCACGGACAGGGGTTTTTCGCCTTCCTCTGGATCAAAAACAGGGAGCTGGGATTCTGTGAATCATCACTCCCAGCACTACTGCAAAGCCCCCCCCCCCTTATAGGCATCGGCCCCCAGTGCGTCAGCCACTATGACAAAACTGAGGTACTCGGCAGCAACTATTTGGGGACTAAAGCCATTGGCCTCAAGATTGCCGGCCGACACCAAAAAAGCCTTAAGGACTGAACAACTGTGTAGAATCGATCGACGATCGACAGTCAAACACTACACCTGCCTAGCCAAACCAAAGCCCATATCATGCGCTCTGGTCAATACAAGATCAGCAGTAAGACACCGAATAGAAATTCATGATCTCATCCTACAATGCGATTTAGACTGTCTCTTTATTACAGAAAGCTGGCTCACAGCTGACTGTAACACCATTCTTGACGAACTGGTGCCAGAGAACCATCTCATAATAACAGAAAACAGAATAGGACAAAGAGGAGGAGGCCTGGCAGTGATCCATAAGAGTCACCTCTCGATCACTAAACCAGTCCTTCAGAACACACTTCCATTCATGGAATCTCTCTCCCTACAACTTCAAACAAATCCACAGGAGACCGTCCATATCCTACTCTGCTATAGACCACCAGGTCCTAAATCGCAGCTTCTCACATCTTTGACAGAATTTCTGTCCATTTATACACTAAACAGCAAACATTTTTTGCTGCTTGGGGATCTCAACCTTTGGGCCAACTCCTCACAGGATCCCGTGGCCGTCGCCTGCATTGACCACTTGGAAGGACTAGGTCTGCAGCAACTAGTATGTGGGCCCACACATGCTTCTGGGCACACCCTTGATCTTATTTTCAGACAAAATCTGGAAGTAAAAATTCTGGAAAATGAGTCGTTACCATGGACAGACCACCATGTAATCAAATTCATGATTACCAAAAATACCCCTTTAACAAAAACGCATAAACCAGTGACAATGCACTGGACCAGATCTCAGAAGAAGCTCCATTCGGAGCTCTTCAAAACAATACTAGGAAATAAAGTAAAAACTACCCATTCACATCAATCAGCCACTGAAACCCTCTACTGCAGTCAGCCGACTTGGTAGCGCCTAAACTTAAAACCTGTATCCGAAAATACAATTCCAGTTGGTTTAACGACCAGCTATCGCCCCTTAAGCAAGAACGTAGAAGAGCGGAAGCAGCTTGGAAAAGAAGCACTACAGACGAAAACCGCGCCATTTACAACGAAACAACAAAGAAATACCACAAAGAAATTTTCCCAGCCCAAAAAAATTATTTCTCCAAGATCAAAAAAAATAATTTCTCCAAGATCATCACCAATTCCCTAAACAGTCCTCGCGAAATCTTAAGTTGGTTAGTCAGACCATGAACCCAGCCCGTCTTGAAGCCCCCAATTCTGATACCCAAGAATTTTGCAATGAATTATCGGACCATTTCGTGAACAAAATTGAAAGGATCCGTGTAAAAATTCAGCAAAACAGTACCCCCCTCAACCCCCCCCCCCTCAGTCGCCCGCCCAATCACCACAGGAATCAGGCCCAATCAACAATGTTTACTCTAAAACCCGTCTCCCTCGATGCCACTAAAAATATCATCAGCACTCTGTGAAATAGCACAGCGCCTAACGATATTATCCCCACCAAACTGCTGAAGGAATGTGCCGATATTTTGGCACCACCCATCAAGCAGCTGATTAACCAGTCATTCAGGGAAGGCATAGTGCCCTCCCTGTTGAAACAAGGTATCATCAAACCCATCTTAAAGAAACCCACCCTTGACCCCAAAGACCCTGAACATCGTCGTCCCATAACAGGCCTGAACGTTTTCTCCAAGGTAATGGAGAAAGTGGTGGTACAACAGCATCTAGACACCCATAATTTTCTCGATCCTTATCAATCGGGTTTCCGTCCAGGGTACGGGACGGAAACAGCATTGCTCAAAATATGGGATGATGCTCTTGAGGCCGCAGACGAAGGAGAACCTTGTCTTCTAGTACTGTTGGACCATAGCGCAGCTTTTGATACGGTTATTGCTAACTCGGCTAGCTGAAGTAGCCAAAGTTGCGGAATGTGACTTATCCTGGTTCTCCTCCTTTTTGGAAAACCGATCACAAGTAGTGAAACTGGGACCGTTCACCTCTGAAAAACGCACGGTGTCATGCGGAGTCCCTCAAGGATCACCTCTGTCGTCGGTGCTGTTTAATATCTATCTTCCCCCTCTTTTTGAAATTATCAGCAGCCAAAAGCTGCTCTACCACTCTTATGCGGATGACACACAATTGTATTTTTGTATCTGCAACAAAAAGGATCACCATCTCAATCTAGAGAAATGTCTCTCTTTGATAGAGAACTGGATGACAAAGAGTTATCTCAAACTCAACGGCTCAAAAACAGAACTTCTCCTGTTTCACGCCAATCGGAAGAATCAACTAGCAACAACCTGGACACCCCCGCCCATTCTAGGAAAAATCATCGCCCCCAGCACCAAAGTCAAAAGTCTCGGGTCTTCTTTGACACCTACATGACAATGGATGCACAAATAGGGTCAGTAGTCAGCGGATCGCACCATCTGCTACACTTATTACGCAGACTAATTCCATTTATCCTAAAGAAGACATAGCAGTCATGGTGGGAACAATTGTTAACTCCAGTCTGGACTATGCAAATGCCCTCTACCTCGGACTCCCAAAGTACCAAATCACGCGCCTGCAGGTCGTTCAGAACACAGCCGTGCGTCTGGTGACTGGGAAAAAAACATGGGAATCAATCTTCCCATCACTGAGAAGCCTTCACTGGCTACCAGTGAAAGACAGAATCACTTTCAAAGCACTCCAACGCATAAATGTATTTGGGGAAATGCCCCCCAATACCTATGTGAAAAAATAAAAGCCTACAACCCCAAACGCATTCTGCGATCCTCCAACCAAAATTTACTTCAAATCCCTAAAACCAGATACAAGTCCAAAGGAGAAAGAAGATTTGCTGTCCAAGGCCCTCGACTTTGGAACACTTTACCAACCTCCATTCGGTTGGAGGAGAACCACTTGGCCTTTAGGAGAAAGATCAAAACCCACCTCTTCTGAGCTCAAGGGAGAAGTGGTCAAACAAGCGCCCAGAGGCGATTCAGTTCGCATGTGTAGCGCTATATAAGTTTTTTCACTCACTCAGAAAAAAAAGTTGATTTTGAAATTACATTTTAGGGTTAAGAATGGATATAGAACTTTGATGACAGTTGACCTTTCAGGCACACTTTGACCATCTGAAGAGGTCTTTCTGGCCAGTTTCCTGAAAAATAATTGGGACTGTAGGACTAGGAGGGAGAAGGAGGTGGGAGTTAGGAAGCGGATATCCAGCACCTTCTTCCTTACCTGTTCAAATGGTCATTTTCCCAACAGCAGTAGGATGCCGGCAGTTGCTATATATAGGAAATGTTTGGCCAAGCTTGCTTAAAACATATTCGCCAGAAAATATTTCTCTACTATGATCAGCTAAGATTCCAGTTACAAAGTTCAGTATTCACCTATTCTTCATTGAAATCCAAATCCTAATCTAACTACATGTTATTAAATATCCATCACAAACTTACTTTATAGGGATCATCGGGATCTTCCCATGCAACATGGAACATGTGACGTATTTCTTCTGCTAAACCAATCCTTGCACCACTGTTTGCGGCAACATATACACGTGGAATGCCTTGTGACCTAGAAAGTTCTGATGCCCTTAAGTACAGCAAATCTTCTTGAGGTCCAAATGATCCAATTCTGTATGTGATGTCATTTCCTATTACAATTATGTCTCTACCTTCTGGATATTCTGGAGATTTAAGGGTCATTTTCCAAGCCACCATTCCAATCTGTTGATAAAGCAATATAAAGTGTAAACAAACAACACATAGAGATGTATGCATTTTTTTTTTTTTTAAAGCCCGTGGTGTGTGAACACACTCGATCTCCACCTGGTGCAAAAAAAGTGCAATTACTTTACATGACTATACCACTTAATGGTCTTAAGTGAAAGAGGCTCCAATGAAGAAAGAAGCATCCAAGAATCTCTGGGACAAAAACATTTGGAGAGCTCACTGGCTCAGGTTGGGCTGCTCACAACAGACAGGGCTACTCTCCTGTGGGTAACCAGCAGGTTACCAGAAAAAAACATGCACCAATAGAAGGAGCACAAGACCAAATGATAGAACAGTCTGAATAAATGTACTGGTTTACTGTACAAAATCTACAATATGTTTCAAGGGCCAGAAGAAAATAAACTTCCCATTTTTCAGATGCTGCTGTAACTATCACAACTTCTAATGCATTCAGCTCCAAGTCGGCCATTATAGTCACTCTATACTCTATAAATTCTCTATTTGGAGATACAACTCTGGATGTACAGATCCAGTGTTCTCTAGTATAAAAAACCAACAAAATTCTACTGCACCTTAGCAAATCCTTGGTCAATAACTTCAACAGCACAAACAAGAGGCGTACGCATTGTTCCACTAAGTAAACTATAGGGAATTCATGCTTGATTTGTATAAATTATCCTTCTCTGTTTATTACTACAGGACTTACTAAAATTGTTAAACATAAGTTTCCTATTACAAAGCCCTTGACATCTTAATCACCCTACCAAGTGGTATCCACGTGGTTACCATAAACAGGGATCTCTGTCCGACCCTACTCCCCTCTTTCTTTCTCTCTCTTTTTTTCAAAGGATAAATTCACCTTTTGGAACATTTAACATGTTCCATAAGCTGCAGCCTCTCCCCATCCTCCTCCCCAGTGAGAGCGGGCATCTTCTCTGGGAAACCACTGTTATTGTTTGAAAATCGTGGTCATGCGAGTCTCCACCTGCCCAGCAACATCATTAGTTCACAGTTCTCTGTGATTGGGAAACGACAAGTCTGGGCAGCCTTTACAGCTGTCGGCTAGTAGTTTCAATGGACTATCATGGCGCTGGTAGTTCATTCATTCTTCCTGTCAGTGTGCATCTGTCTGCCCTTACAAGGTAGGAGCAGACAGATACATTGAGAAGTCTGCAGGAGTCCTGCATGTCACCAACAATTTCCACCAATAAAATAATAGATAAAAAAAAACAAAAAAAACATTTAATTAAAAAATATAAAATAAATAAAATATATGAAAAAAAAAAAAAAACATTTTCTTTTTTTATCTTGGTAAATATAAAATATTGCATATGAATTTTATGTGGCTTTTATCCTGTATATAGATGGAGCTCTTGGCTACTTTTCATGCTTTCCAATATCTCTTTTGCCTGTTCACAGAGCCCAAGGTGATATTTATATATACTATTGAGTGAGAATGCACAAAGTTTCACTCAGAGAAAGGGAGTCTAAAAGCAAACATACCTGCTATAATCTTAGAAAAAAAAACTATAATGAAAAATAAAATAACATACTGTATCTTTTCAGATAACTTAATTTTAAGTTTTAGAGCCCTTGCACACTGTGCCGCCCTGAGCGTCGGCGGTAAAACGCTGCTATTTTTAGCGGCGGCAGCACCTCGTGCACGGACGCGGCAGCATCACGCACGCACATGGTAATGTCATATGCGCACGCACACAACGGCCTCACGTTTATGCACACACCAGTATATGCGCAGGGGCGTGCGGCCTCAGGATGCGCGTGTGCGGTGGCATGTGCGCACGGCCTCGCCTTTTATAGGCGTGCGCACACAAGGATTCCATACAGCTGCTCTGAAGGGAGCTGGGACTACAGGGCGGAGCAGGTCAGGTGGTATGCACCTAGACTATAAAGCTCAGTCTGCCTCACCCATCTTGGCTGACGGTGGACACAGAGAGTTTGTGCACAGATTCTTCCCAGTACACAATAACTACCTTAAAGGGTTTGTAAAGGAATTTTTTTTTTATCTTAATAGCTTCCTTTACCTTAACGCAGTGCTGTTTTCATGTCCTCATTGTTCGTTTTTGCTGTCAAGTTGCTGTAATTCTTCTCTGATCTACACACTTCCTGGTTGTCTGTTTCCTGATAACCACAGTGCTGGAAACTTTCTCTCTGTGGTCACTAATCAAGGAGGTGTGATTACTGTGTGTCTAAAACCCCACAGCACCAATCAGTTTAGTTTTCAATACCATCATTGCCCTGTATTGGCTCTGTGGCTCTGTACAGCAGAGAGGCAGGAAACAACATGCAAAAACAAAACTAGAAACTACAGGTACATTATATGATTGATTTGTATCTATTTTTAATCGTTTTTAAAAGGAATCAGTTAACTATTATGTCTCTATACCAGGGATATGCAATTAGCGGACCTCCAGATATTGCCAAACTACAAGTCCCATGAGGCATAGCGAGACTCTGACAGCATCAAGCATGACACCCAGAGGCAGAGGCATGATGGGACTTGTAGTTTGGCAACAGCTGGAGGTCCGCTAATTGCTTATCCCTGCTCTATACCCTCTGTAAACAGTCATTTCAGCATCATTTTTTTTTTAATTTACAACTCCTTAAAGGTAGACTGACAGTGGCATTCTCAAGGCGCATATTTGGCTCTGCATCAGGCTGACCATCAAATAGCAGCATAATTGCTGGTCTATAGGTCCGCAAGTGGATGCAAATTCTGGCTGTGAGTACCTCGGCTTTGACTTGGGACTATGGCAAAAGGCTCTGACACTAAAAATCCAAAAAAGCCAAAGGGTTCACCGTCGGGCTCGGAGGATCTCGGGCATGCTCCTGCTGCTATGTTTTCCCCCAATAAGTCAGAGGGGGCCCAGGGTGAACCATCAGGGCTGTAAGGTGCTTCATCTGCCCTTGGCCCTCCTGCTCCGGTGTATGTAACAGAAGGGGCTCTTGCCTCAGCCATGGGTGGACTGGCGCAAAGATTAGCCACTCTTTCGAGAGAAAAACGCACCAGGTCTCCCTAGCCCCCTGCAGAGTTCCTCATGGTTGAACTACTACCCCCGGAAGAGGTTGACTTACCCTCAGGGGATCAGGCAGAGGTTCAGTCAGAGGTCTCTGACTTTGAGGATTCTACCCTGGAGGAACCTTTTTCGGCTTCTCAGTCCGAAAGGTTGCTAGTACAGTCCCTTACTGATATGGTCCGTTCGGCCTTCAAGTTACCCCTGTTAGAGCCAGCGGCTAGCTCGGTCTCTTCTTTTGGCTCTTAAAAAGCCCCTCAGGCTAACTTTTCCTTTCCAGCTCATCCGCTACTAGAGGGTCTCATCTATCAAGATTGGGAACATCCATATTCTGTTTCTGCCTCCTAAAACATTTCCTGTTTTGTATACCATGGAGGAGAAGTTCACCAAAAAATGGAGTGTCCCTACAGTGGACGCAGCTATCTCCTGTGTGAACAAGACTCTGACCTGTCAGGTAGACAATGTGCAGATGTTTAAAGACCCGATGGATAAGAGATTGGAGACTTTGTTAAAAACCTAATTCGCTACAGCCAGAGGGGTAGCCCAACCTGCAGTAGCAGCTATTGGTATCTGCCAAGCTTTAAAAGACCAGAAAAAGCAGGTTTTGAAAGATATCCCTGCTCAGCAAGCTCAGGATTTGGCCGACTTTCCCAAAGCATTATGCTTTGCGGTAGACTCTATACAACAGTCCTCCCGCCTTGCGCTCCTTTTGGTACATATGCGTAGGCTGCTCTGGTTGAAAAACTGGTCAGCTGAAACGCCCTGCAAGAAGCTTCTGGCCGGGTTTCCTTTCCACGGTTAAGGAGAGGTTTAGGGATCCCTCCTCTTTTAAGAGGCCCACCTCTCCAGTTCCTGGGACTTCTGCTTTCAGGCAGTTCCGACGGCCTCCCGGGAGATCTAATGTGGGAGGAAAGCCTCAGGGGCAGCCTCGGGGTCCCAAAAAACCCTGGAACCATAAGCCGGCCAAGCCAGCATCTAAGTCAGCATTATGAAGGTTCGCCCCCACTCAGCCGGGTGGGGGGAAGACTTCAGCTGTTTGCGGGGGCCTGGCAAGAAAGGATCCAGGACAATTGGGTCCTCTCCACGGTCTCCGCAGGATACAGACTAGATTTGCGGGAATTTCCTCCACCCCGCTTCTTGGCCTCAAGCGTCCCGAAAGACCCGGGAAAAAAGAAGGTCTCTTGTTTTGGCTTTGGATCGTCTGTTGTCCCAAGGGGTAATCATGGAATTACCGGTAGAAGAGCAGGGTTTGGGTTTTTATTCAAACCTTTTTACCGTCCCAAAGCTGAACGGAGACGCAAGACCCATTCTGGATCTCAAGGCTCTAAACCAGTTCCTAAATGTCCGATCATTTCGGATGGAGTCAAACCGGTCTGTGGTCGCCTCCTTGCGAGGGGAAGAACTATTAGCGTCCATCGATATCAAGGACGCATACCTACATATACAGCTCTTTCGCGACCATCAGAGATTGTTAGGCTTCGTGATAGATCAACGTCATTTTCAGTTCGCTGGCCACTGCGCCTCGGGTGTTCACGAAGGTCCTGGCACCCCTGTTGGCCAATCTAAGGGCTCAAAGCATATCTATAATGGCCTACTTGTTGGTGGATCGCTCGGTTGCCGATCTAAACCTAGCTGTACACAGAACCGTGAGATACCTGGATTTCATGGGTTGGATTCTCAATCTGGACAAATCAGCCTTAGTTCCTGTGAAGAGGCTGGAATATTTAGGTCTTCTTATAGACACAGATCAGAAAAGGATTTTTTTGCCCTAGGCAAAGATCGAGCTGGTCCAGATGGTCAGTGCAAAGCGACAGTCATCCATTCGCCTTTGTATGTGGCTGTTGGGGAAAATGGTAGCTTTGTTCGAGGCCGTCCCATTTGCCCAGTTCCACTCAAGGAAATTACAGAACGCCATCTTGTCCGCATGGAACAAAAAGGTCCAAGCTTTAGACTTCCCAGCAGTCCGGCAGTGCCTTTGTTGGTGGCTAGTTCCCCAAAATTTGAAAAAGGGGAAGTCCTTTGTCCCAATTTCTTGGAGGGTAGTGACTACAGATGCCAGTCTTTTAGGCTGGGGTGCAGTCCTGGGGGAGCTATCTCTCCAGGGGAAGTGGTCAGTCTCCGAGAAAGCTCTACCCATCAACCTGCCAGAGATCGGGCAGCACGTCTAGCCCTAAGAGCATGGACAGACAAATTGCAGGGGTACCCAGTCAGGATACAATCCGACAATGCCACAGCTGTGGCGTACATAAATCACCAGGGTGGCACGAGGTTCTCCCTTCATTTTTTCCAGAACCTAGTTTTGCGAAAGAAAAGTCATTACATACTCTGGATGTAGTGAGAGCAGTTAAGGTCTATCTTAAGGCTACTGCTCAGATTCGAAAAACTGATATTTCATTCGTTCTGCCGGAAGGTCCCAGAAGCGGACAGGCAGCGTCTAAGTCCACGATCTCTAAGTGGATTTGACAAGTCATTACTCAAGCCTATGGCTTGAAAGGAAAGATTCCTCCGTTTAAAATTAAAGCGCACTCCACTAGAGCGGTTGGCACTTCCTGGGCCGTGCATCATCAAGCCTCCATGGCTCAGGTCTGTAAGGCCGCGACTTGGTCATCAGTCCATACTTTCACAAAAATGTGGGATATAAGAAAAAATGAGATCGCCTTTGGGCGCAGTGTGCTGCAAGCTGCAGTTTAATTCCTCACGTCTGATGGCGCCCGGCTTATTTGTCTCCCTCCCCTCATTGGCATTGCTTTAGGACATCCCACATAGTAATTACTATGCTTCCCTGTGTCCCGTGATGTATGAGAAAGAAAATAGGATTTTTATAACAGCTTACCTGTAAAATTCTTTTCTTGGAGTACATCACGGGACACAGAGCTCCCGCCCCTCTTGTTGGGAATATTGGGACACTTATTGCTTTGCTACAAAACTGAGGTACTCCCGGTATGGGAGGGGTTATATAGGGGAGAGGACTTCCTGTCTTGGGCGTGCCAGTGTCCATCACCTGAAGGTAATAAGGGGATTTTTAATACAGCTTACCTGTAAAATCCTTTTCTTGGAAGTACATCACGGGACACAGAGCGGCATATTCATTACTATGTGGGTTATATGGAGTACCTTCAGGTGATGGACACTGGCAATCTCAAACAGGAAGTCCCCTCCCTATATAACCCCCTCCCATAGGAGGAGTACCTCAGTTTTGTAGCAAGCAGTATGCCTCCCAAAATGGTCCCTATAAGAGGGGTGGGAGCTCTGTGTCCCGTGATGTACTTCCAAGAAAAGGATTTTACAGGTAAGCTGTATTAAAAATCCCCTTTTCTTTCTCGTACATCACGGGACACAGAGCGGCATATTCATTACTATGTGGGATGTCCCAAAGCAATGCTTTAATGAGGGGAGGGAGACATCTTCCCAAGACAACAGGATTTAATTAGAGGTACACTCTAAAATAATAATAATAAATCCAACTTAGTCAAAAAAAGAATAAATTTAAATGTAAATTTAAATCAAGGGTGCCCCCGATTCCGAGGGTCTTAAATCGCAGCCTGCAGCACTGCCTGCCCAAAGGCTGTATCAGTATTCCTTCTTACGTCCAACTGGTAGAACTTTGTAAACGTGTGGACTGAAGACCAGGTTGCCGCCTTGCATATTTGAGCCATAGAGATCTGATGGTGTGCTGCCCAGGAGGCGCCCATGGCCCTGGTAGAGTGAGCCTTTATTGATAAAGGAGGAGGCAACCTCTTCAAGCCGTATGCCTGAGTAATTAACTGTCTAATCCACCTCGAGATGGTGGATCTTGCAGCCGCCTGCCCCTTCTTGGGCCCGTCCGGCAAAATGAACAACACCTCTGTTTTCCGAATCTTCTCTGTAGCTTTAAGATAGGCCTTCATGGCCCTGACAATATCTAGGGTATGCAGCAACCCTTCTTTTCTAGACGTAGGTTTCGGAAAGAAGGAAGGTAGAATCAAATCCTGGTTTAGGTGAAAACCGGATATAACCTTCGGCAGAAAAGAAGGATGAGGACGGAGAACCACCCTATCCTTATGCAGAATAAGATATGGTTCCTTACAAGATAAGGCAGCCAATTCTGACACTCTCCTGGCTGAAACTATGGCAACCAGAAATACCAATTTCCTTGTTAGTAAAACCAAAGGAATCTCAGCCAAAGGTTCAAAGGGTTGCTTCTGCAAAGCTGATAGACCAAGATTTAAGTCCCACGGACAAATTGGGGACTTGATCGGAGGATTAATACGTAAGACCCCCTGAATGAAGGTCTTAACCAGCGAGTGGGTGGCCAACGGCCTCTGAAACCACACTGACAGAGCTGAAATCTGTCCCTTAATTGTGCTTAATGCCAGGCCTTTATCCACTCCCAGCTGGAGAAAACTTAACACTCTATCAATGGTATACTTGCGAGAAAGCCATTTCTTGGACTCACACCAGCCTACATAGGCCCTCCAAACCCTGTAATAAATTATTCTGGAGACCGGCTTTCTAGCCCTGATCAGGGTGGAGATAACCTGCTTAGACAGACCTCTACCCCTGAGAATCAGGGATTCAGCCGCCAGGCCGTCAAATTTAGACGCCGTAATGCAGGGTGGAGGATCGGGCCTTGAGAGAGTAGGTCTGGTCGTAGAGGAAGAGTCCAAGGGTCTTCTACTGCCATCCTCAAGACTAGTGAGTACCATGCCCTCCGGGGCCACGCTGGAGCAACCAGGATTACTGGCTTGTGCTCCATCCTTATCCTGCGCAGCAGGCGGGGTAGTAACTGGAGAGGGGGAAACGCATAAAGGAGTTTGAACTGATGCCAAGGGCAAACTAACGCATCGGTTCCGCAGGCCATCGGGTCCCTTGTGCGGGACATGAACCTGTCTAGCTTCTTGTTGAACCTCGATGCCATGACATCCACGTCTGGCACACCCCACCTTTGGCAGATTGTCTGAAAAACCTGGGGATGTAGAGACCATTCCCCTGGCGACATAGTTTGGCGACTTAAGAAGTCTGCCTGCAGGTTGTCCACTCCGGGAATGAATATTGCCGATATGCAGGGCACATGAGCCTCTGCCCACAGAAAAATCAAGCTCACTTCCTTCTGAGCGGCCTGACTCTTGGTTCCCCCTTGGTGGTTTATATATGCCACAGCCGTGGCATTGTCTGATTGTATTCTCACCGGGAATCCCTTCAGTTTGGATGTCCATGCCAGGAGGGCTAGCCGAGCAGCTCTGAGCTCCAGGATATTGATGGGCAGCTGCTTCTCCGCCGCTGCCCAAGTACCTTGGCGAGTATAACCATCCAAGACCGCTCCCCAGCCTTTTAGGCTGGCATCTGTGGTCACTATCTTCCAGGCTATGGGGCTGAAGGATTTCCCTTTCAGCAGATTCTGAGGGTTTAACCACCAGCACAGACTTTGCCGGGCTCTTGATGATAGAGCTAAAGGAAACTCCAAGGCCTGTGCTTTCCCGCTCCAAGCCGCCAGAATGGCTGCTTGTAGGACGCGAGTATGGCTCTGTGCGTAAGGTACCGCCTCGAACGTAGCCACCAGCTTGCCTAGTAAACGCATACATAGGCGAATAGTTGGTTCTTTTTTGCTTAGAACCAGCTGAATCAACTCCTTGATAGCTTTGACCTTTACCAGGGGTAAAAATACTCTTTGCTGAGCTGTATCTAACCTCATGCCGAGATATTCCAACTGTTTTGTTGGTTGGAATGCTGATTTTTCTCGGTTTAAGACCCAGCCGAAACTCTCGAGGTATTGACCCGTAAGGGCAACCGCTTGCTCCAGGCAAGCCGGTGAGTGATCTATGATCAAGAGATCGTCCAAGTATGCTAGGACCGTGACCCCTTGGATTCTTAGATTGGCTAAAATTGGAGCTAGAACCTTCGTAAACACCCGGGGGGCCATAGCCAGCCCGAAAGGAAGTGCCACAAACTGGAAGTGACGCTGAGCCACCGAGAAGCGTAAAAATCTTTGATGTGGCTGAAAGATCGGTATATGAAGGTAAGCGTCTTTTATGTCTATGGAAGCCAGAAAGTCGTCCTTCTGGAGCGCGGCGGCTGCTGACCGAACCGATTCCATCCGGAATGACTGAACCTTTAGGTAAACGTTTAAACCTTTTAGGTCTAAAATTGGTCTGACATCGCCGTTGGGCTTTGGTACGACAAATAGATTGGAGTAGAAGCCTAGTCCTTGCTCTTGGACTGGTACCTCTACAATCACGCCCTGGCAGAGCAGACGATCCAATGCCGTTAGGAACGAGGCCTTTTTTGCTGGATCGTTCGGTACCCTTGACTCCTGAAAATGAGGCGGCGGAAACTTTAGAAACTCTAACTTGTAGCCTCTGGCCACAGATGACCGGACCCATCTGTCGGGGATGTTGGCTTCCCAAACCTCTGAAAAGAGACGAAGCCTTCCCCCCACTCGAGTGAGTGGGGGCGCCCCTTCATAAGGCAGACTTAGGGGCTGGCTTTGTTGGCTTGCGATACCATGGCCTCTTGCCCCCAGGGGCCTGTCCCTGTGACTTATTGTTAAAGTTGGATCGCGCAGGAGGCCGTCGATACTGCCTGGAATTTGAGGGCCCCGGGACAGGGGAAATCGGCCTCTTAAAGGCAGGACCCCGGAACTTCTTTTTGACTGGTAGGAGGGTACTTTTACCACTCGATATAGTCTGAATGTATTTATCTAGATCTTCTCCGAAGAGTCTTCCCCCATGAAAGGGAAACCCTGCCAGAAGTTTCTTACATGGGGGCTCGGCCGCCCAGTTCTTTAACCATAAGAGCCTTCTCATATGCACTACTAATAGTGATAAACGAGATGCCTGCTGGATGGAGTCCTTTATAGCATCCACCGCAAAGCATAAAGCTCTGGGAATATCAGATAGCTCCTCTGCCTGTTGGGCAGGGATGTCTTTCAGCATCTGTTTAGTCTGGACCTTCAAAGCCTGACAAACTCCGATAGCAGCTACTGCCGGCTGTACCACTGCTCCTGCCGTAGCAAAGGAAGCCTTTAAAAGTGTCTCTAAACGTTTATCAACCGGATCCTTAAACATTTGTATGTTTTCTACCGGACAAGTTAATGTTTTATTTACGCACGAGATGGCTGCGTCCACAGCTGGGGGCGCCCATTTTTTGGAAAATTTCTCTTCCATGGGGTAGATAACAGAAAATCTTTTAGGCGGCAAAAAGATTCTGTCCGGTCGTACCCAATCTTGGTAAATCAATTCCTCCAACAGAGGATGGACCGGAAAAACTGCGTCATTCAAGGGGGCTTTTAAAGAGCCCAAGGAGGAAACTATCGGAGCCCGAGGCTCCGGTAAGGGCAACTTAAATGCCGATCGGACCATGTCTGTCAAGGACTGGATCCACAGACTTTCTGCTTGGGAGGCAGAGAATGGTTCCTCCACAGTAGAATCCTCAAGCTCTGAACCTTCTAGGTTCTGGTCCACCAGGTCCTCCTGAGATTCTAAGTCTCCTAGGGAGAGAACCTCCGCATCTGAGTATACACACTTTGGTGAAGGGGACCTAGTCCGCTTTTTGTCTGGCAATGAATTAGCGATCATAGCTGCCAATCTTTTCTCCAGCCCTCCTAAGGAGATAGCTAGCATTTCCTCAGTGATAAACACCGGGTTGGGAGGATCTGGGCCAGCCTCCGCACCAGACCCCCCTATTGGCTCAACCAAGGCGGCCATCCCTGGGTCAACAGGTGGGGAGAGTACTGGCATAGCCTGACTCATATCCTCAGAATCTGAGGGGGAACCCTTTTGTTTTTTGGTATTTTTTGCCCCTCTGGATCCCGAGCCTTTGGGAGCCATGGTACAAGACCGAGGTACCCCAGCATACAACAACTGACTGTTTGTAGCTAGGAAAAAATTACGTGGTTAAGGGAACAGTAGTATTACTAATGTCCCTAACCTGGTGGGGCTCCGTATGTTCCAACAAAAAAGAACCACTTTTTTTTTTTTTTTTTCAATACATTATTATATATATATATTTCCTTTATCTTATTAAAGGCTTTTTTTTTTTTTTTTTTTTTAAAACATACAGCCCCACCAATACTTTACCAGCCTCCAACCTGCTGCAAAGAGGATTTTTGGCTTAATAGATATGCATAGGCTAAGCCTAGCATGTACTACCCCTTTCCTGCCACCGGGGGTCACTAGTGTGCCGCTCTGTGTCCTCTCGCTCTCAGCTCAGTTTCAGACTGAGCCATAACGAGGACCTGCTTCAAATAACAGAGGCGAAAGCCCGCCTCTTTCGACGCCGGCCTGCACCCTCCCCCCCCCCCCCCCCTGAACGGCGCGAAACTGCTCTATTAAGCGTGCACGCGCCCGCGCGCGCGCCCGTATGTCAGGGGAGGGGAACACATGGAGACGCGCTGCCAGCCTCAGGAAGCAGGGAGAGGATCGCCCCTACGGCTGCAGAGCGGCAATTTCAAAAACCCCGGCCAGGTAGGACTTAAACACAGGCCTCTTAAAGGACACATTTATAGCCCTGAGACAGATCTCCAAAAAAGACCTTCCCAACCAGCGGGGCAGCAGGTAGCCAGTAAAGAGATGCCTAGACAGGGGAATCCAGTCATGGGGGGAAAAGTTAGATCATCCAGACATAACAGACATAGTGACCATGGTGCCAATGCAGAGCATACTCAGGCAAACCCCCCGCAGATCTCCCCTGGAGAGTCCACTGTCGGACCAAGTCCCGCAGACTCTCCACTTACCTGCTCCATGCCGCAGGACGTTTGCCAAGCAACAACAGTCCAATCTTCTCCCATCTCCGTGGGTAAAGTAGTAGACCATCAGGTACTGGGGTCCTAGGAAGGAACCGACTGACCTGGACCTATATAGCACCCTGGCAAACAGGATACTTTTGGCTTAGGAAAAGCTCTAAGTCCTGGGCCCAGGGTCCATCCCTCTAGAGAGGGCATTATAGGCAAAACCCCACGGTTTGGGGCCCGGGTACTGTCCACTTTGGCGCTGAGGCACTTTGGACAGATCCGGTTAGCCCGCCTTAATCCCAAGGATACAGAGGCAAAGCTAATCCATGACCAACACCTAAGACACTGGCGAAAAAACTGAGGTACTCCTCCTATGGGAGGGGGTTATATAGGGAGGGGACTTCCTGTTTGAGATTGCCAGTGTCCATCACCTGAAGGTACTCCATATAACCCACATAGTAATGAATATGCCGCTCTGTGTCCCGTGATGTACCAGAAAGAAAACTATGCTTCTCTGTGTCCCGTGATGTACTCCAAGAAAAGGATTTTCCAGGTAAGCTGTTATAAAAATCCTATTTTTTTCTTCATATGTTTGAGTAGTTTTAAATCTGTTTTTATAAATAAAATTACTAAGGATAATGCACAAGGTCGTGTGTCCTCTTTTTCTATTTTCTTCTCTTGACAGTAAAACCCTGTTTGAAGAGCTTGCCTCCCATGCTGTTGCTTTATAATTACTCATCTTTGTGAATGGGTGCCAAATTCATTATAAGGCACATCTATCCCCCCTGTCATGGTCTAGGTCATGGCTACATTCTATAGTGATTTTTGTTGCCAATTATGAAAAAAATTGTAACCCCAATTTGTGAGTCAAAAGATTAACTGTTATTTCCGCTATCATACCTCCACACTCTTCTCCTGAACATAATGGGGCGGATTTACTAAAGGATAACAGACTGTGTACTTTGCTAATACCCAATCAGGTGCAAGAAAATTTTGAACAATAACAGGAGGATTTCTTGCACATAATTGGATAATGAAAATTAGCACTACTTTACCATATTCACTCAGCCGTTGGGAAAATTAGTGCAACTGCACTTGCAAATTTGCCTTTAGTAGGTTCACGCCAATGCCTACTGTCATACCTTCAACAATTCCCTCTTACACATCTTGTCCCGTTATGTCTCCAGACTCCACTACTGCATATCCTTCCCATTTTCATGCCCTCTATACTTCTCTAGGTATCTGTAGATACCTAAATAACTAATGTTTGTTTACATTGATCTCCTATTCCAAAACTCTCCTAAGCACAGACACCGTTAGCATTTCATTGTGACCCGACATAGCTTAGTATGACAGTCATGCTCTCTGGAACAAGCTGTAAATGCTGAGCTTCCACTGCTGGGAGTGCTGGCATGGAAGGGAGCTCATCGCAGCTTTTGCAATCACTGAAGGTTAAGAGAGGACTCCCTGTAGCCTCACATCAATGCTGTCCCTAAGATGAGTGTGTAAGTGGCAACCTCAGCCTGGACTCCAGCCAGGCCACGCCCCCAACATGTTTCGCTCTGTCCCTCTGAGCTTAGTCATGGGGAACCGATACTGAGTAAAACATATTGGGGACATGGCCTGGCTGGAGTCCAGACTGAGGTTGCTACTTACACACTCATCTTAGAGACAGCATAGATGTGTGGCCACAGGGAGTCCTTTAACCTTCAGCTTTAGCAATTCATCCTGGTTTTGTTTGTTGCATTTGTTACCCCATTAAGAGTTAAATACCTCCAGACAAACAATTTATGTGTTATAAATTATTACAGGTACTTAAAAGGCGCCGTCAATTTACACAGTCCTTCACATGTAGTATACATTCACATCAGGTAAATAGGGGTAAATAATAACAGAGACAACATCACAATCATAATAATGCTCATTTCCCCCCTAGCCCTCCCACTGACATCTTATCCAGGTGCTATCCAGATCAAATGATAATGTTACAAGGTGCTTTCATGGTCAGGGACAAAATGATGAACAGAAAAACACGCATGCTGCAATCAATCTGTCACATTACAGAAGTTACCTCATTTCCTCCTGGCAGTCTGTTCATGTGTACCAACTGGCCTTGGTCATCCAGTACAAGTTCAGTGTAAGTGAGAACATCTGAAGACAATTGACACTTTGGAATGAAAGCACTAGCATCCATTGACTCCCATAGCTTAATAAGCGCCTGGAGGAAAAATTGGAAGATTGTATTATGCCTAATGTTTAGAACATTAGAAGAATAATTATTAATCCTAACTGATGAAGAAAGAATGAAACATCTGGATTTATGGAATTATATATTTTCACAAACATACCCTACTGAGATGTATCTGACATTACTTGTAAAATTACAATCTACTACTCATTTAGGTCTACATATTTTTATTCAGTGCTCCCAATGCCAATCAGCTAGATGCTTAATGATTCATATTTCAGAAAGCAGCTCAACAGGATGCATTCATTTTGAGATGCTTTGTTGTGCACTTGGTAAAACAGTCAAGTGTCTGTTCTTAATGTGTGGTCATTGCTTGTAGGGTTCAATGAACATTACAAGCAAAGGGTGGAGGGCCACTATGTGTACACTGAACCTAACCCAATAAAAGTGTGGATTGGATGGCCTCTTGAAAACAAAGGAATACCGAAAGCACAGGTTTATTGTCCAATACCGTTTATTCAATAAAAACGTGTAAATAAATCAATGCACTTACAAAATTGAAATAAACACAAGCATCAAAAAGGCAGTGGGAATCCCTGGATAATGACCCTTACGAACGCTGTGGTGCAATGGCGACCCTAGGGCGGGGCAGAGGGGGCCCTGACTCCCCCCAACATTATGCTGTGCCCCCCTCATTTGCATTTTTTGTATTTTGCTCAGGCCGCCGCTGGAGTAACATTCTCTCCTGAGAGGGAGAGCGTCCTCAGTCAGCTCTGCGGGGCATTCCTCCCCCCTCCCTCTGCTCGCTGACACTGCATAATGCAAGCGCTCACACAACCACAGCCGCCCGATCTGCTCCTTCCCCTGCATCCTCATTGGCACGGAGAAGAGCGAGTTGCAGAAAGGATTCCATGAGCACTGTGGGGGAGGGGGGCCCAAGCCTTCATCTCAGTTACTGAAAAAACAGACTGATTTGTCCCGTCCTTAGGACAGGAGAACCAGCCTGTAAATTCCAAGAGTGGTGACTGCAAGCTGAGCCGAGTGTCAGTCTATGACACTCTTTTACAGTCCAGCCACCCCCCCCTCACTCTTCTCACATATGAGCAAGGAGGAATACAGCTCCTCCTCCTCCTCCTTTCAGTCCCGGTGTGCTGTATCTGAAGAAAGGGGATGTGTGGGTAGGAAATATGAAAATTAGCAGCATTCCTGGCTGTGTGTGAATGATGCCTAAGATTCTAGCCTGGACCGTGGGTAAGTGTGTGCACTGCAGACTGCAGTACACTAATTACTGAACTGCATTATCTCCATCCATTCTCTCCCTCATCTGTCTCCCTCCCCCTCTCCTGTTCTTTCAAGACATTCACAATTTACTTTCACTTTCAGTTAGGCAGGTAATATACGATGCAAATATCTTTCCTACATCCACAGATTGCAGGAAAGAAACTTGCATGATTCCCCCATCAACACAGACAGTGCTGACAGGGGAATATCCCTCCTGCCCAGCAATTGTATTCTCCCGACAAACAGTGATGATCACTAGTGGCTATACAGCAACCACTGGTGATAATCATAAGAGAATCTGCTCTTTAATGGTTCAAATCTCAGCCAGTTCCTGCTGAACCAGCTGAGATTTAAACTGTCTATGGCTGGTCTTAGCTCTTAGGCAGCCCATACATTGATCACTTTCTTTCATTCAACTATTAGGTTGAATGAAAAAAAAAAAGAAATGATCCAATCTACACATTATAGGTGAATGGGGGAATCCTCCGAGTGTTGACCAGTGGTGGAACAACTAGAGTCGCTGTCCTGTCCCGGCTATTCACAGCGCTGGTCTCTGTCTCCATGGCAGCGGTGGCAGCACATTGGAACCCAGTGCTGGTTACTTTATGGGGCTGATGTACAGGAGGGCCAGCACAATTTGTTGTTAGAGATGGGCTGGGCATGTTCAAAATTCCACATGCCTGAGCCTGCCAGGAAGCCCACACTGCACAGCGCTAATCACAGGAAGTGAGACATTTCCCGGTCTGCAGCTGCACAGATCAGGAAATGTCTCACTGCCTGTGATTAGCACTGTGGAGTATCGGCTTCCAGGCGGGATTGGGCATGTGGGATTTCAAACACACCCGAGCCCATCTCTATGGTTGTAGACAGTTGAGCTCCCTGCAGGTTGCTTAGCAGCAGTGGAGCCTTCTCTGACATGCTGATCGGGATGCAATCCAGGTGATGCTCCTAGTCAAATCCTAGTGTTAAATATCAGTGATTTTATTAATCAAAGCCCACACTTTACAGGCATAGAGCCCACATGGCTGCGGAACATACGTTTGATTGTTTATATGTGGTTGTACTCTTGATGCTAATAAATACTGTGTTTATTAGATCTGACTGAGAGCATCACCTGGATCATATCCCGATCAGCATGTCAACAGAGAAGGTTATACAGCATTACTGCTGCTAGGTGACCAGCTGGGGGCTCGGCTCTCTATAACCAATAGTGCCAGCCTTTCCCTGCATGCACCCATAATGTCACCAGCACTATGTCCTAATAGACTGCTGCTGCTGCCAAGGAGACAGACACCAGACCAGCGCTGATAATAGCAGGGACAGGACAGCTGGGGAACCCCACAGTGGCAGAACACCAGGGCCTGGTGGCAAGACAACCTTTGCAACCATGAGAGTTCTCCCACTGCTTTGGACCTTTATATTTTCTTGGTGTGCTGGTGACATATATCCCTTTTTTTCTGCCACCCTGGGGGGCCCAGTATAGTAGGAAGGGAGCTCACTGCAGAACATGTGAAAGGGCCCGTTGTGGGATAGTAGTAAAGGGCCCCAGGATATATATATATATATATATATATATATATATATATATATAAAATTGCATTTTATAGTTGGCCCCCCTACTTTTGTCCCTGTCCCCCCATGTGCCCCCCTAAATATGAAAGCTGGAGACGCCACTGCTGTGGTGACAGTATCATCGGGTGGATAGATTAATAATTACATGCGAGTTCACAGCATGCAGCTGCCATCAGGCTGTGCACAAACTGCTCACTATCTCCAATTGACGTCGGCCACAACAGGGCTAAAGAGGCCTCTGATACCACGTGACTCGGAAAGAACCAGGGAGATCAGACTGAGCAGAGGATTGCTGTGTGGTTGCCAGGATAACGCATTTCAGAGGGCGTGGAACCCTTTCTCAGGTTGGATGGCCTCTTAAATAGTCACCCTAAACCTGTTCCTCCCCTCGGTCTACGCTAACATACTTTAAAGCGGGGGTTCACCCTAGAATAAATTTTTTTTATTTTTTTTTATTCCTTAATAAAATTCGGCATTGTAGCGCGAGCTACAGTATGCCGGTCTTACATTTTTTATCCCCGTACTCACTGTTTAATCCGACCTAGACGATTCCGTCTGCCCACGGGGAATGGGCGTTCCAATCCAGACGGAAAGTGATTGACGGCCGGCTCTGGCGCGTCACGCTTCTCCGGAAATAGCCGAAATAGGCTTGGCTCTTCACGGCGCCTGCGCATAGCCTGTGCGCAGGCGCCGTGAAGAGCCGAGACCTACTCCGGCTGTCTTCGGGGAGCGTGACGTGCCAGAGTCGGCCGTCAATCACCCTCCCTCTTGCTAGGAACGCCCATTCCCCGCGGCAAACAGTGAGTACGGGGTTAAAAAATGTAAGACCGGCATAGTGTAGCTCGCGCTACTATGCCGGATTTTATTGTCAAAGAATAGACACATTTAATATGTTTGGCTTAAATATACAGTAATCACCAACTTATACAAGTCTATTTATCCTTTCATCCTGCCTCTCAGACCCTCATCACACTTCTTACAATGACAAAACACAAATACTAATTTTATATTTCATGGTAGACTGGCCGACATCTGAGCCTACTGTAGGTTTGCAATGCTAATCTGTTCAAATGCTTTATGTTATTCTACACTTTTTTCCCCCCAACTCCACCTTCTTCCACATTGTACCCTTAACCCCAATTTCAATGGTTGTTGCCAGAACATTTAAATAACTGAATTAAACTACTCCCCTTGCGCTACACCACTACACAATGAACTTGTTTTCCTTTTGAATAATCAACATAATACAAAAATGCTATTCTTAAATGGTCATTGCCTGTACTAATAGGTTACAATCCTATAAACACAATCCCATACCCACAGTTGATCCAGTGGAAGAAAAAAAAAAAAAAGAAACAGCAAAGCATGATGCAATTTTCTCCAGCAGGGGAAAAAAAATATTTTCTGATCCCCCCAAGGGGCAATCGGATATTCCCTGGATTAACTTTACCTATAAATGTTAGTATCCAGTTATATTATGCACATTTAGGAAAAGACTCTTGAGGGAGTCTATTTCACATTTTCATCTGTGTATCTGTATATATTTATATCTTGTAATTTCAACCTCTTAAGCATCTCATCTCTAGGGTAAACAAGTATAATGACGCGTACACACGACTGTTTTTAATGTCATGGAAAAAAACTAAGTTTTTCTCAACGTGATTCTTGTCAAGCCTGCCTTGCATACACACGATCGTGAAAAAAAAAATGCTCGAGCAAAGCGCGGTGACGTACAACACGTACGACAACACTACAAAGGGGAAGTTCCATTTGATTGGCGACACCCTTTGGGCTGATAATGCAAATGTCCCTTCTCATAACCTGCTTCTGAGCATGCACGTTTTATTCCCCCCGTCGTTAAAGCCTACACACAACCATTTTTCACGACGTGAAAAAACGAAGAGAAAAAAATAGAGCATGTTCTAAATTTTTAATGGCCATTTTTCACGTCGAGAAAAATGCTCTGGAGCCTACACATGGTTGTTTTTAATGACCAATTTAAAAAATGGCATTTTTCTCGCCATGAAAAAAGGTTGTGTATATGTGGCATAATGCTTGTAGTCGTTCCTTGTAACTGTAGTCTTTCAGTCCCCTTATTAGCTTTGTTGCTCTCCTCTGGACTTTCTCTAGTTCCAGTACATCCTGAGGGATGGTGACCAGAACTAGAAGTAGCTGGACCAGAGTTTTGTGAAGTGGTAGAATTATACTCTTATCTCTTGAATACCCTTTTAAATGCATGCCATTAGGCTGCTAGCTTTGCTTGCTACAGTTTGGCATTGCATGCTATTGCTGTAATCTATAATCTACTAATCTACTAAAATCCAAATATCTTTTCCATTGTGTCACATATCAGGAATATGAAATGTTGGGCTAACCTTCTTTAACTTTCAAATTTGAATGTTATTAATTAAAAGTTAAAAAGGTCTTACCTGCCGGAACATTTCAGGAAAATCATATATGTAAGTTGTTCCAAGAGATTGCGCTTGAAATCGCTTAGATTGTAACAAATCTTTTGTCACATAAGGAGTATTAATGAGCATCCCATGAAGTGGTCCCTGTTTGTCCCCATATGCTTGAAACATGATCTATAAAAAGAACAAATACATCGTAAATGTAATATCTACCTGTTATGTTTGAACACCATTACTTACAGTAGTATGATGCTTTCAGTTAATTTATCAACTTTACTTTTAGCTGCAATCTCTGTTCACAAAGGCTTGTTCAAATGTATCAACTATACTTTCAACTGAACTAAGACCTATTGATTGAAGTTGCAAAAAGATCTTTAAAGGGTAACTTAAAAAAAAAATTGCAAATAAAATAAATTAATAAAAACAATTGCAAATAAATAAATAATACATAAACAATTGTAACACAAGCCAATGCTGTAATTTATTGCTATTAAAAACTATATTTCATTTTCAATCTTCAGTGCTGTAATTGTCTGTAGAATTCAATGCAATATGGCAACCTGGTGACAGATCACCCCCAGAGATGTAATTTGCTGCTTTTGTGATTGGCTCATAGATTTTCCCAGAAGTCTGTACTAAGATGCAAGTCAGATTTAAGGCATCCCCTGCAACAAAAATTTCAGTTTTGGTGAGATGCCCCTAAGGGGTTAATCACTTCTAAAGGGATGCAGACTCTGCCACTCTTCTCATTAGAGCCCTGCGAGTGCATCAGCTGTTCAAAAATAGAAAAGTCACTCCTATTTAGAATCACTCTGCATAAGATGATCTAACAAAGGGCTTTTCTTTCATAGCAGAAACAAGTAGGACTCTGCAGCAAATGTTGTTAAAATCTTAGTACATTGATCACCAAGATTTAACTAGTAGCCGACCGCGCACCGTCATTATACGGCGGCAGGTCGGCTCTCCTGGGCGAGAGCCCGTAGCTATACGTCCTATCGTATAGCCGCCACTAGGGGGCGCGTGCGCGCCGCCGGAGGCGCGCGCGCGCGCTCCCCGCTCGCCCCCGACTCCCGTGCGTGTGCCCGGCGGGCGCGATCGCCGCCGGGCACACGCGATCGCTCGGTACAGAGCGGGGAACGGGAGCTGTGTGTGTAAACACACAGCTCTCGTTCCTGTCAGCAGGGGAAATGCTGATTTTCTGTTCATACAATGTATGAACAGAAAATCAGTGTTTCCCCTAGTGAGGCCACCCCCCCCCCCACAGTAAGAACACACCCAGGCATACTTAACCCCTTCCCCGCCCCCTAGTGTTAACCCCTTCACTGCCAGTGGCATTTTTATAGTAATCTAATGCATTTTTATAGCACTGATCGCTATAAAAATGCCAATGGTCCCAAAAATGTGTCAAAAATGTCCGAAGTGTCCGCCATAATGTCGCAATACCGAAAAAAAAATCGCTGATCGCCGCCATTACTAGTAAAAAAAATATTAATAAAAATGCCATAAAAATACCCCCTATTTTGTAAACGCTATAACTTTTGCGCAAACCAATCAATAAACGCTTATTGCGATTTTTTTTTAGAAAAATATGTAGAAGAATACGTATCGGCCTAAACTGAGGAAAAAAAATGTTTTTTTATATATTTTTGGGGGATATTTATTACAGCAAAAAGTAAAAAATATTAATTTTTTTCAAAATTGTCGCTCTATTTTTGTTTATAGCGCAAAAAATAAAAAACGCAGAGGTGATCAAATACCACCAAAAGAAAGCTCTATTTGTGGGAAAAAAAGGACGCCAATTTTGTTTGGGAGCCACGTCGCACGACCGCGCAATTGTCTGTTAAAGCGACGCAGTCCCGAATCGCAAAAAGTACTCTGGTCTTTAGGCAGCAATATGGTCCGGGGGGTAAGTGGTTAAACTATTGTTACAGAATTTCTAGCAATTAAGCCTCTTCACTAGTGTGGTGTGGTAACTAGAACAGTCATTTTTATTATGGGGCATTTGGCACCAAAAAAAGCAAGGTAAAAGCAGACATTTACCTCAAATGCTCATAAACATAGCCTCTAACCTATGTTTGGAGGACCTTAAAAACATCATGATGTATCAATGATGCCTAAACCTCCAACAATTAAACTTACTCTAAAGTCCCGTGGACACGATCGGATGCGCGGGAGTGACGTCATCGCCGCTCCGGCCAGTCACAGCGCCAGAGCGGTGATACAAGGAAGACGCTCCGAGGAGACATGGCGGCGGAGGGGAATAAGGAGCGCTTCGGGAGCTTCGATCTCAGGTAAGTGCAACATAATGAGCTAGTATGTTATGCATACTAGCTCATTATGCCTTTTTCTTGCAGGGTTTTTTTTTTCCTGAAAAAAGTTTTTGGGTTTACTTCCGCTTTAAGGCAGCACAGTGGATTTTTTTCACTTTACTCATTATGCTATATATGGAATAAGCCTAATTACTTATTAGCCACGGCATATATTTAAGTTTGTTAATTTATTTATTTCACATTAGTATCTCGGTAGGATTTACAGGTAGTTAGCGTGGCACATATTATATATTTTATTTTAATATCATACGGCTGTATGGGTACGTGAATAGTGTCAGCAGCTGCTCTTACAATTATTATTGATTATCTATTAGCACTAGTAGGTAGCTCACAAGATTTTGTATACTGGTCAGAGAAAATTGGTGAGCCAATCACAAAAGCAGGAAATTATGTTTCTGAGGGGTGTTCTGTACAAATTCTGTGTACAGAACACTTCCATGCAGCCATATTGCATTGCATTTTCAGAAAATTACAGTTCTGCAGATTAAAAAGGAAAGGTAATTTTTAATAACATTCAATTATAATAATGAATTGTGTCGCAATTTAATATGCTATATTATTTTTCTTTATTTGTTATTTTTTAGTTTTTCTTTATTTAGTTACCCTTTAAGTATTTTTTCAATTCTTTTTTAATCCTTTTATCGATTCTTACGGCTGCCTATTTCTGTTTTATAATACATTTTCCCTAAATATTTCTTACACCACTTTTCTGTATCTGAAAAATGAAAAATGGCAGCTGTTGTCTCAGTTAAAATATCAAAGACTTAACATAGAAAAATATGTAAACCATTTCCTGCCTATTCTCCATGACATGCACAATTCATGTACTGCCATATAGTTCCTATACTTTGCTTCATTTTTAGTTTCATCAGTTTTAACTATAAGAAACCCTGTGGTCAGGGTGCCAAGAACTGAAATAAACTGTTCATGGCAATATGCTCAAACATTTAAATTAGTCCCAAAAGCCTGCAATTGAAGAATTTTTTATTTTAAAGTCTCAAATTTTATTTTTTACATATTTTATATGCGGACATTATATATATATATATATATATATTATAAATTTTTATTTTAAATCATTATTATTATTTTTTTTTTACTTGGAAAAAAACGAATTTATTGATATAAAGCACATGTAACAAGTCATTCAGGTACATTTGACAATAAAAGAACCTTTACAAACTCTGGTCAGTGTAAGGAAATATGCAAGTATGTTATAGGATGTACATTAACACAGGTGTGGTTGTGGTTGGCCGCTTAATCTAACATACATTTAAAAGCGTGCCACAGGTACATATGCATTGCTCACTGGGTATGGGCCAATTACACACAGGTTTCCCCATCTTCCAACCATCTATCCCAAATCTTGGAATATTTTTGCGTAGACCCTCTATGCGTATAAATCAGCTTCTTGAAGGGCAATGTATCATTAACTGCTTTTTTCCATAACTGTACTGTGGGGGGCACATTTTGCATCCATCTCTGGGCTATCACTTTACGGGCTAGAAATAATGTCTCAAAAATGAAGATTTTGTGATATTTATCCACCTCTACGTCTGGCAGTAGCCCCAAAACACACAACCTGGGGTCCAGTACCAATGGGGATCCCAGGTTATCGTGAAGGAAGCGGACAACCTGTGTGCAATATGCCTGGACATATGGGCAGCTCCACATGAGATGGTTAAAACGAGCCTGGGTCAGCTCTACATAAGCGACACACCGGGTCTGGCGTGTGTTGAAATTTTGCCAATCTGATCGGCGTAAAGTACAGTTGAGTCAGTCTATCTGACAACTTGGGGGACACTGTCTTGGTTCCCTCTAGAATCTCATCCCAGTCAGCATTATCTATGGGAACCAAGTCCGTCTCCCACGCAGTTTTGGCCCTGTGAGTGATAGCAACTGCCTCCCGTTGTCTGATTGTGCAATATAGGTGCGATATAAGCCTAGAGGGGTCATCTCCCAGAACTATATCCAACACATGAGGGGTTCCATCCCTATATCCAGGCTTGGCAGCTGGGTTCTGAGTGCGTGCTATTTAAATCATTTTTAAATAAACATTTTGTACAAGGTGTATACATCAAAAAGAAAAGAAAGAGGGAGAGAGAGCACCACTATTTGTGTGTAATATATTAGAACTCCCTTAAAATAAAAGTATATATTGCACCAACATGCAAAATTAATATACAAACCATCTGTCAAGTCTCCAATAGGTGGCAGTATACCAGGTTGTCAGTGGTGTTACATCAGACCCCTCTGGGTGGATGTGATGTCAGATATCAGGATTCAGGAAGTATACCAGGGAGCACAACAGGAAAAAACAGCAGTATGTAAAAATCAAGATGGCGGCTGCTGTGAGTGTGATGACATCATACATGATGGGCATGGATGTGGCAACATGTTTTTGGGGCTCCCTGCCCCAATGTCTGCTGGTCCTTCCTGGTGTGTTTCCTGGTATACTTCCTTGATTCTGGTTTCTGACATCACATCCACCTAGAGAGTCTGCTGTAACACCACTTACCACCTGGTATATTGCCACCTATTGGAGACTTGACAGATGTGCTTGAATATACATTTTACATGTGAGTGTAATATATACATTTCCTTTTTATTGAACTTACTACACTCGGGTAGTTGTGCTCTCTTTCACTCTTTATTTTCTTTTTGGTGTTTATATGTTCTGCTAGTGGGAACTATCCCAGATCCTGCATGAATAAACTTCTGATACTGCCATCATATGAACTTTGGTTATGAACTCATTGTTCCAATTTAATAATTTTTCTATTCATTTGCTATATGATTTTATTTTGTGCGTTAGAATGGTTTTGCGCCTAGGTGTGCACTTTACATACATGACAACAATAGGGTAGCAAGTGCACTTTATCCATCATAATACGAGGTGCATCCATGTTTCAGTGGTATGACCTGTAGTTCCTCTGCCTATTCGAAATCCAGCTTTTACTTGTGGTAGCTCTCGGTTTACATGCTGCTGAAGCCTAGCTTGTAGAATTTTCAGCATAACCTTGCTAGCATGTGAGATGAGTGCGATTGTTGGTTAGTTTGAAAAAATGTTGGCGCTGCCTATCTTTGGTATCGGAATGTAAACTGACCTCTTCCAGTCCTGTGGCCATTGTTGTTTTCCAAATGTGTTTGCATATTGAGTACAGCAATGTAAACACCACATGCTCAAAATGAATTTGTAGAATTCTCTGATCTATACATACAGAATCCTTTTTTTTTTTTTTGCATCTTTAATATAATGTTACCCCTTCCATACCTGTGCAGTTCTTGAATCTGTCACCTCTTTGTAAAGACTTATATCCAAGTAGTAGCCAGATTCATTTGTCAGAAACAATCGAATTGGAATCTGCTTCCCTGTTGGTGTTAAGCGGATATTTATTTTCAGTTCAGCTTGCAGGACACGCAACTTCCATAGACGGCTCCCATAGCGCATTACCATACTCCGGACAGACTCTTCAATCTGTTTGCAGAAAGTTAATATTATTGTTATACTTAATTATATTAATTAAAATGTCCAACTTTTGTTTTGCATTTAGCGGAACAGAAACAAGGACATACATAATGTAGGAGGGAACAGAAATAGAAGTACACATAACACTGTGCTTCTGTTTGCAGTTCCCTAGTGGCAAAAAAACTGTAGGATAGAGTGCAGTATACCACCTGCAAACTAGGAATAAAATGCATTCCATTTAGCTTGTATGCACTGTGTACACATCCTGAAGCTCTATCAGCTGAATTTGATTACTCAACATGTAAGTTGATGGGGGAGACCGGAATCAGTCTCTAGGGCTGCAGGATGCATGCACCAAGTTGATACCCTCATACGCTCCACACTTCTTTCCAGGGCTGTGGAGTCGGTAGATAAATGTTCCGACTCCGACTCCTCAGTTTTATGTACTTCCGACTCCGACTCCTCTGTATTAATATGCAAATGTATTTTATACATTCCTTGAGGGAAAGAAACGCAACCTACCACAGGACTACTGGCTGGGAAGCCAACAGTCTACTGTATTGCACAGTTTAAGCAAAAGACAAACACAATGAAAACAATCAAGTGGCTGGATAGTAGCAGCAGGCATAAACATCAGGAACAGGATCTTTACCAGTTCAAAAATACAAACCACATTATTTGGTTGTTTTAGAACAAAAACAAAGCTTATCTATAATGAACCAAAAACAAAATCTGTAAAACCTAGAAATGGTTTATATTAATCTTGAAATGTAGTTCTAGGCTTAGCAAATGCAAATCAATTCAATGTAGAGTTCTAAGGAAGAGAATTGCCTCTGCCAGATCCTCTTTCATAGAGGCTCTTAAGTCAGACTTTATTATTTTTAGGGCTGAAAATAATCTTTCGACACTGACTTGGGTGGGTGGCATTGCAGTAACTATTCTGGCCACATCACTAACGATCTCTGGATAAACAAGGATGGCTTCTTCAACAGTAAGTTTTGATGAGCGATCATACTTTTCAACTTCTTTTAGTGCTTTATAAAACTCCTGTTGGAATTTTTTATTTGGACACTTCCTGGTTCTCTAACATGCGTTCCCTGTAAAAGCAGAACACAACACTATGGAAAGTAGAAGTATTGCAGCTCCTAATTGTGCGCTGCGTGCCATATAGTGAAGCACATGAAAAGCGTGCTTCTTCACGGTCACTTAACGTGTTCGTTTTGCGGTTACGTGAGGCACTGCATGCATTGGTCTTTATTCTTACAGTAGAGAAGTCATTAATTATAACTTTTTGTGAATTGGGACATTTAAACTTGCTTTTTTTTTTTTTTAATTCCAATCTAAATTTAGTAGGAGTCGGAGTCGGAGTCGGTGCATTGTTTGCCGACTCCGACTCCAGGTACCCAAAATTTCCCCCGACTCCGACTCCTCGACTCCGACTCCGACTCCACAGCCCTGCTTCTTTCCTGCACATACAGTTGTATCCTTTGCATTCTTGACCTACACATACCATCATATCCTACATACTCCTCTTCTATACATACAGCGTACCTTTATATTTTCCATACTTCTCTTCTGTACATACTGCCCATAGGCATACTCTCAACATTCCTCACCTTTACAAACTGTCCACTATCATACCCTCTGCACTCCTCTTCTTCACATACTGACCACTGTCATACCCTTACCACCCTTTTACTACACAGACTACCTGCTGTCATAACCTCAATACTCCTCCCCTATGCATTGTACCCACTAAAACAGTTCTTCCAACATAATTTCTAAAAAAAATCCCACCTTGTGTGTTCTCTAACAGGCACATTTTTGATAGTTATATTTATAAAACATAAAGTAGGTATTACATACACTTCAGTTGTTGTGCCAACATATAAACCACAACTCTACACTACAGTAACTAAAATAAATTTTTAGAACATAAGAAAATTAGATTGTAATTTATGTTTACATACTAATTGTAAAATTGCTAAAATATGCCCACAAGGGAGACATTACAGAAGAGTGTTTATGGTAAATCTGAAGGAGTGATGAGACAAAAGTACAGCATATGGGGCTAGAATGTGGGTGGGAGAGAATACAGTAGGAGTAGATCCAAACCATAATCAGTGGGAGCAGAGTGGTTGGGATAAGAGAGAGAGGTGGCAGACTAGCAAAAACACAAAAAAAATTTAGGCAGGATTGTCCTATGAGCAAAAGACATGTACTGCAAACTGTAGGAAAATACACACACTCAAACTAAAGAGGAAGGGACATATACAAAAAAGAGCATGTGGTATACCTTTGAGGGATCCATGATAACAGTAGGAACAAAATTTAAGAAGATGTGGTTGCAGTCAGTGCGCACATTGGTGTTATTAAAAGCAACTTCCAGTTCATCCATAGCTTCCAGCAAGAGGCGCTCACCTTCATTCTGAAGATACTCAAATGAGGCTTCCTGTGAAGTACAAAAGGATATATACAAATTCAGTGAAACTGCACTAACACTGTGTAATTTGTACATCCTGTATGAACTAGTTGTATAGGAAAGCATACATGAATAATGAAAGAATCAACTAATTAAAAAAAAACTCAACATGAAAAAAAAAAAAACATGTAAATGCTACACATTTTGTCAGTTAAATACTCAGTTTGGTGTTTGGGAAATACAAGTTTTAATCGCATACACTGCAAGATTGTTAGAAAACTTGACTCAAAATAGCTCCTACCTTTGTAACTAGGTCAGAATGTCTGATGATTGCACGGACAAAGAATCTGTAATCTGTGACTTCAGTTCCCTCTTCGACCTTTGCAGCTCCCAAATACAGATGCATTTTGTGGTTAGAACAAGGTATAGCTGTTAAATCAAAATTCCTCATACGATTAAGCTCCAGCTGAAAGGCAAGTGCTGGTTCCAAATGCCTGTAGATTCGGTCTTCTTCAAACTTGGAAAACACACAGATTATTATCATAATTTATAAAGCACTGACATATTACAATATGCTCACAATAAAATGTGTACATAAACAAGATACAGGAGGGGAATGGGTTTAAAAAAATAAATAAATAATAAATTAAAATGTAAAGTTGTAAAAAAAAAAGAAATTGAGAAAGAAGAAGAGATAGCAAAAGCTAGAGATTAAAGATTGCTCAAGTCATTTTAGACTAAATAAACAAGAAGGAAGACTGATAGATCATTTTGAAAAGTTGGGATATAAGGGTCTTAAAGACAGCATATACACAGGTGGGGTCCATCCTATTTTAAAAGATGAGAGGTCTCTCCCAACCCTGGTATTTTCTCATTATATTTTCCATAAGATTGCATCACTAAGTTGGTGCTATCCTACCATACCTCCCAACTTTCTGAGATGGGAATGAGGGACACCTATCAGCAAAAGTATGTAGGCATAGGACACACCCCTTGCCACACCCCCTTAAAGGAGAATTGTACAAAAAAAAATAAGATTGGTTAAACCCACAAGTGCTTTTTTTACCACTACTATTTCTTTATATTGGCTTTTGGAATTTACAAATGCAGCCATTTAGAAATCAGATGAAAGGTTTAGCACTGGGAAACACTTTTTGATAGATAAAAAGTGCATTTTATATACATCTGTATAGATCAGACCAAAATGAGGGACAAATGAGGAGAATGAGGGACAGAGGGACATTGCTCCAAATCAGGGACAGTCCCTCGAAATCAGGGACAGTTGGGAGGTATGTCCTACATATATGTTGGGAATCCTGGAGATGTTTTTTACAGCACTTTCCCCGATATATTCCTAGCCGCCACTTAGAACACTTTTTTGTACATGCTCTGCTTTGTTGAGCTACTTGTGTAGCTCTGATGCTGCGTATGTTACCAGCAGAACTATGTAATTGTATTTTTGCAGTACTCTTGTTTTGGTATGTATAATGCAACCTCTGGTTCAATAAAGGAATTACAAGAAAAAAAAAAGATTAGTGGAAAATGAATATAAAAAAACGGTGTAATGGAATGGAATCATCCTTTTTTATTGCACTTAAAAGGCACAAAAAAAAAACCCTTACCTTGTTTCTTGCACGGAAAGTGAAAAATTTGGGGAATTCCCTCTGAAAGAAAATAAAAATAATGATATATAGATTTCACAATAATAAATGTGGTCATTAAATACATCACTTTAAAGTAATTTAGGTTCCCCAAAACCAAATATTTGAAAATGGGTTCAATATTAAATAAAAACTTGACTCCTGCTGCATACAGTTATAAGTAACATGTAATATTTTCACCTTCCTAAGCAAAAGGAAACTACGTATATTCTAAAATCTACACTGCCCCCTGCCTTATCAAAAACCCCATGACATAATATAAATCCCCCATCACAAAGACATCTTCCTCTCCTTGATGCAGCAGTCCGGCAAGAGCCATTTATTGTTTACAGCGTGTGCTATTCCAGCTGAGTTCTGATATTCTGAACATGTGGCTGTCCTAGTGATAAAGAATTCTGGCTGTCCAGGCATCATATGCAAAGCTTAACACAGAGAAAGATATTATTTTCTGATGCCGCGTACACACGAACATTTTTCGGCATGGAAAAAAAACGACGTTTTTAAAAATGTCATTTAAAATGATCGTGTGTGGGCTGCACATCGTTTTTCATCTTCTGAAAAACGCCCCAAAAAAATTCGAACATGCTGCATTTTTTAACGTCGTTTTAAACTATGTCGTTTTTTTTGGGGTTGTAAAATATGATCGTGGGCTAAAATGATGTTTTAAACCTGCGCATGCTCAGAAGCGAGTTATGAAACGGTGAGCGCTCGTTCTGGTAAAACTACCGTTCATAATGGAGTAAGCACATTCATCACGCTGTAACAGACAGAAAAGCGTGAATCGTCTTTTACTAACAAGGAATCAGCTAAAGCAGCCCAAAGGCGAATATAACTTCCCCTTTTAGGGGGCCGTCGTACTTGTTGTACGTCACCGTGCTTTGTTCATCATTTTTTTTAAAACAATGGTGTGTGGGCAACGTCGTTTTTAATTATGAAGTTGGAAAAACGTCGTTTTTTGGACATGCTGAAAAACAACTTTTTATTCTTGCCGAAAAATGATCGTGTGTACGCAGCATAAGGCCTGGACTGGCGGCGCCGAGTCATGGCACCGCAGGCTGTAAACGAGATACGACAGTGATAAGAATAGGAAATCTGTATTGTAGGTCTTATAGTCTATGTACAAATGTGGTTAAGAAGATACTCTTTAAAGCTGAAGTTCATATGCTTATATTTTGCCATCCCCGGTTCCTCCTTCCCCCCTCATCAACATGCTAACAAAATTATTACATACCTTATTTTAGAACCAGTAACACCCAGGGCCCAAATTGCTGCTAAGGGAATGATCAGACCATGAAGGCCCCACACTATTTAAACACTGATCAGTTTAGAACATAATGCACTCTAGTGTATAGACAAAACAGCGCACACACATTTTAACCAATGACCCAGAGATGATCATTTGCAAATGTTTTCATACCGTACAGTCTTAGATTACTGTACCAAAACCAGTTGTACTCTACAGCAAATTGCCTGCTATGATAACAGATTCATTTAATCAAATGGATTATTAAGAACCACAACAGTGCAAAAGAAGAAAACCCATAATAATTTTACTTTGCCTACAGCTGTAAATATGTAAGTCTACAAGCAAAAATACTTTAATAGAAAGATGGCAGACCCTATATAAAACCTCAAAACCACAGTCAACAATAAAAAGGTCTATGTAACCAAATCTGTATTTTAATAAGTAAATTCCCCTTATACTTTTAAAGATAAAAGTAAAGTAACATTTGGCTATAAAGAGACAACATGTCATTAACACGTTTTGTATTTAATGTAAAGTGTAACTAAAAGGCTAAAGTGTTTTTTGTTTTTCTTGATTTTGGACCGAGTAATGGAAAATAACAACCCTGGTCAGTGTTTTGGTGTTTTTTTTGGCCTCTGGGAGATTTCCCTTCACTTCCTGTCCCATAGTCAAAATAGTTAGAGAGTGGAAATCCCTCTTAAACTGTAATCTCGATGTGTCACCCAGGTCCCCATTGAAAGATTTAACCTGTATTAGTGTTCTGATGTCGACACAAGATTTGGGATTTTCTTTTACTTTCACTTTTGATAATAACTGTTAACAGGACCAATAGAGAGAATGAATATCCCGAATGCAGGGGTGCCCAACCAGTGGCCCGCAAAGCCCTCTGATGTGGCCCTCAAGCTCCTGCTCTGGGATGGCAGGTTGGCAAGCCCAGATCACAGGTTGCCAACCTGCCATCCCAGAGCAGCAGTTTTGTGAATAAAGCCGCTGGTAGAGGAAAAAAGCATTGAGCCATAGACTTCTGTTATTACCTGTGGGTTTGTTGCGCTTTCAGAAAGTGCACAACACCTGCAGGATATAACAGAAATTTACGTCAAAGTGCAGCTAACTCGCAGAAAATCTACAGGTGCGCTATGCTGCACCCGCGGTTTGGGCAAATCACAGTGCATCAGTGTAAAAGCAGCCTTAGACCCCTTTCACGTGATCGGTCCGATCCAATCGGACTTAATATTTACCTCTATGGAGCAGCAGATATAAACAGACTTGTGTCCGTTTACACCTGCCTACCTAAAACAAATTAGAAAGGTATCTGCCCACTTCCATCTGGGCGAATCGGATTGGATCAGAGGGCCCATAGAGTAGAGTGGGCTGTGTCCGTGGACACGGACCTGTCATCCTCCTGCTCTGCTCATTGTGGCCCGAGACCAGTTACTAATTCGCTTAAGTGGCCCTTGTTCTTCAAAAGGTCGGGCACCCCTGCCCTAATGAAAGGCACAGTCAGCAATAAATTCTAATAAAAAAATTTTTTTGCCTTTAGTTGTACTTTAAGATACTTTAAGATACATAGCACATGTAAAAGAGATCAGCCTGATGTAAATAACCTTATCAATATGCGTTAATGTTTAATCACTTCAGCTCCGTCTTTATCCCCCTTCATGACCAGGCCATTTTTTGTGATATGGCACTGTGGTCATTTAACTGAAAATTGCCCGTTTGTGCAACACTGTACCCAAATTAAAATGTATGTCCTTTTTTTTCTGACAAATAGAGCTTTCTTTTGGTGGCATTTTATCACATCTGCGGTTTTTATTTTTTTGCACTATAAACATAAAATACTGAAAAAAAATATATATATATTTTTGAAAAGATATAATAAAATATTTACCAAAATGTGAGGAGTGTACTCACTTTTGTGAGATACCGTGTGTGTATGTATATATATATATATATATATATATATATATATATATATATATATATATATATACACACACATACATACACACTGTATTTATCAGTGTATAACACGCACCCTAACTTTAATAGGAAAGTTTCAGGTAAAAAAAATTCTACAGCCTCCTGCGTATAACACAGTTTACCCTCTATTTTCAGGATAAAAAGATGAGTGTTATACGCCAATAAATACAGTATATATATATATATATATATATATATATATATATATATATATATATATATATATATATCAGCAAGTAAATGAAATGTGTAACAATGACGCAAATGTAAATTTGCATTCACTTATTTAGGATATATGGTTAATTTAGGATTTTTATTATATGAACAATTAAATTATTCTTGCTTTTTTGAAAAAAAGACTTGCTGAAACAAGAAATTACGAATCATCGTAATAAATCAAATGCCTTCTGCTAACACTCTAGTTAAACTAGAGCACACGTCATCAGATGGCCTCATCATCTAAAACCCAGCTGACAGATTTTTACACTTATTCTTTTAAACTTTAATGGTTTACTTTTGGGACACCAAAGAAGAGAACAGTTGTGACTTGGTAAGTCGGGGTAAACTTTTTCTAAAATAGCCTGTCAGCTAGGGATCCTCCCACAAAACATAAGACTGCCAAGGAATGCTTTGCATCCAATGCTACAGAAACATTCAAATAAAGTTAAAGCAATCTGAAAAGGCTTTACCAAAAATCTGTTGCAATAATACCATTAGCGGCATTTGCGGGTATGCTACAGTCCATTTCCCACATGACTATTTTTGATTTACTCGCACATGGACATATTAATGAAAGGGGGAATGAATGTTTTATGATTTCAGCACAGTTGTGTAGTTCTTGCGATTTTCTCTTATCAGTACAAAGAAAATTTAAATGTGTGGGTATTATGCTACACTAAATTTGTCAAGTTCAGTCTGGCAAATCCTATTATCTCAAATGAAAGTTTTCTATTAATTCCCAAAGTCCTGTCCGCTTTGCACATGTTATCAATGAGTTACTCATGATTGGTGTAATTAACTCCTTGTTACTGTAAGAAAATTGCCTTGCTTTGCATTGCATTGCTCTGCCATTTACCAACAATTTTCAAAAATAAGGATCATGTCTGCACATTAAAATTCCTTATCTGGAAAAAAAAATCCTTATCAAATGGGGAGGTATCACATGATTGATAAGTGTACTATTTAATAAAAAATATTAAATATCCAGACCACACTGTCAACACTAACTACACATTTATACCCCACACACACAGTGCCTTGAAAAAGTATTCAAACCCCTTGACATTTTCTATATTTTGTCATGTTACAACCAAAAAGGTAAATGTATTTTATCTGGATTTTATGTGATAGACCAACACAAAGTGGCACAAAATTGTAAAACATTTTGAAAACCATTTATCATTTTCCTTCCACTTCACAAATAAATATTTGAAAAGTGTGGCTTGAATTTGTATTCTCTTACTCTAAAGCCTCGTACACACGATCAATCCAATCCGATGAGAACGGTCTGAAGGACCGTTGTCATAGGTTAACCAATGAAGCTGACTGATGGTCCGTCACGCCTACACACCATCAGTTAAAAAAAGATCGTGTCAGAACGCGGTGACGTAAAACACGACGTGCTAAAAAAATGAAGTTCAATGCTTCCAAGCATGCGTCGACTTGATTCTGAGCATGCATGGATTTTTAACCGATGGTCGTGCCTACTAACAATCGGTTTTGACCTATCGGTTAGGAATCCATAGGTTAATTTTAAAGCAAGTTGGCTTTTTTTAACCTATGGTTAAATAACCTATGGGGCCCACACACGATCGGTTTTGACCGATGAAAACGGTCCATCAGACCGTTGTCCTCTGGTTAACCTATCGTGTGTACGAGGCCTGATACCCCTAAATAAAATCGAGTGGAACCAATTGCCTTCAGAAGTCATCTAATTAGTCCACCTGTGTGTAATTTAATATCAGTATAAATACAGCTGTTCTGTGAAGTCCTCAGAGGTTTGTTAGAGAACCTTCATAAACAAATAGCATCATGAAGGCCAAGGAACACACCAGACAGGTCAGGGATAAAGTTGTGGAGAAGTTTAAAGCAGGTTTAGGTTATTAAACAAAATACCCCAAGTTTTGAATATCTCATGAAGCACTGAATCCACCACTCGAAAATGGAAAGAGTATGGCACAGCTGCAAACCTACCAAGACATGGCCGTCCACCTGAACTACCAGGCAGGGCAAGGAGAGCATTAATCAGAGAAGCAGCCAAGAGACCCATGGTAACTCTGGAGGAGCTGCAGAGATCCACAGCTCAGGTGGGAGAATCTGTTTACATTAATCGTGCACTCCACAAATCCGACCTTTATGGCAAGAAGAAAGCCATAAAAAGTCCCATTTGCAGTTTGTGAGAAGCCATGTGGGGGACACAGCAAACATGTGGAAGAAGGTCCTCTGGTCAGATGAGACCAAAATTTTACTTTTTGACCGAAAAGATAAAATGCTATGTATGGCAGAAAACTAACACTGCACATCACACCGTGCCAAATGCAGCTGGAATATGCAAACTGCAACCTGCATAGGTGTGAACCAGGCCTAAACATACATCCAGAGCTACAATGGCTCGCATCCAATTTGACAGAGCTTGAGCTATTTTTCAAAGAAAAATGGGCAAATATTTTACTCTCCAGATGTACAAAAGCTGGTAGAGAATCCCCAAAAAGACTTGCAGCTGTAATTGCAGCGAAAGGTGATTCTGCAAAGTATTGACTCAAATACACTTTCAGATTTTTTTATTTATTTTTTAATGAAAACCATTTATCATTTTCCTTCCACTTCACAAGTATGTGCCACTTTGTGTTAGTCTATCACATAAAATCTCAATAAAATACATTTACGTTTTTGATTGTAACATGACAAAATGTGGAAAATTTCAAGGGGTACGAATAATTTTTCAAGGCACTGTACCTTGTATGCATATAAAAACAAAGCATTCTCTTTCATCTTTCACCTTTGGCATACATTACTTTCTAGTTACCCCCAACACTGAACACCATAAAATATTATGTAATGAAGATGCTGTATGAATGTTCACAGTGATACCTCCATTACTTTCAAGCCCTGTACACACGATCAGTTTGTCCGATGAAAACAATCGGTTAAAAAAAAACAGAACATGTTTTAAATTTTTCCTATGGATAAAAAACTGATAGAAAAAAATGATCGTCTGTGTGGAAGTCTATCGGTCAAAAATCCACACATGCTCAGAATCAAGTCGACGCATGCTTGGAAGCATTGAACTTCATTTTCTCAGCACGTCGTAGTGTTTTACGTCACCGCGTTTGGACACGGTTGGATTTTTGACCGATGGTGTGTCGGCAAGACTGATGAAAGTCAGCTTCACCGGATATCCGACGAAAAAAAATCCATCGGATTAGATTCCATCAGATATCCGATCGTGTGTACAGGGCTTAAGAGTTTTTGTGTAACTTTTTAAAGGACTTTGTTTTATGTATGTTAATTACAGTCAACATAATTATTTCCCAGCATGTTTAGGTGGTAAAGCCTTGCTCGAGCTAACTTCCATTTTCTCATCTCATTAGGTTTTTAACATGATTATTAGTATAATAATCAGCTATGATGATTTGTGTTGCATGTTTTCACATTCTCTAATATGCAGGGTGTCTTGATTGGCTAATTTAGGCAAATTATTTTGATTGTCTTGACGATGGTTGGCTTATTTGATCGCAGCAGGGGTATAATTTGCATTCATGGGAAGCAAAGTTGTTGTGTTTTTTTCATGTGGAAAAGCAATGAGATGTTTTTGATTGTGATATCTGGCCTTCGTAGCGGTGTAATTTCTAGAAAATAACTTCATTAAAGTGATAACATGTGATGCTGCGGTAATGACTCATTGTAGCCTCGAGGAGAAGGATATCCATCCAGTAGACTGAACAGCTATGCTTATCAGCTTTTAATCTTTAAGGCCATACAGTATATCTGCTTAAATTTGCTTCATCTATTTAAATAAATTGCATCATTTAAAGATAATTATCAAAAAAAGTTTATTTTTTTTCCTTTTATCGAGATAAACCTGCAAGCAAGGCCTCTATTAGTTCTTATAACAAAGGAAAAATTGATAGGCAAATACTCTTCCTTCTAATGCAGGTAATACACTGTTTTACTGGGCATCTGTAATGAAATTATTCTCAGCTATTAACAGGGAACCAAGGAATGCAATGCTCTACAAAACTATTATCACTATGCCCACCATATCATCCGTTCACCAAATGTATACATTCGGTAATGTAGCGATCAACTTTCATATGCAAAAACTGTACTTATTAAAATATATTTAATTTGCATCAAAAAGTGGGAATCTTGATCATTGAGGACCACATGAGTTCAGAATTCTTGGATACTCAGCAGTTTTCCGGATCAGTCACATAATCAAGGTTAGTAGTAGATGACCTTGGAAACTCGCTGAAAACACAGACATCTGCCCTGAAGCAGGACAGATATTTGAGGGGCATCACTGCTCCAATAAATGGGTTTTCCAAGCTTTAATTGAAACCACTGAGTACACTAACAATGATAACCCTTAAAGCCAAGAAAAAAAAATAACAGACCATTGCTTTAACTATAACTGTATTTCTATATGGCTTTCTAAGCTCCCCATTTCCTGTACATCAGCAATAAACCATGAAAATCGCATTGCAGACATATCAGAATTCTTCTCTTCCGGAATAATCTTTTATTATCAAATTTAAGATCTAGTTTCTTTAACCACCTCAATACTGGGCACCTTAACCCCCTTCCTTCCCAGGCCATTTTTTAGCTTTCAGAGCTGTCACACTTTGAATGACAATTGCGCAGTCATGTTACACTGTAACTATGTTTAATTGTTATCATTTTCTTCACACAAATAGAGATTTCTTTTGGTGATATTTAATCACTGCTGGGTTTTTTATTTTTTACAAAAAAAAAAATTAAAATACCGGAAATGTTGAAAAAAAAATACGGAAAAAAAATTGTGCTTAGTTTCTGTCAGTAAATTTTTATAAATTAGTAATTTTTCTGATGTGTGCTGATGAGGCTGCACTAACTTTTCGCCATACACTCTAAGTGTGAGGTGATGAGAGCCGATTACCGGCACTTCTATGTTTACATGTGACTGGCTGTGATTGGACACAGCAGATCACATGGTTAAAGAGCCACGCCAGCGGTTCTTTACAGAAATCGGGGTCGAGCCTTGTCCTAATAACATTGCGCCGCCGCGATTACCGTGCTGCATGCCATTCGGGTGCACTGTCATATGATGTCCACCCAGAATGAGAGCCGCACCGGCCCTCCATCATTTGACGGTGGGCGGGCGGCAAATGGTTAATCGATAACACAAAAAAAACATTCTGTCCCTGGGCAAGTGGCTTCAGGGAACCATCACCCACGGCTCACACCTGTGCTGAACCAACAAGCAAACAATTATGTTATATTATGTGTGAGGGACCCCATACTCAAGAGGAGTATGTATGCCGTATAAGCTTCCCTTGCCCGGTACCAGCACAATCCAAGATCCTTTAGCCCACCCAGACACTTGCTGAGACATCAGTGTAGGGTGGTAAGAAACAGAAGTCTGTTTATTCAAAACACAGGCACAAAGAGATATACACTCTGGGACAATCCCTCCTTCATTGCATAATGACACAGGGCGGGGTAAAACTACATTCAGTAACAAGAGACACACAGGTACATTTCAACTGTCATCTTTAGTTTAGGAAGGGCTGCAGGGGAAATTCCCCCTCCCCTCTAGCAGCTAATAGCTGATAGTGGTTTTATTAACTCACTTACCCACATAAGCATATCCATCCCATAATCATTTGCTCCAAAATTTACACATAAAAGGGTCTGGGGGAGCTGGAAAATGGGTTTCCAGAGCTCTCTAAGGTAAGTAGGGTTCAATAAGCCCCCCCCCACCCCCTGCCCAAAGTGATGGCTGTCACATATCTCCCCTTTCGGCAGGAGACTAACACAGAAGGAGACCCTAAATGGGTTGACTTTAAAGTTAGTCTGTAGTTCCAGTCCCCCAATGCCTGTACCCACACAGTACCCCAAACAAATTGTCCCAAACAGAGCATTTCTCACCCAGCCAACCTCTGCCTCTGGACTGGACTGGTCATTTCCCATGGAGTCCTTTCAGCCTCTGGAGAGAAGACAGCGTGGCTGGGCTCACTCTGTCATGCTGTTGAGAATCTGGGCTGACTGCCCAGCATCCTTGGGGTATACAGGTGGAGACTGTAGTCCCATCCACTTTTACTAGATGAAAATCCCCCAGTGTTTGCAGAGCAAGGCTGATAGCCTCCTGTCCTAATGCCAGAACTGTTTCTGGGGTTGTATCAGTGGAAACCGAAGTCCCATCCACTACCACAGAAAATCCATCTTCTGTTAGTTGACGGCAGAGGCCAGAAGCACTCTGCCCTGTTGCAAGCTCTTCTGCTGGGTTGCTGTCAGTGGATACCGTAGTCCCATCCACCAATATAAGCTCAAGCCACAGTTGTGAGGTGCTGATCACATTCTCTGCCTGGAGCGCCTGTGGAGTTGATTCTTGTGGGCAGGGGCCAGTAGCGCTCTGCTCAGCTGCCAGCTGTTCCACTGGGAAGTAAAGTGAAAAGTTGGTGGTCTTTCACAAATCCTTCAAGGCCCCTGATTATAGTATGCAGAGGTCAACAGCACCAGGCTCTGAAGCCAGCTCTTCTGCTGGAGGCTCACTGGGTTGTTCCTCCCCTGCAGAAAAGTCTACTAAACCCCCAGTCTCTGGTGTCTAAGCATAGAGGTTCACCATCTCCTGTGCGTGGAACCCAGAAGATGAATATCAGTGCTGGGGTGAGGCTAGCAAAGCTCTGCCATGGAGTCAGCACTTCAGGTTTGGGGACAGCAATCTCCGGAGTTAATCTCTTTAAGATAAGCTGGTTTTCACAAGCCCCCCACCCAAAGTGACTCCTGTCACATTATGCAAATAGAGAGTATTTACAAAAAGTACATTTAACATTTTAAATATGTTTTACGAACACTGATAATGATCTGTTTGTACTCCTGCGCTGACCTTAAAATATAAATAAATATGTATATATCCGTGACATTCATACACCAGCTCTTGTGAATCGTTATCTCTAAATCTGTGATACATTCACATATATAGAAACAAAATGTAAAAATTATATAAAACACAAAATATACGAACCCCTTCTCCCCTGCAAACTCTTACGCGCGTCTGCGCTATTAATCAATAATGAAAAATGAAAATACGGAACTATAAATACACTAAATAGTCCAGTGCAATCGTGCATTAATACAATGTCCTCAAAAAGCGTGCCTCCAGTAAGTGCAGGAATTTGTGCCTTGCTGCAAAAAAAAAATTGTGACTTTGCCACCTTATAGTGTCACCACCACCTCCTATTGCGCTATGCTCTCACCAGATTCAAAAAGGTAAACTGCATATAATCATATGGTGTACGGTTTCCTCTTCTGGTTCCCGAATCTCTGCGCTCCAACTCTCTATGGGTTCTCTTATACTCCCAAGAAGAAAAAAGGCCCATATGGTGTAATATGTTTTAACAAGTTTTATTCATGAAACATTAAAAACGAATTTTACATTCACATGTTCCTGTGCCCAAGCCGGCACTAGGCTGTCCAGCGTCACTGCTACCTTCCCGGCGTGCGTTCCAACAGACGAAAAAGCCTGTGCGGTATCGTTCCAGGGGTCAAGGATCGTGTGGCGTGAAAAAGATGTGTGGTACCCCCGCGCCTCGACGCATTTCGAATACTTAGATTCGTCCTCAGGAAGCTGCCGGTGTACCCCTTGAATGGCTATTTATGCCCTAAATCTTACTGTGTCCAATTGCTTGATTACTCGCGACCGGAAGTGATGTCGTCGAAACCGGACGTGGTCGAAACCGGAACCGGAAGTGATGTCGTCGAAACTGGAAGTGCCGCTAGCGCCATTTTGCAAATGGTAAACAACAGCTGTAGTCTATGCCTGACTACTCGCGACCGGAAGTGATGTCGTCAAAACCGGAAGTGCCGCTATCGCCATTTTACAAATGGTAAACAAGAGCTGTAGTCCAAGCCTGATTACTCACGGCCGGAAATGGCGTCGTCGGCACCGGAAATGCCGCCTGCGCCAATTTGGAACTGGTAAACTACAGCTCTAGTCCATCCAATACAGGAAGTGTCGCCAGCGCCATTTTTGTTGTGGTATGGCAAGTGACTGTGGACAAACCTTACATTCATATGTACCTTTGCTTGACTTAAAAATAATTAGTGTGGTGTGTGACCACCATAACTAAAATAAAATAAAATACAATAAAAATTGTTTTGTGGGTTAATAACTTCATGTGGATGTACTATGTACTCGTTTATGCACCCCTGCATCAAACTTTTTAAAAATTTGCTTTTTTTATAATTTTGTTTACTACTATGTATGTATACATGTGTATCTGTTGGGATGAGAAACATTCATATAAAAAAAAAAAAAAAACAACAACTGCAGCAGACCAAATAATTTAATTTATATTAACACGTAATATTTAATATTTATTTGCGCCGGTACAACCACTCACAACCAAACTGATAATGATCTAAAAGTTAAAACTGCAGGTCTTTATTCCATGTTTTAAAAAAATATACTAGAAGCACTACAATATATATGATATTTACAAAATAAAGCTGTAACAAGATATACAAGTACTCACCAGGTATTCCTTTTAATTGTTATGTACATCCTTGCAGTCTGACCTGATTGACTTTGCCTTATGACAACTCCTGACCTCCAAAACTCTGGCAGCAAATTTCACAGATTTGAATAAGTGATGTCTACTCCTGTGTATGGCACTTTTGTTTGAAAACTTTATGGGGGAACAATTCCATTCAAATGAGTATGCCTCAACTGTGGCCAAACAGCTAAATACATATAGAGAATGGGAACTATTTAACCTGGCTGTTTGACAGATGAGCAACCCTATTCAACTACTTTCAAGATTCCTAAACTCCCTCTTTACTACAGAGAAGCAGAACAGGTTGGTCAAGGATCTACACCCATCCTTCCTAATGCTGCGTACACACGATAGGAAATTCCGACAAGAAAACCATGGATATTTTTCTGACGGAATGTTGGCTCAAACTTGTGTTGCATACACACAGTCACACAAATCTTGTCGGAAATTCCAACCGTCAAGAACGTGGTGAAGTACAAGACATATGATGAGCCGAGACCAATGAAGTTCAATAGGCAATTCGGCTCTTCTGCTTGTTTCTGAGCATGCATGTTTTTTTACGCGTCGGAATTGCATACAGACGAGTGGATTTTCCAATAGGAACTTTTTCTGTCTGAAAAAGGGAGAACCTGCTCTCAATCTTTTGCTGGCGGAAATTCCGACAGCAAAAGTCCGATGGAGCATACACACGGTCGGAATTTCAGACCAAAAGCTCACATTTGACGTGTGTACGCAGCATAATAGACTGCAAAGGCATCACTTCACACTGACGAGGTAACCCTTGTGCTTTCTTCTCCACTAATTAAGCTTGCAGTGTTAGGTTATTAGCACTATGCAAATGTAACATAAATCAGCTGGATGCCTGCTACTCTTTGCTTTAATTTCTGGTGGGCAAGATAATATGGAAAGCTAATATATGTCTGAAGGAAAAGAGATTTAATCTCTGAATATGGAAAACTTTCTTCACAGTAAGAGCCGTGAAAATGTGCACTTGACTCCCTCAAGAGCTGGTTATGTCCAGCTCAGTAGATTGTTTTAAAAAAGCCCTGGATTTTTTCCTAATTGTACATAGTACATGGGTACTAACATTTATAGGCAAAGTTGATCCAGGGAATATCATATTGTCTCAGGAAGAAATGTATTCACTCTGCTGAAGCAAATTGGATCATGGCCTTCAAGCAATGAGCTACTGTGCCTAAACTAAGCCACCTTGCTACCCGCTTTCTTTGTCCAACATTCCCCAGTGCCATTGTGCCTCCTGTGTCCAGTGTTCTCCAGTGCCACTGTGCCTCCTGTGTACCATATCTGAAGCTTGGGCTACCTACCTGATAATAATTTCAAGTTTGCTTTCACTTAAAACAAGGACCTCAATGGGTAGAGAGGGCTTTTAAATGTTATACTCAAGTCTCCAGGGATTCAGCGTCTGTCTTTCCCCCTGCACACAGTCACTGGTGCATCTGGTGCCGCAGTCAATCAGGGGACTGCTTGAGCATCGCATTGCTATACCCAAGCAATGTATGCCGGCCATAGACAGTTCGAATTGAGATTCAAACCATATATGGGCAGGCTGAATGTACACAAGTTGACGATCAATCAACTTTGGTACAACCAGCTTGCCAGATTTTGCATGCGATTATTGCTAGCAGCTGCTATAGCCACTAGTAATAATAACTGTATTCTCCCCTACCCAACCCACGGTTGCAGGAAAGCAACTCCCTCCATCTATGACCAGCCTTAGTCCCACAGTCAGTGTCATTGTGTCTTTTATGTCTACAGTGAGTTCTGTGTTCCAATTAATCCCTGTGACCCTTGTGCACACCTGAGACTCCAAATGCGCTTCCATGACTTCAGTGCGCCCTGTGACTTCAAGCATTGGAAAAGACAATTGAACTTGGAAACGTTGAAAGAAAAATAGGATGAGGATGACCACAATAACATGGATTGATAGAGTCACATGGATTGATAGAGACCGCCGCATGTAAATGTACGTCCACAGTATGGCACGTACAGGCACATGGGCGTTCATGTACGTCCTGTCCTTCTAGCGGGTGGGGGGTCCGATCGGGACCCCCCCTGCTACATGCGGCGGTCAGGTTCGCTCGGGGAGCGATCCGGGACGACGGCGCAGCTATTTGTTTATAGCCGCTCCGTCGCGATCGCTCCCCGGAGCTGAAGAATGGGGAGAGCCGTATGTAAACAAAAGAGCCGTATGTAAACAAAAATGTGTCAAAATTGTCCGAAGTGTCCGCCATAATGTTGCAGTCACGAAAAAAATCGCTGATCGCCGCCATTAGTAGTAAAAAAAAAAATAATTAATAAAAATGCAATAAAACTATCCCCTATTTTGTAAACGCTATACATTTTGCGCAAACCAATCGATAAACGCTTATTGCGATTTTTTTTACTAAAAATAGGTCGAAGAATACGTATCGGCCTAAACTGAGGGAAAAAAATGTTTTTATATATGTTTTTGGGGGATATTTATTATAACAAAAATTTAAAAATATTGCATTTTTTTCAAAATTGTCGCTTTATTTTTTTTTATAGCGCAAAAAATAAAAACCGCAGAGGTGATCAAATACCACCAAAAGAAAGCTCTATTTGTGGGGAAAAAAAGGACGCCAATTTTGTTTGGGGGCCACGTCGCATGACCGCGCAATTGTCTGTTAAAGCGACGCAGTCCCGAACTGTAAAAACACCTTGGGTCTTTAGGCAGCATTTTGGTCCGGGGCTTAAGTGGTTAAGCATGCCATTGCAAAAACTTAAGACCCAAACAGAAGACAGATCTTTCTGAAGAAACATCATCTATGCAGTCCACATGAGTCCACATTGACTCGACTGCATTTATTCATTATAATTATAACAAAAATATGATTATAACAACTATAATAAAACTAATGAGTAATATTAATACAGCAACTGATTTAAAGTGGTTGAAAACTCTTTCATATACAGTTAAGTGACTAGACTCAGGTTTTACACAGAGATGAAACAAACCCTCCTGCATACGCTGTTTATCTGCAGCCATCTCTTCTGTAGATCATATAAAAAACACACAGATCAAAGGGTTTCTTTCTCAGCTATAGCAATTGGGGACAGGGAACCAAAGTCTCACAGTGCAGATCTTAGTAAGGGGAGCTCTGAGCCCTGGTTGGAAAGAAGACACCCCCCAGTACACAGAAAACATACAAAGCTAAGGACATGACTTGCAGGCTGTGTGCTGGAGCTCTCTTCCCCATCACCTTATTATCTCTTGGTGTCAGAAAAACCTGTCAGAAGGGACCCATGCTGGTAACAGAGGAATGAGGCAGCAGAGAGAAATCGCACTCAGTGCTTTAGATAGTGCACAGTATAGAAGGATGTGTTAGAGTTCATGTCTGAGGTTTAGCCTAGGTTCACACTGCTGCGAATTCAAAATCGCGGTAAAATGCGCGATTTCGCCGCGATTTCGGGCGCAATTTAATGTAAATCGCGGCCCGAAAACGCAAAAAGTAGTACAGGAACTACTTTATGAAATCGCAGATGCGGCGTCGCACTAATTAGGACAGTGCCATTGCCGACAATTGCCGCCGATTTGAGATGCGATTTGACATGTCAAATCGCATCTCAAATCGTTCCAAATCGTACCCAGTGTGAACCAGGGCATACAGTCACTTTAAGTGAATACACAAGTGGATTAATAGGCAGTGTTCTATACTTGGCTGTTAGTTAAGTGTAATAACTGCTCTGTCAAAGTTTTAATTGTCTGTTTTATAAGAAGCATGGTCAGTCAGGTCTCTGAATAGACATTAACCATGGTATGTCATTCTCAGATGATTACATGACCTGAAAACAAATTTTGATGGGGGAGAGTGGCAGCATTAAAATCTAAAGCTTGCAGGAATTGTCAGGGGTTCTTATTCATTTTTAAATATAAAGAGCATCAAGATGGTTTACAATACATGTATCACTGAGGAACCTGTTTGAGAGTAGTCTGGGTACTTGTATTTCTGCATTGCAATATTTTTTTACTTTTTGTGTCTTTTCAAACAACCCCTAATTCAGCATAATATTTTCTCATTTGACGCTTACTGATATGACAAGTTTACAAATCTGGTAACAATGTAATTTACATTTTTGCAGTATGGTCTACCATTCATGGTAGATATTATGGTTTCTTTAACAGCTTTGCTGTAAATACAGTTTTAAGCACATGGGAAAAGTAAAGCAAAATCTCAAGCAATATCAAGTTATATTACGTATCTGATAACATTATCATTTATTATACTTACATGAAATCTTTGGTCCACCTCACAGTTAACCTGCTTTCTGAAATCCTTTGTGTATGGAAAAATGAGAAAAGGAAAAATGTAAATGATTTCCAACACAATCAGCATGAAGTACTCATTGTTAAATCCCTACAGACAAGCCCGACTGACAAGAAACATTGGTTATAGAGAAACTATAGCCTTTTCTACACACAGGAAAGAGGTCTGTTTAACCTAAACAATCTAATAATACATGTTCGGTTTAAAAACGTTTTTATGCATGCAAAGCAATGGTGATATTTGTTCACTCAGTATACAGGCTCTCATTCTTGGCTGTGCTTCTTTGACTCTCTCAATTAACTACAAATCAAAAGCCCCGTACACGATCGGAATTTCCGATGGAAAAAGTCAGACGGACTTTTCCATCGGAAATTCCGACCGTGTGTGTGCCCCATCAGAGTAATTCCATCGGAGTTTACATAGAGAACATGTTCTATTTTACGCCGATGAAATTCCGTCGGAATTTCAATGTGAATTTGGTCGGACAAAGGTCTGACCGTGTGTGCAGGGCATTGGAATCTGGACATCTGTATTACCGAAAACACTCTCTGAAGTCTCAGATGGTGTAAAACACCTTCAATGCCCTGGTAGCCAGAGATCATTTGTTCTTAGCTAAAGCTCTGGGACACATAGGAGGGCCCTGAATCACAAGAACTCAGGAGCAGAATTATTTATTTATTTTTCTCTTTTATGTCATATTCAAGAAAGTTTATTTTTAACCCCCTTAGCGGTAAACCCGAGCGTGACTCGAGGTGGGTTTTCAACGTTAGGATCGGTATCCCCGAGTCACGCTCGGGGTGGACGTGCAGAGTATGCAGCGGCGCGGCTTACCTTCTCGCTGGATCCACAGGCAAGTTACTTACCTTGTCCCTGGATCCAGCGATGCCACCCCGCTGTGTGAGCGAGCGGGTCCTCCTCGCTCGATTCACAGTGTCCCCGTGTGCCGCCGATCTCCGTTCCCTGCGACGTTACGACGCACGGGGGCGGAGAACGGCGCCAAATTCAAAAAAGTAAACAAACACAATACATACAGTATACTGTAATCTTATAGATTACAGTACTGTATGTAAAAAATACACCCCCCCCCCCCTGTCCCTAGTGGTCTGCCCAGTGCCCTACATGTACTTTTATATAATAAAAACTGTTCTTTCTGCCTGCAAACTGTAGATTGTCCAAAAGTGTCCCTTTATGTCAAAAATGGTTTTAGATCAGCTAGAAAACAGCGATAATAAATTATAATCACTTGCAGAAATGTGCGATAGCGATTTGTGGGGAAATTCGTCATAAAAAAATAATAATAATGACAGCGACAATTCTGCAACTGAGCAAATTTCAGTGATTTTGAGTCGATTACATTATTGAATAATTTTTATTATAATTATATTATTATTTGTTATAATTATTTATTATATTATAATTTATAATTTTGTTTTTTTTAAAAATGTCATACCCGGGATCCCTACAAGATTCTTGTTTGGTCAGATTTAAGTGAGTTATTCCTAAAAATTACAGGCCTACAGTACAAATCACCAAATTTCCTTGCAAAATAATTGTACCGCTTTTGGTACGTAATTCCAGACAGAATCATACCGCCAGGGAGGTTAAAAAGCTATTTTAACTTAAAATAATAAAAGGCTAACACAAGTCGTACCAGTTTAGGTGAATTTTGGTTTTCTTTAAAGCCAAACTACAATTTCCAGACAAGTTATTATACAATAAAGCAATGCAAGGTAGGGGTTACCTCCAGTAAAACAAAACAGCACATAAAATATAACTAGAAGTCCCAGTGATAAAAAAAATAGCTGAATTTGCTAAACTTAGCTGGAATCTGGAACATTATTATGATTAGAAGTCTTCTTTTCCTATAGGGAAGCTTGAGAGGTAGGGGAAGGGGACATGGCCAAGCTCAACTTCTCTAGGAAAAGTGAAATCTAGCAAATTATTTTAGTAGTCCTAGTTTTCACTGATTGTAACCAATGTTTTCATATTTTGTATCAGTTCGTCCATGATCTAAATTTAAGGATACGTTTATTTTTTTTAAAAAGGTTAAAAAAAGTTGCATTTATAACTTTTTGTAGTAGCAGCCTGTAAAGCATTGCACCCACAATCGGCAGATCGCTGATGCCAGTGACGAGGGAGCATGTAAAAATCATAATTTTTTTTCTAGAAAATTACTCAGAACCCCCAAACACAAATTATATATATATATATATATATATATATATATATATATATATATATATATATATATATATATATATATATATATATATATATATATATATATATATATATTTTAGCAGAGACCCTAGGGCAGGGGTAGGCAACCTCGACCCTCCAGCTGTGCTGAAACTACAAATCCCATCATGCCTCTGCCTCTAGACTCATTGCCTGTGATTGTCAGGGTCTTGCAAATTTGAACTAAAGAATAAATTGTATACAAGTTGAAATATATGCATACACTTTTAAACCTTTAAATAAAGAATAGAAAAAATAAAGAAAAAATAGATACACTTTAAAACAGGGTCCAAACTGAAACAGAGAAAGAAGCAAAACTAAACACTGCAAACACCTAAACACAGCAATTCAAGTTAAAACTAACATTTCAATAGTAATAGTAAAAAATATAATCTAAAAAACAAACCTCCTGAGACACGGCAGACTATATTAGAATATAATATTTTATACTGCTATACAATAATGAGGTTATGCGTGTAAGCAAGTAATTGACTCAAGTATGACATGACACTTCCATAAAATTACTCTACAGCATATTGGATAGGGAAATTTACCTTTTGTGCTACTAAAAAGGTCAGTCTACGAATCCCATGGTCCATTAGTATAAATTTCTGTTTAAATAAATAAGTAAAATATATATTATTAATAAAAATGTGCATTATTTCTATAAATGTATTAAAAATCTGAATTCATACCCTTGTAAACAAACTTAAAAATGCTAAAGATTTTGTGTTTTTATAGCTCTTGGTTTTTAAGATACACAAAAAAAGGAGAAACTAGAAAAAAAAATTCTCCTGACTACAGATACTCCTTGTTTAACGACTTACCTGTTAAACAACTACTCAGACTTACGACCAGCTCCCCCCACCTGAACGAAATGCTGTACATCATTGTATTGTACAGTACAGAATTTTTATTTTGTGTTCTGTACTTATGCAAATTATTGAGCTTGAGTTGTGTGTTTTAGACCTTTTTTTTTCACAATACAGTACAGTACAGTAAGAATGCTTAAAAGATTACTTGCGACTCCTCATTTAACAAACAATTTGTTTAACGACCTGGTCGTTGGAACAGAACCTGGTCTTTGAGTGAGGAGTATCTGTAGTGGTTAGTAGAGGGAAAAGGAATACAGGAAGAAATCCTCAAATAAGACTAACCCCCAAAAAATGTATAGACCTGAAACAATTCAGTAATTGGGTAACATTTTAATTTTACCCAACTGTCTCTAATATTGTAATGCTAAATATGTCACATGATAAACACGTTAGTGTAGAACATCCACCAAATCCAAAAAGTAGCTTCTTTTTCAGGTGTTAATAACTAATGCAGGGGCAACAAACAGCAAAAGAATGCAGAGTGAGGTTCCAACATTTCCCCATTCTATTATAAATATTTTTTCTAGAGATTATTCAGCATATACTGTACATGGATCTGAAATATGCACACATGCCCCATGCTATTTTCCAACTTGTACATAATATGTTAGGTCAAGGTCATAAAGTGTTTTTGGATTTCTTTTAAATATATAAATATTTTTCAGAACACTGAAAGTTTTTCATTATATAAGTTAGTTCATCATTAGGACACCTATGTGAGAAGGTATGTGATTTAGCAGCCGGAAGTAAACAATGATAGGTGGTATGACTGAAATTGGTCAATATCTTGGTTTAAAAATATTACACGGTACGTGGTTTTATCCCATTTACAGTGGGGAAAGTAATTATTTGATCCCCTGCAGATTTTGTACGTTTGCCCACTTACAAAGAAATGAAGGGTCTATAATTTTTATCATATGTGTATTTTAAATGACAGAGACAGAATATCAACCAAAAATCAAGAAAAAACATGATATACGTGTTATAAATTGATTTCAGGGAGTAAAATAAGTATTTGATCCCCTACCAACCAACAATAATTCTGGCTCCCACAGGCTGGTTACAGTATGTGCTGATGTATAACAGAGGAACCTGCAAGCTACTAATGTGTACAAATTTGAAAAATGAGATGCAACAGCCACTGGCACTATTCACAATCCCATAGATGTGTTAAAGTGGCTATAAATATTTACAAAATGTGCTCAATATATTACTGTGTACAATTGATAACAGAAACAGATAAATATAAAACATATTGAAAAATAAAATAACAGATGTCAAACAAAATACATCAAATTAGTGCAGTCCAAAGAGAAAAGTGTCCATGCAAATTGAAGAGACAGCCTTCTCCAAACGAATATGATCCACAAATGAATGTTTCATGCTCCTTCCACTCCTTACTGGTGCTTGAATAGCAAAACAATATGTCACCACAAAGTGCTCCACCCCTCCAGGATTAATCTCACCTGATGTAATGTGACCACTACAGCCAAGTAGGGTCAATTAAAGATTTTTAACCTCTACCGGGCTACAAACAACACACTCCAACCTCCTTGCAGTCAACTCTCCGACAACCAGCTCCACCCTGGTTCTAGGTGTTGTCACTGTCCTTGCCTCTCCCCTATGCATGTCGACACAGGGTCACGCATCTTCCTCCCCAACCAACCAACAATAATTCTTGCTCCCACAGACTGGCTACAGTATGTGCTCATGTGGTACACAAATTAGTCCACTCAATTTAGGAAGGTGCTCTGAACGATTATGTGTATAAAAGACACATGTCAACAGAATCTTTTTCTTCCATTCAAACTCACCATCATGGGCAAGACCAAAGAGCTGTCAAAGGACATCAGGGGGAAGATTGCAGACCTACTGGAATGGGCTACAAGACCATCAGCAAGAAGCTTGGTGAGAAGTAGACATTTGTTGGAGCGATTATTAGCAAATGGAAGAAATGCAAAAAAAACATCCATCGCCCTCTTGTCTGGAGCTCCATGCAAGATTTCGCCTCATGGGGTAAAGATAATCATGAGAAAAGTAAAAGAACAGCCCAGAATTACATGGGAGGAGCATGTAAATGATCTCAAGGCAGCTGGGACCACAGTCACCAAACCATTGGTAACACAATATGCCGCCATGGATTGAAATCCTGCAGTGCCCGCTAGATCCCCCTCCTCAAGAAGGCACATATACAGGCCCATCTGAAGTTTGCCAATGAACACCTAAATGATCCAGAGAAGGATTGGGAGAAAGTGCTGTGGTCATATGAGACCAAAATTTAGCACTTTGGTATTAACTCGACTCGCCGTGTTTGGAGGAAACATGACCCTAAGAACACGATCCCTATAGTCAACCGCAGAGGTGGATACATGCTTTGGGGCTGTTCCTTTGCTAAGGGTACAGGCTGACTTTGTTGCATTGAGGAGCCAATGTACTGTACAATCTTGGATGAGAACCTTCTTTTCCCTCGGCCAGAACACTGAAAATGGCACTACAATGACCCAAAACATACTGTAAAGGCAACAAAGAAGTGTATCAAGAAGAAGCACATTAAGGTCATACAGTGGCCTAGACAGTCTCCAGACCTTGATCCTGTAGAAAATGGATGGAGCCAAAAGAGTGGACCAAAATCTCTCCTGAGATTTGTGCAAACCTAGTAACTAACTACAAGAAATGTCTTATCTCTGTGCTTGCCAACAAGGTTTTCTCCACCAAGTACCAAGTCATGTTTTGCTTGGGGATCAAATACTTATTTTACTCACTGAACTCAAAGCCAGATTTTGAGGGTGTGCCAGGGAAGCTTAGGTCTACCATTGCTCCAAATTAAAAACTTAAGGAGAGAGTCTAAGTTTAAAATGTTTGAAATGCAGATATACTGTGGAGTTTTGGGCAAAATGATCATTTTAATAAAAAAATGACATTAAAAAATAATAATCACAACAAACATTCTTACTTACCTGCTCTCTGCAGCAATTTTGCACAGAGCAGCCCAATCTTCCTATGTAAGGTCCCCCGCCAGCACCCCTGCCTCCTCCTCTTCAGCTAGTACCCCCAATAGCAAGCCGCTTTCTGGGGGCACTGGTGCATGCTCGCTCCTGAGCCCTGTTTTATGAGTCTATAAGACACAGAGTCGCAGCTCAACCCCACCCCCTCACACTCACCTCATTGGCTCACTAGCTGTGATTGACAGTAGCAGGGGCCAATGGCTCCCGCTGCTGTCTCAGCCACTGAGGAATGAGAGACCCAGGAGAAGTTCAGCTTTTGTGCACATCATTGGATTGAGAGGGAGCTCAGGTGAGTATTGAGGGGGGGTGTGCTGGGGGAGCCGCTGCATCCAGAAGGTTTTTTACCTTCATCATACCTCCCAACATTTTGAGATGGAAATGAGGGGCACCTATTAGCAAAAGTATGCAGACATTGGACACACCCCTTCCACGCCCCTTAAAGGAGAATTACGCACACAAAAAAGATAAAACGCACAAGTTTTTCCCCACTTAGAGCTTTGGAGAAAGATAAGTAAACACTACAGATATATGTGTCTAGGTCAAATTTCATGAATGGGGTTTACAACCACTTTAATCTAATTAGGCTATAAGGCAGCCAACAATATATATATATATATATATATATATATATATATATATATATATATATATATATATATATATATATATATATATTGTGGCAGGAAGTCAGGTAAATCTGTGGGTGTTGTCACAGACGGAACATACATTTCTGCCTTCTTTAGACAATACACCAATCATTATTGGGCGTCGGCTGCAGAAATAGCCAGAAAGGCTAAGGGCCGTTGGAAGGCTCCACCTGTTCAGAGTGAGGAAATTAAAGGCCTCTATAAGAAGTCCAAAAGATTACCACTAATTGGCTGCAACATCCTGAGTCTGTGTGAGTAGGAGAGCAGTGCCAGAAAGCCTTGTGTAAAGGTGAGAAGAGGATTGATTTTTCTGTGTGATAAAAATCAAAAGACTATTGTTGTGTGCTGTATGACCAGCACTGTCTACCCAGCAGTAGGCTGTGTTAGACTTCATAGATAGGTTCCTGTGTGGAAGGTAGCCGCCCAGAGTGGCTAGGATTTATTTTATGTTTGATTTTGTTTATGCTGTTTGAATGCTTGCAATTGTTTTCCAGCAAGATGGAAAAATAAACCAGAAACTTTGTTTTCAACCGTCTTCGACTGCCAGTCTGTAGAAATTCAGTGTGTGGTGAACCCATCCAAGGGGTCACACACCCCGCTACCGAGCGAACCCCTCACAATATATATATATCTCAGTTTCTACTGTACTACCCTGATGAAAGATTATTGCTCATTGTGCTTTCCACAGCATTTGTGCACCTACATACCATGCTATTTGTAAAACTATAGTTACTAGAGTTCTGAAATCCATGTTCTATAGTAATTGCAATGTCTACCTGTGTCCTAATAAATAATTAGAACACTTTATGTTCTTATTACCTGGTTCCATTAAACTAGTGACAATGCTAGGCATATGCTGTAATCTAGGCATGATTTGATTGAGCATAACACCAAATTACAATATACAAAGCATGTAAAATATTGTTACTAGATTTACACTCATCAAACATAGCAAGCAAATAAAAAATGTTTTAAATGCCAACAAACCGCTCCTGGACTATATTTTCCTATGGATCCCTAAGACAGTTTTTTTTATTATTATTATTCTAATAAATTCTAGATTTAAAACAACAAGCTAATAAACTGCTATACAGTATCATAAAGTTACAAAACAATGGATAGAAAAACAGATTTAAATTGATACATACATTAAGCAGATTAATATGTTTGTCAATGAAAAATAAATTAATGCAGTTTATTAATCAACCCTTTCAGCCACATCCTGTCTATATGCACTCGCTCGAACATTGACTTAATATCATTAGGACCAAATTCCCAATCGGAACAATAGTGATCAATTCAAGATAAGGAAAATAAAAATAAAATCAGGAGCAGTCTGATCCATTGGTCACCAGTTAACTGACCATATAGACAATGACCACACTGTGATTTGTGTCAATCAAATGGCACTGGTCTGAGAGCAAATGTAAATATAATCGGATCCATTACACAATTAGAGCTCCAGTGCAGTATCTTTGAGTCCTATTTCTAGAAATGTGCCCAAGAGAGCCCTACGGGAAATATAAGTAATCATGACTGTCTTGCCACTTATTGTGTTTCATAGTTCTTAAAATCACTAGAGCTGAAAGCGCAATCCAATGCCTACTTCAGAAGCAAAAAAAAATGTGCAAAAAATGGATTGCAATTAAGAAGAAAAAAAATATATAGCATGCTTTGGCAATAATATTACTGTCCGGGAGAGAAAATAACTGTAATACCCTGAGTTTTAACATCAAAATTGTTATTGCTTTTAAAATTCCACAAGTGGCATATAATGACAGCATAGCAACAGGATTCTGATTACATTGTAATAATGTGGGTTTCTCAGTCAGTCTACAGTTATAACCAGGCGATTAGGCAGCAGCACCTGGAAAAACTCCATTAACGCTGACTGCTTCCATCTCCTCTGCAAGTCATTTACAAGTATATGATCCTAATTTCTATAAACATGCTGGGGCTGAGATATTATTTGGACAATTGGGATTATTCTAGTAGATGCTTAAATGTTTTTTTTTTCCTCCCACTGCCTGAGGGTTGATACAGATGGAAATCAAAACTATCTTTTTTCCGCTTCTGCTTGTTTTTATAAAATAAATACTGATTTCTCCTCCCCACCTCCACCAAGCTAGGGAAACAGAATGCTTGTGAATAAGCCCAAGTTTGAGTAATATGGTAAGAAGCAGAAGTCATTTTTAAAGTACAGGTGCCAAAACAGCAGGGGGCAGATCCACATACATCTGCGCCGGGCGAAGCGTATCCAAGATACGCTATGCCACCGTAACTTATCTTTTTTATTTCGAATCCTCAAAGAATTTGCGCCATAAGTTACGGCGGCGTAGTGTATCTCTGGCGGCGTAAGGGCGCGGAATTCAAATGGATGTAATGGGGGCGAGTTTTATGTAAATACGTCGTGACCCGACGTAAACAACGTTTTTTTTAACTGCGCATGCGCCGTCCGTGGGGGTATCCCAGTGCGCATGCTCGAAATTAAACTGGAACCCGCCAATGCTTACGACGGTGACGTCATTCTACGCAAATTCCTATTCACGAACGACTTACGCAAACAACGTAAAAATTTCAAAATTGTACGCGGGAACGACAACCATACTTAACATTGAGTACGCCTCAGAATAGCAGCTTTAACTATACGCCGGAAAAAGCCGAACGCAAACGACGTAAAAAAATGCGCCGGCCGGACGTACGTCCGTGGATCGCCGTAACCAGCTAATTTGCATACTCGACGTGGAATTCGACGGGAACGCCACCTAGCGGCCGCCGAAAACTTGCAGCTTAGATCCGACGGCGTACGAAGACATATGCCTGTCGGATCTAGCCGAGATGCCATCATATCTTGTTTTGAGGATTCAAAACAAAGATACGACGCGGGAAAATTCAAATTACGCCGGCGTATCAATAGATAATACCTTTGTGGATCTGCCCCCAGGAATTTTATCATTCTGCATACAAATCAACAGAAGAATAATGACTATATGTAATAAGTCTGTTTGTGATTTAGGTGCAATATTTATTCTGTCAATTTAAACTGTATTGTTACAATTACATTAAAAAATAAGGCAATACTTAAACTTTAAATGTTACCAAGGCCAGTTTATCTGACAGATATTTTAGTTGTTGGTTGGTGCTGATAGATTGAATCATGCACAATGTTCTGGCAGGACATTTCTCATGTACCAGACATCAGTGGATGATTTAGTATACCCATAACAATACTTACCTTTGGCACAAGTGGACCAGATCACAGGGCGAGTCCAAAATACAATAAAGACAAACTTTATTTAACCACTTACTGCCGGCCGTACGACTATATACGGCCGCAGTGTGGTTGCCAATCTCCGGGAGGCCGTCTATATACGGCCTCCAGCCACTGGGGGGCGCACGCGCGTGCCCGCCGCATCACTGAGATGCCGATGCGCGTGCCTGGCGGCCGCGATGTCCACCAAGCACCCGCGATCGGCGGTTACACAGACAAGGACGTGGATCTGTGTGTGTAAACACACAGATCCACGTCCTGTCAGGGAGAGAGGAGACCGATCTGTGTCCCTTGTACATAGGGATACAGATTGGTCACCTCCCCCAGTCAGTCCCCTTCCCCCACAGTTAGAAACCCTATGCAGGGTACACATTTAACCCCTTCCTCACCCCCTAGTGTTAACCCCTTCCCTGCCAGTCACATTTATACAGTAATTAGTGCATATTTATAGCACTGATCGCAGTATAAATGTGAATGGTGCCAAAAATGTGTCAAAAGTGTCTGATGTGTCCGCCATAATGTCGCAGTCTCAATAAAAATCACAGATTGCCGCCATTACTAGTAAAAAATAAATTATAAAAAATAATAATAATTCTGTCCCCTATTTTGTAGACGCTATAACTTTTGCGCAAACCAGTCGCTTATTGCGTTTTTTTTTTTTTACCAAAAATATGTAGAAGAATACGTATCAGCCTAAACTGAGAAAAAAAATGTTTTTTATTTTTTTTTTTTATTTGGGCTATTTATTACAGCAACAAGTAAAAACAATTATTTTTTTCAAAATTGTTGCTCTTTTTTTGTTTATAGCGCAAAAAATAAAAACCGCAAAGGTGATCAAATACCACCAAAAGAAAGCTCTACTTGTGGGGAAAAAAAATGTCCATTTTGTTTGGGAGCCATGTCGCACGACCGCGCAATTGTCAGTTAAAGCGTTGCAGTGCCGGAAGCTGAAATTTCACCTGGGCAGGAGGGGGGTATATGTGCCCAGTAAGGAAGTGGTTAAAGTGGAGTTCCTCTCTATCTTTTTTTCACATTTTACAAGTCCTTGATTAATAATGAAAAACATTTGGAGTGAAAAAATATTTTTTACTTACCAGAAGTGCCCTTGCTAGGTGGTGGCTCCTAATCTGCCACTTCCGGCTCCGCATCACCTTCTTCCTCGCCTGTGCTCATGGGAAATGCGAGTTATCATTTTCTAGGAGTCATTGGGCAGGACTGTGTGCAAAAATCGCATTATTTCCCGACAGGAAATTACGCCATTTAAGACGGATCTATCTATCTTTCTATTTTGCAATAACGACACGACGAGACCTTTCTCCATCGCAGCCCGTTGATAAACAATCGTCGATAAGGCCGCTGGAGCATTGCGAATGTGGTAAATTGAGAGGTACATGCTGGTTACCCAGCATGCATCTCTCGATATGTTATCCAGGAAGAGGTTGTGATTGGGCTTCATATGCCCACACTCATAGCAATGGCCAGAAGAGGATCGGCTAAATCGTAAGTAAAAAAAAAATAGGATTACTATCCAGTAGCATATACACATATAGGCCCGGATTCTCAAACGAGATACGCCATCGTAACTCTGAGTCCGAGCCGTCATATCTATGCGCCTGATTCTTAGAATCAGTTACGCATAGATTTGTATTAGATCCGACCGGCGTAAGTCTCTTACACCGTCGTATCTTAACTGCATATTTACGCTGGCCACTAGGGGCGTGTACGCTGATTTACGCCTAGAAATATGTAAATCAGCTAGATCCGCAAATTCATGAACGTACGCCCGGCCGGCGCAGTACAGATACGCCGTTTACGTTAGGCTTTTCCCGGCGTAAAGTTACCCCTGCTATATGAGGCGTACATGAGGCGTACCAATGTTAAGTATGGACGTCGTTCCAGCGTCGAATTTTGAAAATTTTACGTTGTTTGCGTAAGTCGTTCGCGAATAGGGCTGGGCGTCATTTACGTTCACTTCGAAAGCATTGGCTTCTTGCGGGTTAATTTGGAGAATGCGCACTGGGATACTTTCACGGACTGCACATGCGCCGTTCGTAAAAAGCGTCATTTACGTGGGGTCACATAAAATTAACATAACACACGCCCACATCTACCACATTTGAATTAGGCGGGCTTACGCCGGCCTATTTACGCTACGCCGCCGCAACTTTCGTTTGAGAATAGAATACGGCACTTGCCTGTAAAAGTTGCGGAGGCGTAACGTAAATAGGATACGTTACGCCCGCACAAAGATACGCGATTCTACGTGAATCCGGGCCATAGTTTATGTGTGTTATTAATGCAGTGTGAGGGGTGCCTTTTAACAAAAATAAATAAAAAATTCCCATGGAGAAAACTCCACTTTAAAAGGTACACATACTAAGCATATAAGTGTGCATTTAAAGGAAAACAATACAATTTGGGTACAGAAGAAAAAAACAAATTTGGGAAAATGTCTGTACTATTTTGTTTGTTAGCACATTACAAGTTAGGAGTCAAAATCATTAATGCAAGATATACACCAATCAGCCATAAAATTTATGACCACTGACAGGAAAAGTGAGCAACGTTGACTATTTCATTCCTCAGTGGCTCGGAGAAAGAGAGTCCTCCCTTAAATTGTGTCAGCCTAGACATCACAGATGCCATCTGGTTTCCTTGCATCTCTGGAGCATTTCTGCAGTCCTAGAGGCAACTTGTTCACATTATGCTTTGACATACATTTATACATCATACGTTTGTGAGTATTTTGTGTGTCACTTTTTATTCTTCAATAAATGTTTATAACGGAATTGCACTAGGTCGGTGTGCCCTTCTCTTGTTATCATTTTCTTCTAGTACTTTTGGATACCCATGGTCCTGAGAGGGCAGCAAGGCTCTAGGCATTGACAATAAGGATACATATATACTTTTTTCCCTTAAAGCGGTGGTTCACCCTGCTGAACAACATTTCAGCATAAAATCCGGCAAAGTAGCGCGAGCTACACTATGCCGGTCTTACATTTTTTAACCCCGTACTCACTGTTTAATCGTACATAGACGATTCCGTCTGCCGCGGGGAATGGGCGTTCCTAGCAAGAGGGAGGGTGATTGACGGCCGACTCTGGCACGTCACGCTCCCCGAAGACAGCCGGAGTAGGTCTCGGCTCTTCGCGGCGCCTGCGCACAGGCTATGCGCAGGCGCCGTGAAGAGCCAAGCCTATTTCGGCTATTTCCGGAGAAGCGTGACGCGCCAGAGCCGGCCGTCAATCACTTTCCGTCTGGATTGGAACGCCCATTCCCCGTGGGCAGACGGAATCGTCTAGGTCGGATTAAACAGTGAGTACGGGGATAAAAAATGTAAGACCGGCATACTGTAGCTCGCGCTACGATGCCGAATTTTATGATAGAATAAAAAAAAAAAAAATTTTTTTTTTATTCAAGGGTGAACCCCCGCTTTAAGCATAACACCTGATCGCAGGAGAGTTACTTTCTAGGTAAAGTGAGCAACATTGCCTATTTCATTACAATGGCACCTGAAAGTGGGTGGGATATAGCAGGCAGCAAGTGAACATGTTGTCACTGAAGCTGATGTGTCGAAAGCAGAAAAAATGGGCGAGCATAATGATTTGAGTGACTTTAACAAGGAACACATTGTAATGGCTTGATGACTGGGTCAGAGTATCTCCAAAACTGCAGCCCTTGTGGGATGTTTCTGGTCTGCAGTGGTCAGGACCTAACAAAAGTGGTCCAAGGAAGGAAAACCGGTGAACAGAGTCATGGGCAGCCAAGGTCAGAACACATAGTGCATCGCAGTTTGTTGAGTATGGGGCTGCACAACCACAGATTGGTCAGGGTGCCCATGCTGACCCATGTCCACAGCCAAAAGTGGCTACAGTGTTCATGTGAGCATCAGAACTGGACTACAAAAGCAATGGAAGAAGGTCGCCTGGTCTGATTAATTCAAGCATGTTTGAGGAACACAACGATGAGTTTGACTTGGCCTCCAATTCCTTCAGATCTCAATGCAATCTTGCATCTGTGGGATGTGCTGAAAAAACAAGTCTGATCCATGGAGGCCCCACCTTGCCCCCATTTCCATCCATTAAACTTCAGCCAACACATTGATGTGGTGAATGAATGGGCAAATTATGGCATTTTCAATTGATAAATTTAGGCTAAAATCCTTATTTGCAAGCCCGAAAAGGTACAACGAATCTGTGTGGCAGTGAGTAAGCATCACAGGTTCTACTTTGGGATCAATGGTGAATCACTGATAAAATCGGCAGTATATACATGCTGTTCTTGTGGGTCCCCCTCCCGCCATGGGCCCACCATGGGCCAACCAGGGCTTGATTTCTGAATACAGAACTACCCCACTTCATGTGGACGATCTTGATGAGTTTTTCTGAGGTGATATGAATTTTTGAACTAATAGTTTTTTCCATGTGTCTGCATATACTTATACTAGTGTCTTGTTGAACTAAAACCCTTTGTAATTGTATATTACTATTGTCATTGTTTATGATGATTTGATAATAATTCAATATCTTGTCTATCTCTAGTTTTAAATGACATACTATTGTCATATGTTGACACCAAAGAGGTCTGAGAAGTCAGGAGGAAACGGGGTGTCCCGGGAAACACGTTGAACCCTTTCTCGCCAACCATGTTGATATTCCAAGTGGGATGTTTTTGAGATAGGTTAATGTTCTCATTTGTTGACCTTGTACATGAGATCAAATGCTTTTATAATGTGTATGTGTATAACGATCATGATTTTAATTGTTGTATACAATTAAGAATGATGACATTTTATTTAATGTGTAATGTGGAGGAATACAAAGTCCCATATTTTTTGTTTCTGTTTTAGTTTACAATTTTTAGGGATTATACCTCATCTTGTGTACTTGGGGTTAAAAAGCCCACCACTTACATGATTATTTTAGAAGGATCTGAGGCAACCTACATTTACAAAAGACCTGTGGTTAGTTCTCCAAGATGTTCAACACTTCTTAAATGGATACATGGCTGTTAACCATTTGGGAGGTAAAAAAAAAACTTGTCAGGAGACAGACCAGATAATGGTTGTGCAGAGGTTGGTGTGAAAGTATGCTGATGGCCTCTGTGGTCAGAGTCAGCAATCAATAGAACAATTTGGCCTGTAAAATCCTGCTTGCCTGAGATGAAATCATCCCAGGAGAGAACCAAGAAGGAGGCAATTGCTGATCGAGCTAAGGAAGGCTGTCAGTTTCAGGCTCTTCTGTAGGTGCCCTGCAGGCAGCAATGGTATCTCTAGTGGATCGTGAGCTGGAGCAACAGGATACAGCAGGGTGGCGCCTTGTGCGTATGGCAACTGACATATCACTGCTTAGTACGGACATCATAGCTGAGGGTAAAAGGCCTTCAATACCCACAAATTAGCTGCTAGCCGGTTGAGGGTCTAGGATGGGCAAAGGTGACCAGTTCACTGTAGTCAGACAGCAAAGACCAATGGAGAATCCATGTGTCTCTTGGCAAGCATTCAACCAATGAAGTCTGGGTACAGCTTCCAAAGTTATTACTGAGGATACACTGATCCAGATATCTGCCTGTAAAGACTAGCTAGCCAAGTCATCTTGTAGAAGAATCTTGATTAAAGAATAAATAATCTTGACTGAACAAAAAAAAAACAGAGTAGGAAGCAAAAAGGTTAGTTTTTTTTTCTCAGCAGATAACAGACTCACATGCTCATAGGACAGTAGTAAAAAACTAAGGCATACTGGGAGAAGGAGTGATCAATTATTCTGGGCTTGCACCGTTTTTACAGATTTTACTGTATGGGGCAGTATGACCCAACAGTAAATGAATTCCTGTGTCCCTCAATGATTGCTAAAGAAAGTGGTTTGTTCAAAATAACAAAACCGTTTTTATCTGATGTGTGGCTTATAATTCAAAGAACAGGAGGAGAGTCTGAAGGGATTTTTGTTTGTAAATACTTAACTGCCTGTAATTCAAAGCCATGTATGTTTTAGATTAACTATTACATACTCAAGTCCTCACATTTTTTTTTCCCATAAGGACTCATTCACAAAAGGTGCTAATCCCCATTTGGCGTGAAGAGCCCTTTGTTTACTTTTTTGTCCTAGCGTTGAGCTACTGTATGTGCAGGCAGCCCATATTAGTGAATGAGCACACATCAGCTGTATGGACTCACCCACACAATTCAGTTTGACAAGTACGCAGGGAGGGTGTATGGTCTTGGTTGTTCAGGCTCTACATTGGGGTCCACATATTCACCCCTGTGTATCTGTCAAACTAGGCTGTGCAGGTGAATCCATATAGCCAGTGCATGTCCATTCAGTAACATTGGCTGCCTGCACACAGATCAGCGCTGTGACAGAAAAGAAACGTCCATTCACTAACATGGGCTGCCTGCACACCCATCAGCGCTGAGACAGAAAAGTAACGTCCATTCACTAACAAGGGCAGCCTGCACATAGATTAGCGCTGAGACAGAAAAGTAAGGGGCTCTTTACGTTGTATGGGGGTGAGTGCCTGTGTGAATGAGCCCCTATTCATTATAGTAAAAAAAATATACAAAGTATACAAGCAAGCCTTCCAACTTTTCAAATTTTACTGCGGGACACTCTTTCACATTTTTTTTCTGCCATCATTAAGTTGTTGAGCGTGGGGGGGGGGGGGGGGGCTTTTTTCATGCTATCAAAATTGTTGAGGGGATGGGTGCTACCGCGGGGTGGTGCCGCCGACCGCCCGACATTGTCCCGCATCTTCGTTTGCAGGACAATGTCTCCTCTCGCAGGACTGCAGGAAACCAGTGTCTATGCTGGAAAAGTCCCACAGAATCCATGCATGTTGGGAGGTATGTACAAACATTAATGTTATATTAGTACCATGTTTTACTCTGAAAGATAGGACATAATCATTATACTTACTTTGTTTTGGGTGAACTCACGGAACATTGAAGCAAGTCCATCATCATCATTGTCGCAGTCAGTTTTGATGGCTATGTTGAGAATGTGGATTGGTTCATCTCGGATACTCTGAACAAAGAGCACTTACATTAATGCTAGAAATATCACATTCTTTTAAATATAAAAAAACGTCAGACTAACTAAAAAATGAAAGGCTTACTGTCAGGATCACCGGGTAAAAATAAAAGGAAAAAAAAGCATTAAAAAATTAATCTAATGCAGCCACCACATCTAAGGACTGGTAAGCTGCAATATAATGATTTTTTGTTTTTGGGTTTAATACCGATTTATATTCAAAACCAAAATGAGTAATTTATGCAACATACTATACCAATTATTCTGACCTGGGCTGCACTACTCCCCATACATTAGAAATAATTGGTCCTCTCCCACACCCTTAGTTAACTAATTTTGTGTAGCAGAAGTTGAAAACCCAGTGGAAATTCCAACAGTATTTGGAGTGCCAACACTGATCACATTTTATCTAGTCAAATTTTAAAAATATGTAATTTTTAAAATTTGAAATAAAAAAGGCGCAAGTGGGGTGAAATATAGCAAACCTGTCTGAATGATAGCTCTGATTATTCCATAGGGTGACAGCCAACTATTTCCTCTCACATGGTTTACCATATGAACAGAGGATCACATGTTGATGTTGATTTACTAAAGGAGTTTAAGAATGTTCATACAATAAATTGTGTAAAGATATTCACTTCAATTTTCCAGTGACGTATAATTAAAATCACTGTTTACTTATTCTCTTTTTCACATGATTGGATAATTGAAGCGAACAGCTTCACACAATTTATTGTGAATATTATGAAATCCTTTAGTAAAATTTGAAATGTTATCTCTTGTACCAAACCCCATAAAGCAAAACGGCCCTTATGTTCATCAAAGAGCTTGAGTAAGTCCCTTATTAGGCAAAGAAAAACAAATTCATTTTTTACAATTTCTGAATAGGATTTGTTAAAATAAAACTATATCTGATACACAGTTTATTGCTACAGCTAAATGCAACAGGCAATTATGCAAGTGGGTTTTTGCAGACAAGAATGCAGTCATATGCGAAGAAGGTCTAATTATTATTGTGTTACAGTTATTTATGCAAAGCTGTCTGAAGTCTTAAGGTACAACACCTTAGGAGAAAGGAGCCCTATACAATGAAGGCAAAAGAAAACTCAGTAAAAAAAACAAAAAAAGTTGAAATAAAATTCAGTCAGTCATTTTAAAAGCATACAAAATTTCCCATGATGTATACAAAATGCTTCTATCCAACTAGAATGTGAATAAATCCCAATTGAAAAATCCATAGGATACACTAAGGTCTGGCAACACAATGAAACCAAGTACATAACATAATGAATAACAAATATTAAGTGGTGTGAGTGGTAAGGATGCATATTAATCAAAAGTGTCTATATAACAAAAAAAAAGCGTCAAAGTCAAAATAGAGCAACAGAGGTCAAGAAAACAAGAGTAAGTGCCTAAAAGTAATGAAAATTAATCTTGATAAATACCAAAACATGTTAATAGAGTAGATGCTCAGAGGGAACATTCTAGTCTACACATTGCATTGCAATTTCCAAATCATCATGTGCTTCCTTTCACCTTTCCTGTTATATAGCTCTTATTATGGCTGGTATATCCAGGTGGTTTGGTCCTACAAGCATTTCAAGTGCATCCCTAGACAAGAGACCTCAACCTGTGAACACAACTGAAAAAATACAGCAGATATGCCAAGGTCAGGATTTTCCTCAATTGACCCTAACCCGAGTTGTTAGATGCATCTCACATGTGTTTCTAAGCACAGTTTCTTATCACATGATTTGGCCATGTCCACCAAATCACCTGCGACAAGGCAATTATAACCGGTGGGTGAACTTAAACACTACAGCTATTCCAGAATGAAAAACAAAAGACCTGAAAGATAGGCTCTGCCCCTATTTCCATTTCCAAGACTAACTTGTAATTCTGACTGGAATGCTCAATATAAACAACCTGGTTAATGTCAATAAGCAGCAAGCCAGATTTAAATATTACCAACACATCACACCACTTTCAAACAATAAGTTTAATGTATGTACCTTATTGTCATCTTCATCATAGAGAGAAGGATGGCCAGCTTCTGGAAAAATAGGACTCTGAGGAGGGGAGTCCGAGAAGCAACTCATGACATCATCAAACATTCTGAGAATAAAAAGACATTTTATCATATTTATATCAGATTTTAACAGTTAAAAAGCTCGAATTTTTAGAGAAGACAGAAAAATATGAAAAGGTAAAAAAGTGTATTTTTATTTCATCCCTACCATCAATAAATAAATCCCGTTCAACGTCATGTGAAAGGTTTAGCAAAAGCTTTTAAAGCTTCTCGAGTATCTCACTTTCACATAGCTGACATGCAGCAAACTTCTCATAAAAATAAAAAGGCTACATTAATCTAATCAGCCTTTATTAGGCAAATAACTGAAAAGCTTATGACGTGAGCAATGAGAGCGGTGTAATCGCCTCTCTTCCCAGGGGTCGTGCATCTGCACACATGGAAAGACAGATGCCACACTCATTGATTCAAGAGAAGACAGTCCCTGCTGGGCTGTATTCGGCAGTTATGCCTAATTCTTCCTGACATTTCATTCCTTACTGTGCAAGCAGATTCCTATATTCCAGCTCCCATAACAGGCACCAGCTCCCACTGTCGAAATGCAAGTGGGGAGTCATGCAGAAACAGCGGAGATGGAGAACATTAGCAGCACCCATTTGAAAGCTTAACAACAGACCACAGTGTTCCAATTTTAAAGCAACGACAAAGCATATAAAGTTTTCCTATTGGTCAAAACGTATTTTTTTCCCATATCTATGCAACCCTGACAGATTCTTCAGAGCTTTACAAAGTACACACATCGGCATCATCCAGGGGAACCTTAGGTTAGAACAGTTTCCATGCAGATTTGGTCATGTGAGAGCTGAGCCTACACGAGTCAACAGTGCTAACCATTGCTCTTCTGGTTTGCTCAAACCAAGTAGCATACAATTATAAAGTATATACAATCATAAATAAACAGATACTGCTTATTTAAAAGTAATATACTGTACATCAGAAAGCTTATAATACAAAAGTTCTTCCAATAATATTAAAATTATTTTCACCCAGTCAAGACTAGAAATATACTGTATATAAGCCATATCTGTATAGAAGGTAATCAGAATATTTTACACAAGCAGCAAATACCTGACAAAATCTTCAAAAGTTCGGAAGGCAACCATTCCACCCATTCTTTGACATGGAGGAGTGAATGAGGTATCCAGGAGGACATCACTGACACTGGCAACATGAACCATTCCATAGTGATTAAGATTTGAAGAAAATGACATTCTGCAGAGTAAAAAAAAATGTTTACAATGTGCATCAGTTCCCCAATTAACAGCTTGTTTGGTGTATAACTGAACACTACACAGTATACTGTATATCTTCTAACATGTAATCCATGCAAAAAATTGCCATATCGGTATGGATTAACATTAAGTGCTAGAGCTGCACGATTCTGGCCAAAATGAGAATCACAATTTTTTTGCTTAGAATAAAGATCACGATTCTCGCAGCGTAACATCATCTTTCATATACTACTATTTTTTTTTTTTTCATTCATTAAAGTGTATTTTTTTCCCCAAAAAAATGCATTTGAAAGACCGCTGCGCAAATACAGTGTGAGATAAAATATTGCAACAGCCACCATTTTAATCTCTAGGGTCTCTCTAAAATTTTTGGGGGGGTCCAAGTAATTTTCTAGCAACAAAAATAATAATTTTAACTTGAAGCCAACAAGTGTCAGAAAAAGGTTTAGTCATTAAGTGGCTAATCTTTCCTCATTTACACACCAAAGTTCATTCTTTTGATCTAAAGAACAAAAGTTACAATGTTTATAGTTAGCTCAGCGACTGAGGAATGTTGTGATACTTGGTAGACTTTTTGTTTTGTTTTTAACAGCTGTCGGCTTCAGCTTACGCGGCGCAAGTTCAAAGATGCGCCGTCGTATCTATGCCCTGTATTCAGGAACCAAGATACGCCTAAATTTTAGCTTGATACGACCGACGTAAGTCTCCTACGCCGTCGTATCTTGGGTGCATATTTACGCTGGCCGCTAGTGGCGCTTCCATAGATTTACGCGTCAAATATGCAAATTACCTAGATACGCCGATTCACAAACGTATTTGTGCCCGTCGGATTTAGCTACGCCGTTTTCGTAAGGCTTACGTCCAGCGTAAAGTTACCCCTGCTATATGAGGTGCAGGTAATGCAAAGTATGGACGTCGGAACAAGCGTATATTTTTACGTCGTTTACGTAAGTTGTACGTTAATGGGGCTGGGCGTAGGTTACGTTCGAGTCGTTGCCATTGAGCCGTCATATCTTAGGGCGTAAATTTGACGCGATTCTGAGCATGCGCGCATGCGCCGTTCGTACGGCGCTTTATTTACATCGGGTCACGATGCATTACAATACAACACGCCCACTACCAGCCTACTTTGAATTACGCGGGCTTACGCCGGCCCATTTACGCTACGCCTACGTAACTTTGAAAGCAAGTGCTTTGTGAATACAGTACTTGCCTCTCAATGTTACGTCGGCGTAGCGCATATGAGATGCGCTACGCCCGCTCAAAGATACGACAATGTATCTGAATCGCGGCCCTAGTGTCCAAAAATTCAAAATGCAATCATACACTCATATAAATTGCCATATTATACAGTAGGTGTTTGTGATATTGTGCTTTTAGCACGACAGCGTCGCGCTGATACTCGGCGACAGGGTGCCGAGATCTCACCGACATCTCACACTCACTGGAATAGTGACAGCACATCCCAGCAAGCGCGTCATAGAAGCGACGGGAGATCCGACTTGGATTCCCGCCAATTCTACACGTGTGCGGCGTTTGTTATGAATCCTGAGGGGGAAGTCCCCGCCGGATTTTAAATAAAAATCCGGCATGGGTCCCCCCCTCAGGAGCATACCGGGCCCTTAGGTCTGTTATGGGTTGTAAGGAGAGCCCCCCTACGCCGAAAAAACGGCGTAGGGGGTCCCCCTACAATCCATACCAGACCCGTATCCAAAGCACGCAACCCGGCCAGCCAGGAAGGGAGTGGGGACGAGCGAGCGCCCCCCCCCCCTCCTGAGCCGTACCAGGCTGCATGCCCTCAACATGGGGGGGTTGGGTGCTCTGGGGCAGGGGGGCGCACTGCGGCCCCCCCACCTCAGAGCACCCTGTCCCCATGTTGATGAGGACAGGGCCCCTTCCCGACAACCCTGGCCGTTGGTTGTCGGGGTATGCGGGCGGGAGGCTTATCGGAATCTGGGAGCCCCCTTTAATAAGGGGGCCCCCAGATACCGACCCCCCCACCCTAAGTGAATGAGTATGGGGTACATCGTACCCCTACCCATTCACCTGCAAGAAAAGTGGTAAAAACACAAATAAACCACACAGTGTATTAAAATATTTTATTTTTCTGCTCCGGAGGCCGCCCCCTGTCTTCTTTATTAGCTCTTTTACCAGGGGGGGCTTCTTCTTTGACGTCTTCGGGTGGGTGGGGGCCGCCGTCTGGTTCTCTTCCACCGCCGGGGGGGGTGGCTTTTAAAAAAGCCCCCACCCCCCCGGCGGGTTTCCTCCGGCGTCTTCGGCGGGGCTCTTCTTCTTCCGCTATCCCGACGGGTCTTCTCCGCTATCCGGGGGGTCTCGCCGCTCTCCGCTGTTGACTCGTCGCACACCGGTTCTTCGTCTCGCAGTCCGGTCCCTTCTTCCGTTCTGTACGTCTTCTTCCGTGCTGTGAGTTCTTCTTCCGCGCTGTGACGTCATGTTCTTCACTTCTCTTCTTCTCCCGATGTTGACTCGCCGATCCTCCTCGCTGAAATGACGGATGCGCGCCTTGCATCGGACCTATATAGGCCTCACAGTCCCATCATGCTCTGTACCTACCCATGTGATACCTACCCACGTGGGTACTGTAGGTATCACATGGGTAGGTACAGAGCATGATGGGACTGTGAGGCCTATATAGGTCCGATGCAAGGCGCGCATCCGTCATTTCAGCGAGGAGGACCGGCGAGTCAACATCGGGAGAAGAAGAGAAGTGAAGAACATGACGTCACAGCGCGGAAGAAGAACTCACAGCACGGAAGAAGACGTACAGAACGGAAGAAGGGACCGGACTGCGAGACGAAGAACCGGTGTGCGACGAGTCAACAGCGGAGAGCGGCGAGACCCCCCGGATAGCAGAGAAGACCCGTCGGGATAGCGGAAGAAGAAGAGCCCCGCCGAAGACGCCGGAGGAAACCCGCCGGGGGGGTGGGGGCTTTTTTAAAAGCCACCCCCCCCGGCGGTGGAAGAGAACCAGACGGCGGCCCCCACCCACCCGAAGACGTCAAAGAAGAAGCCCCCCCTGGTAAAAGAGCTAATAAAGAAGACAGGGGGCGGAAAAATAAAATATTTTAATACACTGTGTGGTTTATTTGTGTTTTTACCACTTTTCTTGCAGGTGAATGGGTAGGGGTACGATGTACCCCATACTCATTCACTTAGGGTGGGGGGGGCCGGTATCTGGGGGCCCCCTTATTAAAGGGGGCTCCCAGATTCCGATAAGCCTCCCGCCCGCATACCCCGACAACCAACGGCCAGGGTTGTCGGGAAGGGGCCCTGTCCTCATCAACATGGGGACAGGGGGCTCTGAGGTGGGGGGGCCGCAGTGCGCCCCCCTGCCCCAGAGCACCCAACCCCCCCATGTTGAGGGCATGCAGCCTGGTACGGCTCAGGAGGGGGGGGGGGGGCGCTCGCTCGTCCCCACTCCCTTCCTGGCTGGCCGGGTAGCGTGCTTTGGATACGGGTCTGGTATGGATTGTAGGGGGACCCCCTACGCCGTTTTTTTCGGCGTAGGGGGGCTCTCCTTACAACCCATAACAGACCTAAGGGCCCGGTATGCTCCTGAGGGGGGGACCCATGCCGGATTTTTATTTAAAATCCGGCGGGGACTTCCCCCTCAGGATTCATAACAAACGCCGCACACGTGTAGAATTGGCGGGAATCCAAGTCGGATCTCCCGTCGCTTCTATGACGGCTCTGTCTCCATCGCGGCAAGCCAGCTCGGCGCTGGCTCCCGCGATGGGGCTCGTAGGTGCTCAATCTCGCCGAGAAAGAGAGCGAGATTGACACAAAATCGGGTTCACCTACTGTAGTTTCAAGAACATATTAATTGAGTATAGATACAAACATAAATACATACATATACATTCATGAACAAAAACAATTTCTCAGAAAAATAAATAAAAATGGACCAAAATAAAATCCAAAAACTCTAAATGGGGTATTTAAATATGTATATAATGAGTTCTGTTTTATTATAACATTACTCTGTCCAAAAGTCATATTTTGGCTGAAGAGTGACATGTGAAGCTATGAATAAAAAAAACAATCATACCTGTTTAGTGTAGGAATGTTCCCTCTGAAATGAAATGAAAATAATTAAATGGAGTTCTTCTATACATTAATAATTTAAAGCCTCAATACAAACAAAACGTTATGTATTATAATACATAGGGAGCAGTTTGACCTGTCTTTCTGTCCATCCAGTAATTTAGACAGCTCCAATATTCTTTTTCTGCAGATAAACAACTTTTACTGTGACTGAAAATAGGAGTAGCAGACTACTATACCGTTCTATCAGCATGTTCCATGTTAGCACAAGCGCTCTGCTGATCAGGGGCCTGCAATAGGCGAAGACAGGTCAACTTAAAGCAGAACTAAAAAGGTAAAAAAAATTGCAAACAGCCAGGATCTTCAATGCAGAAGGGACATACAACGTGTGCCGGGATGACTGAACTCCTGTGCAGGAGTGACGTCATCCCCCTCTGACCAATTAAGATGGTCAAAGACTGGCAGCCGGAAGAAGCAGCCAGGAAAAAAATGCCGGTGAGGGACCTTTGCGGGCATCAGAACGTTGGATCTACTGTAAGTATTTTTACTTTTAGTTCCACTTTAAGATACTTAAAATGATCGCATTTTAAAATACATTTATCAATCAATGAATGAATACAGAGCTGCAATGATGTGTGTGGGTATACCTAGGTTTCAGCCATAATAAAATACCATATATGCCAAGCTTTTTAATTTAACTTTTAAAAAAATGTAGATATTATATGGCAGACATGTCCAAAGTCCGGCCCGGGGCCAATTGCGGCCCACGTTCCTGTTTAATGCGTTCCCACTGGTAATTTGGACATATATCTCTTTTGTAGCCCCCAACGAATCCTGAGCATCGTGCATTCAGAGGCTGCATTCATGTAAATGGTGAGACTGCATTCATGGCACTTGTGAGGCTGCATTCATGGCAATGGTGGGTCTGCATTCAGAGGCTGCATTCATGGCAATGGTGAGGCTGAAGATGGGCACTGATTAGGCTGCATTGATGGGCAATGACCCTTTTTTTGCTTCACAATTCTTTATTTAAAATGTAATTTTTTTCCTGAAACTTCCCCCTTACAGTTAAGGTGCCTGTTATACGCCGATAAATATGGTATATCCAAATAACATGCCTGAGCTCATCCTTAGAATCTTGACCACACACAGTAAAAAAGGTGAGAGAATTCTTGTGGGCAGTGTATTTGTTCATTTGCATTTAATTTGAATGGTTCAAAGAATGTCAGGCAAAACGGTTGGCCCTCACGCATGTTCACTTCATCAAATCTTGCCCTCTTTGAAAAAGTTTGGACACCCCTGTTATATGGCAAGCTTGGCAAAAGCTGACTGTACAAAATCCCTGTTATTGGGTATCATAAAATCTAAAGAAGATCCAACTGCCCAACAATCAAAAAATGAGGGGGAGCAAACAAGGTCCCAAACACTCTTACCTATTGGTAGCATAATAATATGATGATAGAATAGTATCAATGGTAGAGGGCGGCTATGAACCTTTTATTTTATGCACCATCTCTACTCTTACACATGGAATTTCTCTTCCAATACACAAGCTATATTACCAACTGATTTTATCTACCTATCTCCACAGATACCTCTGGGAATGGTTTATACTATTAGATATATCTCAGATGATGACCGATCATTTACCTTTTATTCACATTCTGCTGGTGCAGCCGCTGGACCCTTGGGTTTAACCATCTCAGCTCCCGGGGAAGATGCTGTTCATAGCCGCCCTTTACCATTGATATTATTCTATCATCATATTATTATGCTACCAATAGGTAAAAGTGTTTGGGATCTTGTTTGCTCCCCCTCTTTCTTTTATGCATCATATATGCTTTATAGTTCTTTTATTACCATTATATTATTTTGGCATTTTCTTTCTATTGTAGATACCCCCATACTGCATATCTGCTCCTGACGAGTGGTACAAACCACGAAACGCGTAGAGCTTCTACACAATGATATGTCACAGTATAGGCCTATCTTTTACCTTACCAATTATCTCTATGGATCAACTACCATCATTATTTATCTATGTGTTACCAATACAGCTTCGGTTTTCACACGCCAAGTTTATTGTCATACTAAAGAAAAAGTGAAACTAAAGCGCTAGCCAATGCTACAAAGTGAGGAATGAGAAATTATAAAACAATATATAAATAAATGTGAATTTAGAAAAAAGTGTTTAGAAAACATTGGCATGTATTAACAGCCGACAAACATTTGAAGAACATTTTACCAACCAAACCGAATATTGTGTATAAAAGAGCACCGACAATTAGAGATTTGTTGGTCAAAAATGTAGTTGACCCTCCTCTGAAGAGTGGCTACATGTTTTTCAATAAAAAGGGTTTCTTTCCGTGCAAATATTGTTTTGCTTGCTTGCATGCAAAAGGCCCACAAATTAAAAGAACTGAGTTTTTGGGTACCCACACCAACACGTGGCACCCGATTAAGGATTTTATTAGTTGCCATACGGAGGGTGTGGTCTATGTACTACAGTGTACATGCAATCTTCAGTACGTAGGTAGAACCAAAAGACCTTTGATGGTCCGAAACAAAGGAACATATTAAGAACATTTTAAAAGGTTTTGACAAGCATAATGTCAGTCGACATTTTGCTGAGGTCCATAATAAAGATCCACGACATCTAACGTTTTGGGCCATTGATAAGTTCAATAAACCTTGGAGAGGGGCCCATTTAGTTAGAACTATTAGCCAAAAAGAATCTCAGTGGATACACACCTTGCATACATTGGTGCCAGATGGGTTAAATGTGGACTTTGATGTCAATTGTTTTTTAGGTAATTTTTAATGATCATTTTACTGTATTATTACTATTGTAATGGAAGGGGTGAAGCTGCACCCCGGTCTAGTCTTTTCTATTTAGACCTCCCCCTTTTTTTATCATATTCCATTAAATGGATTGACCCCCTATGTATACTAGATTTTTCTAGTTAACATATTCCACATTTGCTGAGTGGTTTATGAGCAGGGTGGCTCCATTTATTTTAAATGTATTGTATTTTAATTATCTATTCCCATTATGGATAATATTTATTTTATGCAGTAATACATATATTTATATATTGGATTATGGACAGTGGCCGGTTTCGACCACGATTATCCAAATGTGATGTTCAGTAAGGCATTTATTACCGGGCAGTTCCGGTTTTGATGCTTTCATTTTTATTTTTTATTTTTTATTCCATGGTCATATTTCCAGTTATTTCCTCTATTATTAAATTCCTATGGGATAAGTTATGAGGACCGATTTGCTGATGCCGTTATGTGTCATATCAGCATTTGCCCACTTTGTGTTTCCCCTATGTATAATGGCCGCGGTGTTGCCTATGGGCATCCAGTTTCCAAAATGGCCACAGTCTATTTCCAGCCAGTGCTTTATATAAGGAGAGCCAGTCTAACCAATCCCCAGCCTCTGATGAAGTCACGTGTCGTGACGTAACGCGTAAGGCCCTGCTAGACGTGACCGGAAGTGACGTGACATCCCGTCCACACAGCCGGAACCTTTTGTTGTTCACGTTTGATCGGTTATGCTTTTGTTTTAGCATAAACATTTTATTCCTATCTTTGAAATTCCATTAAATCTTTTGGACGTACTTCACTATTTTGAGCCTTCTCATTAATTTTGGGTATATCCTTGGTGCTATTGCACACGGAGCCTCCATTTTGGTGAATACCGAAGCTGCTCACATAGTGAGAAGGACGCTGTCCCTGGCTACACGGCAGTCGAGGATCCACAGGACGGTAGCTGTTTATTCATTGGTGAGGAAGTCGGGGAGTAATCTTGGCTCCGGGACACATCTCATCCGAGGATCTATTATGCTGTTTTTCCATTATATGGAGGTAAGCGCTCTGTGAGCCCAGCTGTATCTGTGGATTATTTTAACACTTGCCATCACCTGTATATGGATTCACTGCCACGCTTTTAATATTTGGGACATCTCATCACACTACGTTCCATCATTACAGTTATTGTCATATATGGACTTGTCACATTTGTGCATCTATTTTCTCTTTAATTAGAGAATTTTTTCACTTTGGACGTTTTATTTATTCATATTAATGTGCACCATTCAGTAATTTTTTGCGCTCATCACTCACCTTATTCATTTCCAAGTTTATTGTCATGCTTTGTCATTATGAGATATATTTTAACAACTATGTATTGTCTAATATGTATTCAGTGTAACCTACAATTGCTATGCATTACCATGTACGCTTTTAAATATTAGGTACTACCTTGCACTGTTTAGACTTTAGTTTTTGTAACTCATTACTATTTTACCTACTTACTCCTTAGTGGCGTTTCTCATGCCCTATCTGTAACCAATAAATCTATTTACTTCAGTTGATTCATCGAGTTCAGCAGTGTGCTTCATTTAAAGTCCCAACATTTAGTATTCCTTTTTCAAATTATTGGGGATGGAGGTATATACCAGGTTTTGCCTCATTCAAAGTCCCACCTTAGCTTTAGTTTAGCATTCCTTTCAACTTTGGGTAACTTCTGCTAATGTTGTGTTATGGTTAGCATTGCTTCTGAGCATGCGTGTTTGTACTTTGGAGTACACATGATCGGATAATCAAAAAACACACATTTGTTGTCGGAAAATTTTAAAGCAAGCTATCCAACATTTGTCCGATGGAGCATACAAACAGTCAGATTTTCCGACAACAGCCTGCCATCACTCAATTCCCATTGGAAAATCCAATCGTGTGTATGAGGCTATGGTTTCATTTGGGACAATTTGTTCACCCCGAAACTGAATGCTAAAAGCAAAAAGTTTTGAATTACACTTGTCATGTGACATCATTGGATATACCGATTCAAACTTTAGTTTGAAAATCTGCTTGTGTATGGCCAGCTTAGGACAACTGATCAGACCTCTGTTGCTTTAGACATCTGAATGGATTGTGGCCTTATGTACCCTTTTACCAATGAATTACATAATACATTTAAAAAACAATTGTATGTTTAAAAAAACTGCTGAATCGGTTTTAAACTGGAGCCAACACTTTACATTTCCTCCTCCATTACTGAACATCCTGTGTCATTTATTAACCAGTAAAAGAAAATACATACATATGCAAATGTTAGCTGTAAGAGGATGATCACACTTCGCTGTGCATTATATAATTTTTTTCACACAAGAAGCAGAGACTAATGGGGTATAGAGAAGAGCAGAGGAGAAGTTCACCACAAGCACATCTACTGCTGAGAAGTTAATGATGTAGACTCAGTTTCATGTACAAGTAAAGGTCTGTGACATATTGAAGCGTACAGGCTGTGAATTGCATAAACAAATTGCGAACACTGAGCTTATATATAAATATATATATATATATATATATATATATATATATATATATATATATATATACATATATATATATATATATATATACATATATACATATATACACATACATACACACAGTATCTAACAAAAGTAAGTACACCCCTCACATTTTTGTAAATATTATGGCCCAGATTCACAAAGGAGATACGACGGCGTATCTCCAGATACGCCGTCGTATCTCTGAGTTGTGCCGTCGTATCTATGCGCCTGATTCTTAGAATCAGTTACGCATAGATTTCTATTAGATCCGACTGGCGTAAGTCTCTTACGCCGTCGGATCGTAACTGCATATTTACGCTGGCCGCTAGGGGCGTGTACGCCGATTTACGCCTACAAATATGTAAATCAGCTAGATATGCGAATTCACGAACGTACGCCCGGCCGACACAGTACAGATACGCCGTTTACGTTAGGCTTTTCCCCGGCGTAAAGTTACCCCTGCTATATGGTGGCGTACATGCGGCGTACCAATGTTAAGTACGGACGTCGTTCCCGCGTCAAATTTTTAATATTTTACGTCATTTGCGCAAGTCGTCCGTGAATGGGGCTGGACGTAATTTATGTTCATGTCAAAACCAATACGTCCTTACGGCGTATTTGGAGCAATGCACACTGGGATATGTCCATGGACGGTGCATGCACCGTTCGTGAAAAACGTCAATCACGTCGGGTCATGGTTATTTTACATAAAACACGCCCCCCTGTTCCACATTTGAATTAGGCGGGCTTACGCCGGCCGATTTACGCTACGCCGCCGCAACTTACGGAGGAAGTGCTTTGAGAATACTGCACTTGCCCGTCTAAGTTGCGGAGGCGTAATGTAAATCGGATACGTTACGCCCGCCTATAGATACGCCGCTGTGCGAGAATCTGGCCCTATATCTTTTCATGTGACAACACTGAAGAAATGACACTTTGCTACAGCTTGTACAACAGTGTACAATTTCTGTCCCATCAAAATAACTCAACACACAGCCATTAATGTCTAAACCGCTGGCAACAAAAGTGAGTACATCCTGAAGTGAAAATGTCCAAATTGGGCCCAAAGTGTCAATATTTTGTGTGGTCACCATTATTTTCCAGCACTGCCCTAACCGCCATGGGCATGGAGTTCACCAGAGCTTCCCAGGATGCCACTGGAGTCCTCTTCCACTCCTCCATGACGACATCACGGAGCTAGTGGAAGTTAGAGACCTTGCACTCCTCTTTCCGTTTGAGGATGCCTCACAGATGCTCAATAGGGTTTAGGTCTGGAAACATGCTTTGCCAGGCCATCACCTTTACCCTCAGGCCTCGTACACACGACCGAGTTTCTTGGCAAAAACCAGCAAGAAACTTGCTGGGAGATATTTTTTTGCCGAGGAAACCGGTCGTGTGTACATTTTCGTCGAGGAAACTGTCGAGAAACTCGACGAGCCAAAAGAGAGCAAGTTCTCTATTTCCTCGACGGGAATGGAGAAAATTGGCTTATCGAGTTTCTCGACAGCCTAACAAGGAACTCGACAAGGAAAACGATGTGTTTCACCCGTCGAGTTCCTCGGTCGTGTGTACGAGGCTTTAGCTTCTTTAGCAAGCCAGTGGTAGTCTTGGAGGTGTGTCGGGGGTCGTTATTATGTTGTAATACTGCCCTGCGGCCCAGTCTCCAAAGGGAGGGGATCATGCTCTGCTTCAGTATGTCACAGTACATGTTGGCATTCATGGTTCCCTCAAGGAACTGCAGCTGCCCAGTGCCGGCAGCACTCATGCAGCCTCAGACCATGACACTCCCACCACCATGCTTGACTGTAGGCAAGACACACTTGTCTTTGTACTCCTCACCTGGTTGCCGCCACAAACGCTTGACACTATCTGAACCAAATAAGTTTATCTTGGTCTCATCAGACCACATGACATGGTTTCAGTAATCCATGTCCTTAGTCTGCTTGTCTTCAGAAAACTGTTTGCAGGCTTTCTTGTGCATCATCTCTCCTTCTTGAACGACAGCCATGCAGACCAATTTGATGCAGTGTATGGTCTGAGCACTTACAGGCTAACCCCCCACCCCTCCAACCTCTGCAGAAATGCTGGAAGAACTCATACGTCTATTTCCCAAAGACAACCTCTGAATATGAGGCTGAACATGTGCACTCAACTTTTTTGGTTGACCATGTTGGGGCCTGTTCTGAGTGGAACCTGTCCTGTTAAACTGCCGTTTTGTCTAGGCCATCATGCTGCAGCTCAGCTTCAGGGTCTTGGCAATCTTCTTATAGCCTGGGCCATCTTTATGTAGAGCAATAATTATTTTTTTTCTGATTCTCAGAGAGTTCTTTGCCATGAGGTGTCATGCTGAACTTCCAGTGACCAGTATGAGAGAGTGAGAGCGATAACACCAAATTTAACACACCTGCTCCCCATTCACATCTGAGACCTTGTAACACTAACGAGTGACATGACACCAGGGAGGGAAAATGGCTAATTGGGCCTAATTTGAAAATGTTTCACTTAGGGGGTGTACTCATTTTTGTTGCCAGAGGTTTAGACATTAATGGCTGTGTGTTGCGTTTGAAGGGGACAGCAAATTTACACTGTTATACAAGCTGTACACTCACTACTTTACATTGTAGCAAAGTGTAATTTCTTCAGTGTTTTCACATGAATATCTATAAAATATTTACAAAAATGTGAGCTACTGTGAGATATATATATATATATATATATAACACACACACAGACATATATATACACGCATCGTAGAAAATGTAAATTTCCCAGATTATTTTGATTGGCTCGCAAAAGGAGTAAGTTGCAAACAACATTTTCAATGCTACCGTAAACCAGTCCACCATAAATTAATGACATTTTAGCCAAGAGATCCAAGTCACCTAATGACTTCTCGGATCCTTGCCAAACAATTGTTTTCTGCTCTACCACTGTCTAATGTGACGTTTTACTTATCCTGCCGCAAAATTGTTGTTTCATCTCCAACTCTCACTTTAATTTCAAATAACAAAAAAATCCTAAGGAAGGAGGCACACCCGTGAAACAACTGCGGGTAAGTTATTATCACGTTTCCAATCATGTTATGACAGGCTGTATGCTGCAACTGGCATGCCTTATCGAAGGGAATATGGCTTCAGTTACGCTGAATGGGCTCCGGCTGCCTGTTTCAAGAGCTCAGAAAAAAAAAATGTGCATTAAAAATAAAAATACATTCAGGTAAATATGAAATACTGCATATAACTAATGTAGAATTTTATCAAGCTAGCAGGTGCAAATTTAGTCTTCTTTTTACATCATCAGCATGATGACTTTACTGTTCTGCCCCCTTCTACAGAACCAAATGAATTATCAGAACAGCGATTCATGCCTTATCAGACCACTGTGTCCCAGGGAGCACACAGAGGGAGCTGCAAAGCAAACAATTTTGCTGTACCGTCTCCTTAGATAATCCATAGCACTTGAAGAATCATGTACTGCATGTTTATTTGTAAAAACAAACTTATATAGCCTCTTCGGCTGGCTGCCTTTTCCAGGTTCAGAGAACCAGCTCCCGATGATGTGCCGGGATGGCCTCTCTTTTTTGCCTCAACCTGCAACCTTCTAAGAGATGTGACCTGTGTTTTCCCGGAGGCTTCAGAACCAGGGCACGACCAGAGAAAAAAAAATAAAAGACATTTGTGTAATGTGAGTGCTCCAAAACATGCCCTGGAATGATTAAAACGGAGCTCCACCCAATAGGGGCCACAAGGCTTCACTGCTCGTTTCTCTTACAAGAAATGGCAGCGGGAGCAACCGAGAGCCGAAAAATCGGCTGAGGGGAAGACACTGCTGGATTCGTGGACAGGTAAGTGTCACATGAATAAAAGTCAGCATCTACAATAATTGTTGTTTTTCTAAAGAGCTCCACTTTTACTATGCCTACTTTGCCTTTTGTTGTAGGAAAATTTGAGAACCAGCTCTGAAATTTTTGTTGTCTGAAATTCCAACAGGAAAAGTCCGATGGAGCCTACACAATTTCCGACAACAAGCTCTCATCGAACATTTGTTGTCGGAAATTCCGAGCGTGTGTACGCGACATTACCTGCTTGCCTGTAGCCCAGTGTGAGTGCAGATCATCGGGGGGAGTAGAGAGGGGTCCATATGAACTTGTGTGCAGCTCAGTTCAACCATAACTGGTGTTAATGTGCCCCAACTCCCTCGACCCCCCCCCCCAATAGAGAAATTGAGAATTCCTATCCTTAGCTTTATATACATGTTCCAAAAATGGATCCAGGTTCCACTGACTCCTTTCAGAATACACTTTTCTGGCTGCATTCTTTATCATCCAAAAAATAGGAAGTAATACAATATGATTCTATGTGTGGTTCTGCCATAAGCATGTCATCTGTGTGAAAGACTCTGATTACTCATGTATACAGGTCAAGGTACTTATGCCAACTAGCAGATGATAATGGCAAACTAGTGCATTTGTTGAAGCAATCCTCTGATCATCACTCTGATTACAGTGAAGCGCATTTATCAGAGTGGTTCTCATTGTGAGCTATCGTATTAATATTCCAAACCAACAAACAGAGATCTCTCCACAGACAACAGTAACACAAAATGATGAATGCAGGTAAACACTGTGCTTCGCATAGAACAATTGAGTACTCTTATCTCCTATCATTTTTTAAATGTAAAATAGGAAAACAGTTAGGCTTGGTCCTCATCTGCCTAAAGCAGTAGTTTCCAAGCCAAAACTTCAAATATTTGTGACATATGGGGGTTGATTTATCGCAGTCAAATTTCACAAAATTCTGGGGAAAATTTCCTTGCAAAGTAAACAGCCTATTTCCCTTTAGTAAATCATTCCTATAGTATCGCACAATCAAATGTTTTGTAAATTATACAACAGAACGGGCTTAATAATCTAAAAACCAACAGAGAACGTTAAATTAAATCACTTGCCGACCAGCTGCCACAGTTTTACGGCTGGGCAAAACAACATTATGTTATGTCGCTTCCCCCTGTGGCCTCTAAGGGCGTACGCACACTGCTCGCCCCCAGAGCCGATGCGAGCGCCCGCGATGACCGGCGGGCACCCGCGATCACTCATGACCAGGGTTTGACAAATTTGCTTGGAATCTATGAGCCAGCTAAAAAAGTTAAGAGCCATAAAACGCACCCCGTCCCGACGAGCTAGCGAGCAGAAGCGAACACATACGTGAGCAGCGCCCGCATATGTAAACTGTGTTCAAACCACACATGTGAGGTATCGCCGCGATTGGTAGAGCGAGAGCAATAATTCTAGCCCTAGACCTCCTCTGTAACTCAAAACATGCAACCTGTAGATTTTTTTAAACGTCGCCTATGAAGATTTTAAAGGGTAAAAGTTTGTCGGCATTCCACGAGCGGACGCAATTTTGAAGCGTGACATGTTGGGTATAAAATTTACTCGGTGTAACATTATCTTTCATAATATAAAAAAAAATGGGGAAAACTTTACTGTTGTCTTATTGTTTTAATTAAAAAAAGTGTAATTTTTTCCCAAAAAAGTGCGCTTTTTAAGACCGCTGCGCAAATATGGCGTGACAGAAAGTATTGCAACAATCGCCATTTCATTCTCTAGGGTGTTAGGATAAAAAATATATATAATGTTTGGGGGTTCTAATTAGAGGGAAGAAGATGGCAGTGAAAAATGACATGAGAATTGCTGTTTAACTTGTAATGCTTAACTTGTAATACCAACGGCCACCACCAGATGGCGCCAGCTCACACAAGGAAGAGCTGGGGACTTCAAAAAAAGCCACCTTCCAAGCCAAGTCGCCAGGAGGCTATTTCTAGTCGCCATGGCGACCGGGATTTGTCGAGCCCTGCTCATGACACAGCGAGAACGTGGGATCTGTGTGTGTAAACACACAGATCCTGTTTCTTTCAGGGGTGAAATGACTGATCGCCTGTTCATACAAAGTTTAAACAGTGATCTGTCATCTCCCCTAGTAAGTCCCATCCCCCCTTCAGTTAGAACACAGAGAGGGAACACAGTTAACCCCTTTATCCCCCCCTAGTGTTAACTTCTTCCATGTCAGTGACATTTTTAGAGTAATCAGTGCATTTTTATAGCACTGGTCCCTGTAAAATTGTCAATGGTCCCAAAAATGTGTCAAAAGTGTTCGATCTGTCTGCCATAATGTCACAGTCCTGATAAAAATAGCAGATAGCTGCCACTACTAGTAAAAATAATAATAATAAAAATGCCATAATTATGTCCCCTATTTTGTAGACGCTATAACTTTTGCGTAAACCAATCAATATACGCATATTGCGATTATTTTTTAACCAAAAATATGCAGAAGAATACACATTGGCCTAAACGGAGGAACATTTTTTTTTTTTTTTAAATGTGGGATATTTATTGTAGCAAAAAATGAAAGATAGTGTTTTTTTCAAAATTGTTGCCGTTCTTTTGTTTATAGCGCAAAAAATAAAAACCACAGCGGTGATCAAATACCACCAAACGAAAGCTCTATTTGTGGGGAAAAAAGGACGCACATTTTGTTTGGGTACGACCGCGCAATTGTCCGTTAAAACGACGCGGTGCCAAATTGTAAACAGTGCTCTGGTCAGGAAGGGGGTAAAATCTTCCGGGGTTGTAGCGGTTAAAGAGGAACTGCAGTCTACTCACATAATTTGCAATAAAAACATATTTGCCATTCTGAAGCTTCCCTCCAACCACTTTGCATATTATTTTATATATATATATATATATATATAGTAGTACCTTGGATTACAAGCATAATCCGTTGCAGAAGACAACTTGTAATCCAAAGCACTCATATCAAAATGAGTTTCCCCATAGGAATCAATGGAAACTCAGATAATTTGTTCCACAGCCACTGCTTGTCTATGCAGTACCACATGTGGCCAGAGGTGGTGCCGGAGACACTAGGAGAAGCTCGAAGACACTCTGGGGGACAGAGTATTTCCAAATTTCTCCGAGTGTCTAAACGCGTCACCGGCACCCCCGCACCTCTGCCCAAATGTGGTACTGCACACCCCAGAGGCTTGAATCCTTGACAATGCTCGCAAACTAAATTCAGCCATGTCCCTTAATTGTCCCTAAATTCAGCCATGTCCCTAAATTCAGCCATGTCCCTAATGCAGCCTTGTGCCCCCTAAGACAAAGCCAAGTCAACCCCCCCTCCCCCCGCCGCTGCCGACATCTAGTTACTATGCGCTGGGGGAACACAACAGCTGTCATTTGCATTTGAATAGCTGTGTGTTCCCCTGCCTCGGCATCGGGAGTATTTGCGCGAGTACAAGTACTCGCGCAAATACTCGGTATCGATACCGATACTAGTATCAGTATCGGGACAGCCCTAGATTTAATAGATGGAAAGTTGAAAAAAATGACTGAAGATCTGCTTTAAATTGTTTTACTATTTGTTCAACAAATCACACTGAGACATTTCGTGGATTCGTATATACTACAAATGAACAGGCTTGAAGTGGAACTTTCGATAACTTTACAAGTCTGCATGAATAAATTCCGAATATACAACAGCAAACATTTTCAGAAAGCTATTTCTGTTATCATGAAAGGCAATCTTTGAACTCTAGTCAAGTGATTGCATCTAGGCTGAGATTATGTCCATTAGTCAGCTGCAGAGAGAAGGAAACATGTCCTCAGTCTCATCTTCCCTAGTGATTAGATTGCAACATTGTAGCAGGAGACTGACATTTGTAAACAGCTTCTCACTCTTACTACAAAGTCAAGAATCACACAGGCAACACATTTATATGATTGTGTCATCATTTAGCCCGAATCAGGTCTGGGAAGCAGATGTAGAACTGGATGAACAAAAATGGTGCCGTTTTTAGATGAGAAAAGCAAATGAAGAAATTACCAGGAAGAACAATGTGGCCTCTATGATCTGCAGTAAGTACATACTATAACATAAATAAGGCTACTTTTACACTGAGGGATTTTTCTGGCGCTAAAGGGGGAAAAAAATAGTGTCTATAAAGCGCCTGAAAAATGCCTCCCCTGCCACCCCAGTGTGAAAGCTCAAGTGCTTTTACACTGGAGCGGGTTAGCTTGTAGGACGATAAAAAAAGACTGCAAGCAGTATCTTTGGGGCGTTGCGGAAGCGGTGAATACACCGTTCATAAAACATCCCTGCCATTGAAATCAATGACCAGCGCTGCCGAAGCGCACACAAAGCTGTTCGGCAGCGGAGTTTTTAACCCTTTTTTGGCCGCTAGTGGGGTTTAAAAGTGCCAAAAAACGCCACTGTAAATAGTGACGCTTTACAGCCGACACCCCCCCACCCCAGTGTGAAAGTGCCCTAAAACACATATAATATAGTGTATATTGTCTTAGAAATATAAAATTATATATAGACATAGATCTATATCTCTATCTATCTTTATGTATATACACACACAATGTCAAATTGGGCCCAAAGTGTCAATATTTCATGTGGCCACCATTATTTTTCAGCAATGCCTTAACCCTCATGGGCATGGAGTTCACCAGAGCTTCCCAGGTTGCCACCGGAGTCCTCTAACATCCACCAGCTCCGTGATGTCGCCATGGAGGTGTGGAAAAGACCTTGCGCTCCTCCACCATGCGTTTGAGGATGCCCCACAGATGCTCAACAGGGTTTAGGTCTGGAGACATGCTTTGCCAGTCCATCACCTTTACCCTCATCTTCTTTAGCAAGGCAGTGGTCGTCTTGGAGGTGTGTCTGGGGTCCTTATGTTGTCATACTGCCCTGCGGCCCGATCTCTAAAGGGAGGGGCTCATGCTCTGCTTTAGTATGTCACAGTACATGTTGGCATTCATGGTTCCCTCAATGAACTGTAGCTCCGCAGTGCCAGCAGCACTCATGCAGCCCCAGACCATGACACTCCCACCACCATGCTTGACTGTAGACAAGACACACTTGTCTTTGTACTCCTCACCTGGTTGCCGCCACACACGCTTGACACCATCTGAACCAAATAAGTTTATCTTGGTCTCATCAGACCACAGGACATGGTTCCAGTAATCCATGTCCTTAGTCTGCTTGTCTTCAGCAAACTGTTTTCCAGCTTTCTTGTACATCAGCTTTAGAAGAGGCTTCCTTCTGGGACGACAGTCATTTGATTCAGTGTGCGGTGTATGGTCTTAGCACTGACAGGCTGACCCCCACCCCTTTAACCTCTGCAGCAATGCTGGCAGCACTCATACGTTCATTTCACTACACAACTTTATTTCTGAAATTATTTGTTTTGGTTTCTTTGGGCCAGATCCACAAAGAAATTACGCCGGCGTATCTATTGATACGCTGCGTAATTTCAAAGTTCCCGCGTCGTATCTTTGTTTTGTATCCACAAAACAAGATACGACGGAATGAGGGATCGATCCGACAGGCGTACATCTTGGTACGCCGTCGGATCGTAGGTGTATATTTACGCTGGCGGCTAGGTGGCGTTTCCGCAGAATTCCGCGTCGAGTATGCAAATTGGCTAGATACGGCGATCCACGAACGTACGCCCGGCCGGCGCATTTTTTTACGTTGTTTGCGTTCGGCTTTTTCCGGCGTATAGTTATAGCTGCTATATGGTGGCGTACTCAATGTTAAGTATGGCCGTCGTTTCCGCGTCGAAATTTGAATTTCTTACGTTGTTTGCTAAAGTCGTTCGCGAATAGGGATTTGCGTAGAATGACGTCACCGTATTAAGCATTGGCTTGTTCCGGTTTAATTTCAAGCATGCGCACTGGGATACCCACACGGACGGCGCATGTGCCGTTCAAAACAAACGTCGTTTACGTCGGGTCACGACGTATTTAAATAAAACACGCCCCCATCACATCGATTTGAATTGCGCGCCCTTACGCCGCCAAAGATACACTACGCCGCCGTAACTTACGGCGCGCATTCTTTGAAAATTCGAAAAAATAAATAAGTTACGGCGGCGTAGTGTATCTTAGATACGCTACGCCCGGCGGAAATATGCGCCGCTGTACGTGGATCTGCCCCTTTGTATGTATGGATGGATTTTGTGTATATATATATATATATATATATATATATATATATATATATATATATATATATATATATATATATATAAATAAAAGTGTTGTGGCATCTTTATTTGGTTCATATCTGTCTCGGTTGAAGGGCTTTGAATAATTATATATATATATATATATATATATATATATATATATATATATATATGTGTGTGTGTGTTAAAATGTAATATATGATATACAACACTTACACTTTATGTAATAGGCTCGTAAATAACATAAAGAAATATACCTAATCTAGATTTACCTTATTAGCCCAGCAAATCAGAGAGTATTTCTTATTCGTTTTTGTAGCTAAAACTGTATGTAATTTGTATTTGAATAAGAATAAAACTGACTGTTCCTTTTAATAGAATATTCATCTGGAGTATATCTGGAGTCTCCCACAAAATCTATTATATGTTAAGAAGCAAACTCCCACAAACAGTGACCAGTGCATTACATCACAGATATTTTTCTATTCACTAGTTTTAACCAATACATTGAAAAATGTTTGCGATTGAGAATTTTAGCAGCCATTTTGTGAGAATCTGGGTCCTATATGGAAACAATGCCGCCTGCCCCAGTCTGCCTAGTTGTTCTCATGTGAGCAAAGGCACAGCATTTCCAACTAGCCTAGTCTAAAAAATGTGACTAAATAAAAACTAAAAGAAGAGCACACAATCCAGAAAATCCTGTCAAGTGTATCATTAATCGACAGTTCCTGCGCAAAGAGACAACTTGGACACTGCCCATATATGTTTTCCATATACTAAACAGCCAAAAGTATGTGGACACCCCTCAAAAAGATTGAATTCAGATGTTTCCAGTCAAGGATACTGTTAATGCTACAATGTAGGACGACATTTTAGGAAAATGTGTGTGCTTCCCAGGCTAGGGCAACAGTTTGGGCAAGATCTTTTCTTTTTCGTTCTTGAACCTTGTTTGCTGAAAGTCAAGTCCATAAAGATATCGTTTGATGTTTTTGGTAAAAAGGAACTCTAGTTGCCTGCGCAAAGACCTAACTTCAACCCTATTAAACACATTTGGATTTGGAACTCCAATTGTGAACCAGGTCTTCTCGTCAGCACCTGACCTTACAAATGCACTTTTTGCTAAATGGGAACAAATTCCCGTAGGAACAAAAATGTACACATTGTACATATAAGGCCTCGTACACACGGCCGAGGAACTCGACGTGCCAAACACGTCGAGTTCCTCGGCCAGTTCAGCCCTGAAGCCGCCGAGGACCTCGGCGGGAGGAGAGCTCCCATAGAACAACGAGGAAATAGAGAACATGTTCTCTATTTCCTCGCCGAGGTCCTCGTCGGCTTCCTCGGCCGAAAGTGTACACACGGCCAGTTTCCTCGGCAGAATTCAGCCAGAAACTCGGTCGGAAGCTGAATTCTGCCGAGGAAACTGGTCGTGTGTACGGGGCCTAAGGGTTGATTTGTTTAAGGAAAATGGTCTGTTCAGGCTGCAAGGGAATTTTCAGCTTTGCAAGGGAATACTTAGCTTAGTAAATGATGTGAATTTCTTCTGACTTCCAACATTCAAACATGTAGGCAAAAACTAGTTTTTCCCCTTCCACGTGATTGATGTGCTTTACAAAGTAAAGTTTCACCACATTTGCTAAGCTAAGGGATATTTCCATGACAAAGTTAAAATAAACTTTCCAAACAATACAATCACCCAAAAAACTTGAAGGTTGTATACAGTATGGTGTGCCTGCAAAAAAAAAACTGCCATTTATCATCTCCAAAGGATCAAATAAAAGCTGAGAAAAATAAAATTATGTCTAGATGATCTTTATACATAGCAAGGATTTTAACAACTTTTTGTTGCAGCAGAAATTGCTTTTTTTTACCATGCCCTTACCAGCCTGATCTTTGAATGGGAGCCTTCATTATAATCACTTAAGAAAATTCTAATGTTCTAATGGGGAAGACTACAATGTTGGTAACCCTTTCAGAATTGAAGAAGGGAGCCTTAAGGAGCATCTTACCAAAAATGTACCTCCTATTGTAGAGGATGTTTAAAATGTTACTTTTATTTCAGTTTTGACCTATTTCTTATTTTTTTTGCAAATTCTTTATTTTTAATTTCAGGATTAATAAAGAACAAGGAAGTAGAAAGTAGTGATGAGCATACATAACAAAACGATAGAGAGTGCACACTAGATACACAAGCATCAGCATGTTTACATTACAAATCAAGAGAATAGTTACACGTTCTCATCAAACAACCTAGGGAAAGAAATATGCCTATAGGTAAACCCCACAGGGGTGCCCAAGGGGGTATAGGCCACCTCCAACACCCTGAGAGGCCAAACATCCTGACTAATTGTATCCAAATAGAAAAATAAAGGTTAGCCAAAAAAGAGCAGATAAATAAGTATCTATGACAACTCAATTTTTTTGGGCCCCATCTCCCCCAACCCAACAGCTGGGAAAGAAGCCCAGAGAACAAGAGAAGCCATCTGCTATGTCACATCATCTAGCCCCCCCACCACCAGATTACCAAAAGTAAAGTGCAGTTAACTCAGTGTTGTCATACCAAACTTTCATTGCAAGAACTGTTGTACAAATTAGAGGTTGAAAAATCAATCCACAAAGCCCAGATGTTATATAATATGTCTGGTAATTATCTGAACTTTGATGCTGCCATTCCTCCAAATGCCGATATTCCTGTACCTTCAGCAGCCACTCTTTAACAGAGGGGATCACTGTGGTCTTCCAATAGATAGGTATAAGGATTTTACCAGCATTCAGAATATGGGGTACCAGAGTGTGTCATGGAAAAGCATCAAGAGCATCCAACACCAATGCACACTGGGTCATTTTAGTTATAATGCTCCTTACGTTCACCCAAAATGGTTGAATATAGGGACAATTCCACCACAGATGTAAAAACGTACCTCTATGCCCATACTCTCTCTAACAGAGGGCTGAGACCTCTCTGTAAATATGACCCAGTTCATCAGGGACCCTATACCTCCGGGATAAGAACTTGTAACAGGACACTTGTGTCTTGCAGCTCACTGTGAAGGTATGGGCCAGCATTGTAATTTTCTCAATACTGCTATTGGATAGAGTACAGCCCAGTTCTTTCTCCCATTCCCTAATGTAGTAGGGTACTGTGCGAGAGGAGAGATCCAACTACAGCTTATAAAGTTTTAAAAGCAGTTTGAATTCTGCTCCAGCCTTGTGCCAACGTCCTTGAGTTCACATGTGAGTGTATTTACTTATTCAAAAAATATGGTACTAGCTTTTATAGCATTATGGAGAGGCGCTTTTCTTTTTTTTTTTTTTACATGAATACCTGTGTGGAGTTTTGGTTGGTTTGCCTAGTGGTGGAAACCCAGATGTGAAAGAGAGAGCACTGGGGAAAGTAGAGTACAGCCCTGCAGTGAATCCTTATGCATTACATGACTTCTCTTGAGAAAAGAGGGTCACTAATCTGGTAAGCAAGCACCTTATCACACTTTGGGTAATGGTGGCTGCTGGTGACAATTTTTGGTGCTGAATTTACTTAATGAGCACTTTATCACAGTCATATTGGACCTAATTATTTGGACTTTCTGTGGACTTTATGAGATTTACTTTTGAGTTTTGTTTTTATATGTTTTATATATCAATGTTGTCACATTTCACTGATATTTGTAATTTGCTTGGATATAGTGAAACACGTTTTTATTTAGTTGAGGTAGGATGTCAGTGGGGGTACCAACAGATCTGCACATTTTAGGAAATAAGATTAGTAAGTCCATCAGGGCCTGGACTTTTTCCAAACAATTCTGACTTTTAAGAAAAGCAGTGAGCAAATCATACAAGTAGAAATACTATTTTTGGAGAGTATCCCATAAACCAATGGTTAACGCCTCCAAGCTATCATATTGGAAGAAAGCGATACTTAACAATTTCAGAAAATTACAGTGGTTGAAGATTGAAATGTAAAGGTTATTGTTATTATAAGCATTAAAGTACAAAATGGTTGATTTAGTAACAATATACTGTATTTATTGGCGTATAACACTCACTTTTTTTACCCTGAAAATAGAGGGTAAACTGTGCCTGCGTGTTATACGGAGGGGCTGTGGAAAGTTTTTTTCCTGAAAATTCCCTCTTAAAGTTAGGGTGCGTGTTATACGCCTTTAAGTGTTATACGCCGATAAATACGGTACATTATTTAACACAAGTGAAATTTTCCTTTAAGCATCCTTTTGGTTTCCATTTCATCTAAAGAGGAACCCAGATGGTAATTTCCCTTATCGTGACCACATTGGTACTTCATATGTCTTTGTATAATCTTTAATGATACCCCTTGTCATTTTATATTCATATGCTGTAGTGCAGGCAACACAACCAATATGTCCAACCCCAAAGCATAACAAACTGCAAGTGCAAAAGCTTAGGGGTTTATTTAATAGCACAGCAATGGACAATGTGCTATTTCCAAAAAGCAGTTACTCTAATCTATGCTGTTGTATATGAAAAGGGGGTCCTGTATTATCTGAATATTTAAAAAAAAAAGCCATAGGCATGAAAAATGCAGCTACTTGGGAATGACAGGTTTGTGTAATTGTACACTGCTTCAAGGCAGCATCAGTACATTTCCAGCATGTATTGTTATCAATCAGAAATGAATGCTTCTATTTCTCTAGTTAATACAATGCACAGTAAGGTATGTAAAGTTCAGGATGGAATTTGTAAGGATCTTAAAATTCAGTTTTACCTTACCATTGAAGCCAAAGATGTGGACTGACAAAACTATGTGTTACAATATTATAAAGGACAGGACATAATAATGGTTGGTGTACATTCATAGGTGGTATGGTTTGAAGCAAAATCTATACTGCATTTTCAGCATATATTGAATTATTGTAAAGTTATTTTTATTGTTAAATTTTTTGCACATTTCCTCCACCATATATAGCTTTGACATTTCTCCTTGCAATAGTTAGCTGTATTTCATCCTTGCTGAATGAATGCTGAGATTAAATTAACTATTAGATAAGCCACCTAGAGACCGTGTTGTATTCAGTGAATCACTATCACTCTCCGTTGACTTGAAGACTTGTATTGATGTGAGCAGCAATAAAGCACAACCATCAAGAAAGAAACTAAGCATGTATATGTATGTATGTATGTATGAAGCACATAAATTATAGCTACCCCCATAAACTTAACTTTTAACTAAAGATTTTTTTTTTTAAATAATACCACACAAATAATAAGACTATCTGTACTGGTTGATGTTCAAGTACAAAAGAAAAATACACTTTTAAAGCATAAGCTTATTTTCTTGGGTTGGTCAAACCAAAAGTTATAGGTTAAGGCTTGTGAACTTCTGTTATCTTTTGGGGACTCCATGAGTGAACTAAAAGGTGGGCCAACATTAGGGAAACATTACTGAACAGATCTTGGCATTTTAATTGAATTTGTTTTTCCTTTTCATTTACTATTCCTTTGACTTTACATTTATTGAGAATGATATGGTCAAAGGTAGGTATATAGTACTGATCTGGTTTAGCCTCCTAGACTGGCCATAGATGTGTTTTTTTGGGGGGTTTAGCCAGCTGATCAAAAAACGAAAACAAACCACTCTGCTACTGTATTTTGGCAATGGGATTCCTCCGCTGCCAGAATACAATGATCAGTGCTGCAGCCAATTTACTCCAAGCACTGACTGAGCGAAATTATACCAACAGTCATGTTCTGAAGGAGTCAATCCCTAGATCAACTCCTCTCAAATAGGTTGGCTGAATTTCGATCCATGTTTGGCCAGATTTAGGTTCAACTTTCCTAGAACCTGTCCCTGTCACTGTGATACTGTTTAGTCGCTTAGGTGCTTGAAATGTCCTGCAACATTCCTGGATATGGTCCTTGACACTGACACATGGTAACGCACAAATTTTGTTTTTCATCAATTTCCATAAATACTAGTGAGATCAACTCCTTCAAATTGTCCACGTGTGGGGCTTCCTCTCAAAAACCTTTGCTTTACCATGCTCCAAAAAAATAAGTCTATAGGTGTCAGGTAAAGTGAATGTGGCAGCTAGTCAATGCTATCATGCCGTCCAAAGTGAAAAGATGTTGTCAAGGTACCTCCATACCGACAAAGTGTAATAGCTCCATAATACTTTTGGCCTGCCCTGCATATCTGCTATAGTTTGTGGCTCTATTCCTTGTTTTTCTTGCTACAACACAGATGTCTCACACTTCGTGTTGCATAATACAAAATACATGGAATTCCAAAAAGAGCAAGACTTCCTTCTATTGCTGGGTATTCAGTACCTGATTTAACAAATACATAGGAAAACAAGTGATTTAGCTCCTATCAGGAATTTCCAACCTGCAGTCCAAGATGGCTATGAATGTGGCCCAACGCAAAATTGTAAACTTACTTAAAAATGTAGATTTTTTTTTTGGGGGGGGGGGGGGGATTATTTTTGTAAAAATGTGTTTACATATAGCGAAGACATGCAGCCAAAGAAAAATTTGACAGGGTCTCTTTACTGGACTTTTAGAAGTTTTTATTTTCCCAAAGAAAACTATTCCACTCTTCAAAATTACACCATACTTATGTCATCAGTTTTTGGCAGGACTTATATTTGTGAGCAACTATTTTTAGGAATGAAGCACACAAAGGGCAAAATTAGAACCAAAATATCTGAATAGAACTTTGAGAATTAATTGAGAATTGCTACTACATCCATTGAACCAGATATTGAAATGTTAGTTTATGAAAAACAGTGTCAGATATCACACTAGTTTCATGTTGCCCTCTTTTACAATAAAAAATAAATAAAAACAAAAAACATTAACGTGATCTGTCAGATTTTTTCTGATTATCGGCTATCCTTATTGTTCGTGTATTTTATGTGCAGTCCAGGATCATTCCCTTTCTTTTAATGTGGCCCAGGAAGGTCAAAATGTTGGACACCCCTGGTCTAAATGGAAAATCAGTCTTTCATGGACCACAAGTGGCAACATAGTTTTACAAATATAAGTAACAAAACGATAGATCGATCGATAGATAGATCGTTGGTTGGTTGTATCTTTTAAAAACAATGTATTTTGTCCTCCAATTCTGGCCCTAGGGCCTATGTCACACTGGGGCCTTCCTCCTTGCCACCTCAGATTATACCTCGCATATCTGATTCCATCTAACATGTGGCTAATGGATCTTACATCATAAAAACATTTTGGACATTCACCTGTAATTGTGAATGGGAGCTTGGTATTCCTAAAAAATTATGTGAGGACTATTCCATATTACCGGAGGGTTGTCAGTGACTGGCTGTAGGAAGACCATGAATTGTGACTCAATGTATATGTCTTTGTATGATCTCTGAGTGTTTGGCTGCAATTTTACTGAAGAAGTGGGCTATGCCCCGTGAAATGCAACTGCGTCGAAACTATAGCAAATATCTTATCCCCTACTGCAGTGGGGTCCATGAGAATCAACACTAAGAGGAGAATTACATTGCTTATTGTTTTTCATGTTTGTGATACATGTGTAGATCTCAACATTTTAAATTTGTGTAAATAAATCTTTTTGATACTTTATCTCATTGGTACCATCAAAGTCCATCCAATTTAGTGCATTAGGGTTGTTTGTGTAATAGATAGATAGATAGATAGATAGATAGATAGATAGATAGATAGATAGATAGATAGATAGATAGATAGATAGTTGGTTGGTTGTATCATTTAAAAACAAGGTATTTTTTTTTTTTACTCATATTCTGCAATTGTTCCTTGGGTTTCTTAAAGCTTGGAAACTGAACTCTAACAAGTTACTCATAATTATCCCGAAGCTGTAAATCAAGCATGTAATCACACACTATATTATGGGGACTTAAGGCTGAAATTATGATGGATAATATAAACAAGGATGATTCATGTGACACATGTAATTCTCAGCCTTGATATCGGAGAATGGCTGAAGACCTTGACAAAACGAGTCTTGTGATAAAAAAACACACTGTTTTTCCAGTACGCTGACTGACCTTTTTGCTTACAAAGACATACATTTCAGCAATCATCAGCAAAACATGAAAAATAAATCCAGGCTTGGCTCAGAAGGGACAGCTGAACAATGGATGCCAGACATTTACACTTCCTCTTATTCATGGCAGTTGAAACCACAGCAGGGAGCAGATTTATGGGTCCTAAAGACTATTCCTATAAAGAAAAGGTGTATGCGTTTGAACTGTGCTTGTTCTCTAGTGAAGAAGCATTAGAGAAAAAAAGATGAGTAGACACATAGATTGATGTATCTGAAAACTCTTTGTGATAGTTATGCTTCTCATCTTTTTGTTGTTCCTGTATAAATAGTTCCATTTTCCATGTATTTCTTAAAGTATTTTAACAAAAGGGCATGTAGCACATGGGCAGAAGTAAAAATAAAACAGCCCAACCAAGGCTGTCTATAGACCATCAAAGCCCTTGATGTACCTGACCTCAAAAATGATCAGTGTACACAAGCTGTCTCCACATTTATTTCCTTTCCTATGGAATGTTACATTTCGTCCCTTACAACAGTCAGAATAAGGATGATTTCTGATTAGTTACTATAGTACTGCACTTTCTAATTGCCATTTGGCCTTTTTAAGCAGAACTAAATCCATAATTTTAACCATTTCCTAAAACTGTTATAATTAAGACATTCTTTCAACTGAACTGCCAAGCCATCAAAAGGTGTCATAATTGATCACATGTGCAACACCATGGAAACTGCAGATCAGTGTCTAAGATGGCAGCTTACTTAGGTGTAAAGCATAGGAGGGTTTAGTTCTGCTGTAAAAAAGTCAGCAAGAGTATACGCCGTTTGTTTCAAATCATGTAAAAATAGGTCAAGGGAAACCAAACCAAAGAGCATTGTACCTATGCTACAACTAAGGCTCTTGCCGAAACGCGTCAGCTTCTTTGTTTTATATTTACTCTTATGTAGTCAATAAATACGGATTACAATGTTGCCGACTCCATCTTTCTGCATTGTACTTATGTTCTGCAAAGCAACATTTTCAACTTTTATTAAAAAATGATGCCCTCCATAAAAATACTTAACAAGTGCCCCCTTGGAAGGTTCAACTTAGCCAAGTTATTTAAGATCATAATTTTTTCTAACAATTTATTATGTTTTGCCTATAATTTTTATTTGCTAGAATTGTGAAGGGCTATAGTCAGTTTAACTCAAGGCGCTAAAGTGCCCACAAACACCACTTAGAAGTTCTCCCCCTGGGATTAGGGCCCCTTTCACATGGACACATTTTTAACTCACTTTAGCTGGCTGTCAAAACCGGAAGTGGACACCAAGCAGCTCCATGCACATTGCTGTGCTTTTTGGTGCAGCAAAATAACAGGGCATGTTGTGTTCAACAGGTGATACTGTGGGGTGTATTTACTAAAGGAAAACAGAATGCAATTGCACTTGCTCCAGAGATTAATAAATCAGATAAAGCTTTACTTTGCAAAGCATACCCAATCACATGCAAGGAAGGATTGTATGATGAAAGTCAGCAAAGCTTCTACTCATTTACTAAACTCTGGAGCAACTGCCCTTGCAGAGTGCAACTTCAAACAGGCATATGGCAGTCAGCATATCCCTTCCTGATTGCTTGCTAACCAGTCGCTGCCATTAACACAATCCACCACAAATTGTTGAGTCGGCAGGTAGGCCCATGTAAAAAAAGCCTAACAGCCCATCACCCACAGCAATTAAAATGAATTCTAAATGGATCCTAAATCACTAAAATCTCATATAAGCTATAACATATTAATTATAGATTATAATTTCACTGTGCCAAAAAAATATAATTTCCCCACTAAAACAAATAGTGGATCAAATATTCCTTCCACAAAACAATGTGCTGCTGCCCCTTTAAAAAAAATAATAATAAAGTGTCTGTAAAAGCAAAAGATATACAAACATTAGGTTGCGCTACTCATCATATCCTCTTACAAAAGTGACCAAATATCAAAAACAGTTCAAAATAACATAAATAGTCCCCAAAAAAAAACATAAGTATGTGCTGTGCTAAAACTCACCAGTAGTGTCTATACATCTTAAATTATAAATATCAATCTTCATGCAGTGCTCCTGACAACCACTCTCACAGTGTAAATTGAATGAACTCACCAAAAATCAATGCCTCACATCAAAGATGATTGGCATATAATGCTTTAAATGATGAAAATTAGCTCCCAGCTTTCCCAAGATCCTCCTGCTTTAGGCATTCACATCTCCTTACAGATTCTCCATCCAACACTCGCCCATTAAAAAGAAAGGCTCACAATAGTGCAGTAACATAACAACTAAATTACCGTATTTTAAAACCATTAAACCACTCGCAATAGTTATATAAAACATTGCCTTCTATTAAACATAAACACTCATCCATCAGTATGCCAACTTGCCGTATCTCAGCCGGGCTCCCAGCATCTCAAAACCTTGCGTCTGTACTAAACAAGCACAGTGTCACTTCTGGGTTAGTGAGCTTGCGCTACATGCACCCTGACATGTTTCGTCCATGCGGACTTTCTTATAGGGCACACACTTATGTGGTCTTTTTTGGGACTATTTGTTACTTTAAACTGATTTTGATATTTTGTAAAAAAAAAATACATTTAAAAATATTTTGTAAGATGATATGATGTGTATCTACACCTAGTGTTTGTATATAACATATTAATATTGTTTCCAATATTTCTAAATGTGCAACTTTTATTAAAACTGAAAAGCTATAATCCTGCCATGAAGGTCCGTGATCAGACACTTAGTATGATAGGTCTGGTGTCTACCAGTGGGGTTCCTGCATTGTCTCCCTGTTACATGTCCCCCCGATAGCAACTACAACAAGCTGTAAATAATAATAAAATAGTGAAACACTACCTATTAAATCAAAATATACAGCAGTGATATAATAAAACAGTGCCACCCAGTGACTAATTGTAAATTAGAAATGATTCTACAATTCACTGCAATGTGTATAAATGCCTGATGAGCAAGCAATGCAATAAAATCCGCTCACGCAAATTAGTCCTTGTGGACACGTGTATAAAAAAATAAAAGTGGCAAAACAACGTGAATATAAAGTTCAGAATAATGTGATTTATAGAAAAACCTCTGTAAATAAATCTTTAACCATTTGTATATATACGTAATTTTTTTAAAAATGGATATCTCGACAACGGCAGCAGCTGCTGCCACAACCGAGATATCCATCTCTTCAGTGAGCGGTCCTGTCAACGATAACGGTGGTCTCCGCGGCGAATTCGCCGCGAGATCACCATTATCGGCAGTGGTAGAGGGCCCCCCTCCCGCACCTGCTGCCGCTTACCGGAGCAGTCGGCAGCGGCGGAGGCGATCGGGTCCTCCCCCATTCTCGGCTGGGATACGAGTGAGGGCAAGATGGCCCCCACCTGTCCCCATAGCATAGCAGGGCGCAAGTGACATCAAAACGTTTTACTCGGCGTAACATTATCTTTCACAATATATAAAAAAATTGGACTAACTTTACTGTCGTCTTATTTCTTTAATACAAAAAAGTGATTTTTTTTCCAAAAAAAGTGCGCTTGTAAGACCGCTGCGCAAATACGGTGTGACAAAAAGTATTGCAATGACCACCATTTTATTCCCTAGGGTGTTAGAAAAAAATATATATAATGTTTGGGGGTTTTAAGTAATTTTCTAGCAAAAAAAATGTTTTAATCTTGTAAACGCCAAATCTGAAAAACAGGCTTGGTCCCTAAGTGGTTAAGGTGACAAGACCCTCCACCAGTCTAATGTTGCGCTCACCACCCCTTAAGACCCCTAAATGGGTATAATACTTTGGGATGGCTACTGCTCAGGTGCTCCTTGGACTGCGATACATCTTAGACCATAATAATCATGGTAGGCACATGTAGGTAGAAAAACACATATAGGGCCAGATTCACAAAAGGGATACGACGGCGTATCTCCTGATACGCCGTCGTATCTCTGTCTCTATCTATGCGACTGATTCATAGAATCAGTTACGCATAGATATCCATAAGATCCGACAGGTGTAATTGTTTTACACTGTTGGATCTTAGGATGCAGTACCGCGGCCGCCGCTGGGGGAAGTTTGCGTCGTAAACCAGCGTTGGGTATGCAAATTAGGAGTTACGGCGATCCACAACGGATTTTCGCGTTCGCTACGTCGCCGCTGGTCTAGTTTCCCGTCGCAAAGTTAGTCGTCGTTTTGGGTGCCCTAACTTTAGTCAGCAAACGTATTGCTGTCTAAAGTATGGCCGTCGTTCCCGCGTCGAAATTTAAAAATGAACGTCGTTTGCGTAAGCCGCCCGGGAATACTGAATTACGCTACACGCGTCGCAGTTCGAAAAAATGACGTCACTGTGCGCAAAGCACGACGGGAATTGCGAAACGGATCATGCGCAGTAGCGCGCCTAATTTAAATGGCACACGCCCATTTGATTTGCCCGCCTTGTGCCGGACGTATTTGCGATACACCGCCGCAAGTTTCCAGGTAAGTGCTTTGTGGATCGGGCACTAAAACTGGAAACTTGCGTCGGTGTATCGTAAACGGGTTACGTTACACCGGCGCTCTTGTACGTGAATCTGGCCCATAGTGCTTACCAGTTTTAAAATAGGCGTTTATTAAAAAAATAGATAGAAACACTCACATTTATGTGTGCATAACCTCCGGTGCACTCGGGCAATGCATTTGATATATGTAGGGTACACAGACCCGTAACAATCACTTAGATATTCGTGTATCCTCGGCTGTAAACCACCAGCTATTCTCACTCTCCTTCCTGGTGGTGCGTGGTGACGTCACAGGCTCCGCCAGGAAGAAGAGCGAGAGTGAGCTTTACTATTTTATTATCATTTACTTTCTGAGTACATGTGGGTACTTGTGTTTGTGTTAAGCAGCTATCATATTCATACACATTTATTGCACTGTATTTGTTTATATAGTCATTGTAGCGCAGAAGTCTTTTTGATATTCTTACAACGAACTGTGTCCACACACATAGAGCAGGCAAGGTTAACTGTCACTATCAAAAACATTGTCCTAAAAAACGAGGTGCAGTCAGCCAAGGCTGGAGTAAGTACATGTAGGTAGGAAGTTGCTGATAGAGCCTGATGAAGAGGCACGCATGCCTCGAACGCGTGCACCGCCCCGTGACCTAACCCGGAAGTGACGCCCCGCTGCCTGCGCTCCACAGCTGCGTTCCACCACTCTGTTACACAGCGTCCCTGTATCTCCCTGTCTTACCAGCGCTGGACGAACATCCAGGGATCTCTACAGACGCTGAAGCCTGTACCAGCCCATGGATTGTACACTGTCTCCCTGCAAAGAGAGTCTAGAGCATCTGTCCATCCAGTGATCTCAACACCAGCGGAGTGTGGAGTCCACATATCCTGGAAGCCAGCCACGGATGACATCTTATTTTGATATGCCTGTACCCCCGGCAGTCTTGTGAGTAGTTCCCTCATAAGAATTGATTTGTATTTTGTTCTTTTAATAAATCCTATACTACGCTTAGATGGCACCGCTTTTTGTTGTCTTGAACAGTTAGAGGATGATCAACAGCACTGAGATGCAAATACAGATAAATATATATATATATATATATATATATATATATATATATATATATATATATATATATATATATATTTATATTCTGCTTAATGAAAATAAAAACTTCAATAAAGTGCAGCGCAACCACAACCGTACAATGACATAAATGAGTCAAAATAATTATACTATTCTCCACATAAGAAATTATTGTGAAAAATGTATGCATATAAACCGATACAAACTGAAAAACAAATAGTCCATCTGCATATTAGTGATATCTAAATAAACAAAAAAGTATGTGCAAAAGCATAAGTCCTATACGTGAAAAATACAAAAAAAGAGATGATCTTGCATGAAGAGAGTGCTCCAAACAGAATCTTGCACCACAGTGTACCACCATTTCATTCTGTGGCCCCTTACCTCACAATTAGACCTACACATAGGTGTGCACAGCCTAATGCATTAGGGTGTGCACCCCAAAACACACGTGTGTGTGTGTATATATCTATAGCAGTAGGGCAATGGGCAGTGTCAGTAGAGAAGTAGACAGTGTTAGAAGAGCAGAAAGTTTATTTTTTATTACTTTTTACAATTTAATTCCATTTTTTTTCAATTTTTACAATATTGTTTTATAATCATTTTTTTTTTTACAATTTTTTAAGAGCCTCATTGGGAAGCTTTGGTAAAATATCAGTGGTCTAAACAGACCCCTGATGTCGGAGGCCTCGTACACACGACCGAGTTACTCGTCGGGCGAAACACATCATTTACCTCGTCGAGTTCCTTGTTAGGCTTGTCGAGGAACTCGACAAGCTTGCTTTGCGTACACACTGTCAAGACAAAATCTCCTCGTTCTCAAACGCGGTGACCTACAACACATACAACGGCAGGGGAAGTTCGATTCCACTGGCACAACTCCTGGGGCTGCTTTTGCTAATTTCATGTGTTTGCGTGTTAAATAAAAGTTTGGTAAGAGACGATTTGCACTCTACAGTCTGTTACAGCTTTAAAAATGTGTTATCTCCATTACAAATGCTACTTTTACTCCCGTCTCATACTTTAATCTGAGCAAGCGCGGGTTTCTTAGCATACACACGCTCGAGTTTCTCGTCGCAAACCAGCCCGACGAGGAACTCGACGAGCCAATTTGAGACTCCCGTCGAGGAAATAGAGAACTTGCTCTCTTTTTGGCTTGTCGAGTTTCTCAACAGTTTCCTCGACGAAAATTTACACACGACCGGTTTCCTCAGCAAAAAAATATCTCCCAGCAAGTTTCTTGCTGGTTTTTGCCGAGAAACTCGGTCGCGTGTACGAGGCCTCACATTTGGGACAGAGAAAGGGAATGAGGACAGAGATCCCCCAGTCCCTTTCTCTGCAGCCAATCAGCAGAGGAAATCTGTGCATCTCAGGGTGATTAGGGTGTGCCCAGGCACAAACTGTGCGCATGCCTTTGGACCTACAGAATGGTAAGGTCTAGAAACACTTGTCCCAATATTGGGTATATATCCACAGGTATCTTCAGTCCCATTGTTATGGTAAATTAAATCTCTTTAAATGGCAAGACTTCATGCACCGTCAATCAAAACGTAGTTTACCTGATGGGGAACTAGTCTCAATTTCCTATCAGACTCCACTGCAAAAATCCTCAGTTACAGTATGTGCCTGTGTGACGGACACAGTGGCTGAGAAAGGACCGTAAATGTCATCCAGTTAGGCTAAGAATTTCAATATATGTTTATTTTCTAGAATGGTGTTTTATTTAAAAAAAAAAAAATGATGTACACAGAAAAACAGAAAATAACTAGGAAAATAACTAGGCAAGAAAAAAAAAAAAAATCACATGAAACATATGTTTTTGTGGAGAAAAAAAACCCTGCTTCTCTCTCTTACAAACGGGGGTTATATAATATTCTACTACTAGGCATCTTCAAATATATATTAGTTCAAATTGTTTCATATCCATGGAAAAACGAAGCAAACCGTTTTGCATTTTCTGAATTATTACCAGTGAGCAATGAATCAATTATTGGAAACAAGTGAATCAGTTAACTACCAATTTTTATAATTCTTCTAAATGTATGCATTCAAAGGTGTCCAGTATGTAGAAAATCACACATGTAGTCAAACACAACTCTCCAGGTTCATTATATTACACGATTCCCCACAGATTAGAGAGATCAATGGAGTAAAGATTTCATAAATTGCAGATTCTATAGATGAAATCATCACCAATTATAAATTAATTGGAATTATATATATTAAAAAAAAAAAAATATAGGCTTCAGGGCATTTATGGTATTCACACACATCTCTGCGCAGCTACGGAGTGAACAATGTGTTCTGTCTTATGCCCTGTACACACGAATGGTCCATCCGATGAAACCGGTCTGATAGACCGTTTTTATTGGTTAACCGATGAAGCCGACTGATGGTCAGTCGTGCCTACACACCATAGGTCGTGTCAGAACGTGGTGACGTAAAACACAACGACGTGCTGAAAAAAATGAAGTTCAATGCTTCCAAGCTTGCGTTGACTTGATTCTGAGCATGCATGGATTTTTAACCGATGGACATGCCTACAGACGATCGTTTTTTTTCTATCGGCTAGGTATCCATCGGTTAAATTTAAAACAAGTTGGCTTTTTTTTAACCGATGGATAAATAACCGATGGCGCCCACACACGATCGGTTTGGACCGATGAAAACGGTCCATCAGACCGTTCTCATCGGTTAAACCGATCGTGTGTACGCAGCCTTAGAAATGTCACATAGCGGGCACACCCTAGTGTGTTTCGTTTAGTAACTGCAGGTTGATGCAAATAAAAACGAAGTATATGCTTATCTCTAAGTTTGGACTGTGGCTGACTTACGAAAGGAAAATAGACTGTTCACTTTTTAAGTGAATTTTCCCCAGAGCTTTGTAAATGTGGTGCAATTTCACTTAAAAAAAAAAAAAAAAAGTTACCCAATCACGTGCAAGGAAAATAATAAAAAACAGCCTTGCTAGCACACGGTTGGATGATGAAAGTCAGCGGAACATCACCTCATTCACTAAGCTCTAGGGAAAATTCCAATACAAAATGCAACTTCCCTTGCAAAAGGAACAGTCTATTTGCCTTTTGTAAATCAAACCCAGTGATTTGTGACAGAAAATGACAAGACAAAAATAAAATAAAAAAACACCGAGGATGTTGTATTTCTCACTTTTTTCCAAGAATTTTTTTAATTGAAAAAAATTGCAGCTCAATCTCTTAACATACAGCAAAAAACTCACAAACCCAAGTTACAGTATAAATGACCAATATAAAATAAATTAGCTCTTAGATGTTCACCATATTCTGACTTTGGAGAAAAAATTTAGACTAAAGGCAAGAACTGTAGTAGGAACAGAACTGAATTGTAAAAAAAAAAGGAGAATTAATTATGAAGTAACTGCATTAAATAGGACCACATTATTTTAAAGTGCGCATAGAGTATGGAGAGCAGATGGACCCAGCTGTGTGTCCTATTCCAATTCTGATTACTTTCCTTGTGTGTGCAGCTCATTTATTCATCGCAAGCTTACCCCATCCTAAAAAAAAGACTGCACTAAAATTAATGGACTGCTGCTCAGCTAAGACAATGCCATTGCTAGACTAAGCTTGACAAGAAATTCACAAAGATGATTCTTAGGAATGAAAAAGAAGTACGAAAGAGTTTTGTTTTTTTATTGCGTCATGGCATATGGAAATGAACCTGGAAACTGGATTCACACTCTTTTTTCCCCCTCTAAAATATAAAGGTTTCTTAAAGCAAAAATACAGTGCATTGTTCGTGAATGCACAATTGCGTTATAGTGAAGTGTTAAAAAAAATGTAATATAACATTTATATTCTTGCCCTTCAGTAAATTTCTTATTGCATTAAATATAGATATTTGTAATTTAGTCACTAGGGGGAGTTTTTAGTACCCCAGTGCAATTACATAGTCTTTCCTAGCTGTAGAGAGAGTACATCTGCATTGGGAGTGCATTGTCTTGAATGAGTCTGCCAGCTCATAGTGAGTAGGAGGATAAAGACCAACCACCTGTAACTGCAAATAGTTTGCGTAGGTAATGAGCAAAAATGACTGTCCTAATTTTCATGTTCCTTCACAAATTATACATAAAATGTTATTTTATTTTTTAAACACACATACATATTTCCTCGATAGAATCCATCAAGAAACTTGGTGGGAGAGCTTTTTTGCCGTGGAAAACGGTCGAGTGTACGTATTTCATCGAGGAAACTGTCGAGGAACTTGATGAGAAAAAAAGAGAACAAGTTCTCTTTTTCCTCAATGGGAGTCTCAATTTCCTTGTCATGTTCCTCGTCGGGCTGGTTTTCGACGAGAAACACGAGCGTGTGTATGCTAAGAAACCAGCGCATGCTCAGAATAAAAGTATGAGACGGGAGCGCACCTTCGGTAAAAGTAGCGTTTGTAATGGAGATAACACATTTTTTCACGCTGTAACAGACTGAAAAGTGCAAATTGTCTCTTACCAAACTTTTACTTAACACGCAGTAACATGAGATTAGCAAAAGCAGCCCCAAGGGTTGTGCCAGTGGAATCGTACTTCCCCTGTCATTGTATGTATTGTACATCACCGCGTTTGAGAACGAGGAGATTTGGTCTTGACTGTGTGTACGCAAAGAAAGCTTATTGAGTTCCTCGACAAGCCTAACAAGGAACTCGTAGTGGAAAACGATGTGTCTTTTCCGACGAGTTCCTCGGTCGTGTGTACGAGGCCTTTGTGTGTTTAACCGACCTGGCAGTATTCCCGAGTCTGGCTTGGGGTAAATTTTACATACCAAAAGTGGTAACCCCGAGCCAGACTTGGCATCGCATTGCAGGATACAGGGTAAGTTACTTACCTTGTCCATGGATCCTGCAATGTGTCCCCGCTGTGTGTGTGAGCCGTCATCTCGCTCGATTCACACACTGGTGACTGCCGAGTGCCGAGCTCCGTTCCCGAGCAGTGCAACGCATTGGGGCGGAGTTCGGCGCCAAATTAAAAAAAATGAAAAACACAGTATAGATATAGTATACTGTAATCTTACAGATTACAGTAAACTGTATCAAATAATTACACACACCCTATGTCCCTAGTGGTCTGCCCAGTGTCCTGCATGCAGTTTTATATAATAAAAACTGCTCTTTCTGCCTGGAAACTGGAGCTTGTCCATTGCAACCAAAACTGTCCCTTTTATGTCAAAAGTGGTTTAGAGCAGCTAGAAAACCACGACAGTAAATTAGAATCACTTGCAGAATTGAGTGATAGTGATTGGTGGGGAAATTCGTCATCAAACACTAAAAGTAATGACAGCGACAATTCTGCGACTGAGCAAATTTCAGTGTTTTTGATTTGATTACATTATTGAATAATTTTTATTATAATTACATTATTATTTGTTATAATTATTTATAGTTATTTATTATATTATAATTTATGATTTTGTGTTTCAAACGTTATCATACCCAGGATGTCTACTAGACTCTTGTTTGGACAGATTTACGTGAGTTATTCCTAAGAATTACAGGCCTACAATATTAAACGCCAAATTTTCATGCAAAACATTGTGCCGCTTTCAGCACCAAAAATCTGAAAGAATCATACCGCCAGGGAGGTTAAAAAAATAAATAAAAATATGTGCATTATTATTATTATTTTTTACGTCAGAGACAAGACAACACATTCCTATTTAACACTCGGATATGTAAAAACATACATACAGTATAAGGCTAAGAGATTTACAAAATTTCTATTTAATTTTGACATCCTTTTGAATTTATTAGTTCCCAGTTTAGCCACTCCAATTTTTTTGGGAATAATAGTTAAATATCATTGACATTCATCTGAACTTCTTTTTTGTCCATTTGAGTAAGGCACACTAGGGTTAGAACTAGGGTTGTCCCGATACCACTTTTTTAGGACCGAGTACAAGTACCGATACTTTTTTTCAAGTAGTCGCCGATACCGAATACCGATACTTTTTTTAAATGTGTCCCCAAATGCAGCCATGTCCCCCCCCATATGCAGCCATGTCCCCCACATATGCAGCCATGTCCCTCTAGCCATGTCCCTCACATATGCAGCCATGTCCCTCTAGCCATGTCCCTCACATATGCAGCAATGTCCCTCACATATGCAGCCATGTCCCTCACATATGCAGCAATGTCCCTCTAGCCATGTCCCTCACATATGCAGCCATGTCCCTCACATATGCAGCAATGTCCCTCACATATGCAGCAATGTCCCTCTAGCCATGTCCCTCACATATGCAGCAATGTCCCTCTAGCCATGTCCCTCGATGCAGCGGCACGATGCGGCAGGAGTGGCGGGGGGGGGGAAAGGGGGGGGGGGAAGTATTCTATTTATGTATCGGGGGTATTTGCGCGAGTACGAGTACTCCCGCAAATACTCGGTATCGGTCCCGATACCGATACTGGTATCGGTATCTGGACAACCCTAGTTAGAACCTCTGTTGGGTTTTTATTACCCTCTGTGTATTAATTGTCTCATTTGCCCTTTCAAATACTGCAACTGGGACTAAAGGAGTAGAGAATGTAAAATTTTAGATTTTCGTTGTAAAAGCTGAACTCCCAGGGAAAAAAAGTTTTCCCATGCAGTGCCCACACTGCAAGGGTTAATTGCTGGGTTTTGTCATGAGGAGAGATGAAAGGAGATATTCTGTACTTATCTGATCCTTCTCGCACAAGACTGGTCCATGCAGCTCCTGCACCTCTGCGGGTTAGCCGTCTTGAATCCATAAATCAGCAAGACCAGAGCAGGAGCCATAGACCTGCTCTGGATGTGGGGACACCAGGAACAGTCTACCGCTAGACAGTGTGTGTGGGGGGGGGGGTGTCACAGTTTGCCAGTGGAGTGGAGGATCAGGCAAGCCTAATGCCGCATACACACGTTTGGAAATTCCGACAAGAAAAGACCGATGTGAGCTTTTGGTCGTAAATTCCAACCGTGTGTAGGCTCCAACGGAATTTTTCTGTCGGAATTTCCATCAAGAAAAATTTGAGAGCTGGTTCTCTAATTTTCTGACGGGAAAAGTTCTTGTCAGAAATTCCGATCCTCTGTATGCAATTCCGACAGAGAAAAATCCTACGCACGCTCAGAATCAAGTCAACGCATGCTCGGAAGCATTGAACTTCATTTTTCTCAGCTCGTCTTAGTGTTGTACGTCAGTGCATTCTTGACAGTCGGAATTTGGTGTGACCGTGTGTATGCAACACAAGTTTGAGTGCACTTTACCAGTGTCAGTTGTGACACCAGTTTATGTAAGTGTTTGGTGTGACGCGTTTAGAATAACACATGCACTGTTTGGAACAGTTTTTTGATTATTTATGGAGTGTAAAAGCACAAGACATTTTTTGAGTGAAACTGCACTTTATATTGGCTGCAATATTCAGCACACATGCACTTTATGTTTTATGAATTATATATTGGTGCGTGTTATAAAATGATTTATTGAGAAGTGATAGCACTGTCTTACTAATTTTTAGGTTTCTTTGATGATCACATAATATAGATAGCAGCTGCACGGAGTTATTATTGTAAAAAAAAAAAAGTTTGTTCAATTCTGTGAAGTCCTAACTTTCTCCAACTCCTTTTATTTCTGAATGCCGATTATGCATATACAATTATTCATAAAAATATTAAAGAAACCTCCAAACCAAATCCAATTTTTTTCACTTTCATGAACAAAAGTTTACTCCATAAGAAATCATACTCAGAGACATATCATCATGACAGTTATTGTATATATCTAAGATCATTGCCATTTTGTTTTCCACTTCAGATGTTTATAGATCATCAGACTACCGTATTTATTGCGTATAACATGCACCCCAAATTTAAGAGGGAAGTTTAAGGGAAAAAAATTCACATCCCCCCCATCCAGTACACAGCCACCCCTCTCCCTGCACAGTACACAGCCCCCCATCCAGTATACAGCCCCCCTCTCCCTGCACAATACACAGCCCCCATCCAGTATACAGCCCCCATCCAGTACACAGCCCCCCTCTCCCTGCACAGTACACAGCCCCCCCATCCAGTACACAGCCCCCCATCCAGTACACAGCCCCCCTCTCCCTGCACAGTACACAGCCCTCCATCCAGTATACAGCCCCCTCCGCCTGCAAAGTGCACAGCCCCCCGCTGCACTCCCAGGAGACCCCAAGTCTCCTGGGACAGCACTGCCAGGATTCCCTGCACAGTCCCCCCCCCCATCCAGTATACAGCCCCTTCTCCCTGCACAGTACACAGCCCCCCTCCAGTACACAGCCCCCCTCCCCCTGCACAGTACACAGCCCCCCATCCAGTATACAGCCCCCCATCCAGTACACAGCCACCCCTCTCCCTGCACAGTACACAGCCCTCCATCCAGTATACAGCCCCCTCTGCCTGCAAAGTGCACAGTCCCCCGCTGCACTCCCAGGAGACCCCAAGTCTCCTGGGACAGCACTGCCAGGATTCCCTGCACAGTCCCCCCCCCCCATCCAGTATAAAGCCCCTTCTCCCTGCACAATACACAGCCCCCCTCCAGTACACAACCTCAATCCCCTTGCACAGTACACAGCCCCCCATCCAGTATACAGCCCCCATCCAGTACATAGCCACCCCTCTCCCTGCACAATACACAGCCCCCCCATCCAGTATACAGCCCCCCCTATCCAGTATACAGCCCCCCATCCAGTACACAGCCCCCCTCTCCCTGCACAGTACACAGCCCCCCTCCAGTACACAGCCCCCCTCCCCCTGCACAGTACACAGCCCCCCATCCAGTATACAGCCCCCCATCCAGTACACAGCCACCCCTCTCCCTGCACAGTACACAGCCCTCCATCCAGTATACAGCCCCCTCTGCCTGCAAAGTGCACAGTCCCCCGCTGCACTCCCAGGAGACCCCAAGTCTCCTGGGACAGCACTGCCAGGATTCTCTACAGTTTAGAAAAAATCATTGCCAGACCCTTCCACGCTGCTCCTCCTGTGTCACTCCTATTGTAAAATTAAGCTTCCATATACCCCAATAGCTCCGGTTTTTTCACTGACCTGGTCACATGACTGCTCTCCTCCTCCGACGTTACACAGATGGTCATGTGACCGCTCTCCTCCTCCTCCAATCTAAAGCTACACTCAGAGGAGGAGAGCAACCCAAAATAAAGAGCTATGGAGATATTTACAAGCTTTGTTTTTACAATGACACTGACACAGGAGGAGCGGTGTAGGAGACGGGGCTGGCAAGTGATTTTTTTATCATCTCTAGACTATGCAGGCAGCGCTGTCCTAGGGCCAGGAGAGGCGGGCCGGCCGGCCTGACACCCCCCAATGGGTGGTTCCCGGGGCTGACTGCCCGAACCCTGCCCCCCTGTTGGTAAAACATTTATACAGATAAATACTGTATTTATTGGCGTATAACATGCAGGCACTGTTTGTCCTCGGTTTTCAGGGGGGGAAAGTGTGCGTTATACGCCGATAAATACAGTATTTATCTGTCTTAGTTAATGATATATATATATATATATATATATATATATATATATATATATATATATATATTATACTGTAGATCTGCTTGTGTAATACACTGCCATTTCAATTACCAGCCAAACAAAAATACCAGCCATACAAAATCACTACATGCCAATACAAAATCACTACATGCCAATACAAAATCATTACATGCCAATACAAAATCACTACATGCCAATACAAAGTCACTATATACCAATACAAAATCACTACATACCAATAAAAAATCACTACATACCAATACAAAATCACTACATACCAATACAAAATCACTATATACCAGTACAAAATCACTACATGCCAATACAAAATCACTACACGCCAATACAAAATCACTACACACCAATACAAAGTCACTATATACCTTACCAATACAAAGTCACTATATACCAATACAAAATCACTACATACCAATACAAAATCACTGAATACCAATACAAAATCACTATATACCGATACAAAATCACTACATGCCAGTACAAAATCACTACATACCAGTACAAAATCACTACATACCAATACAAAATCACTACATACCAATACAAAATCACTACATACCAATACAAAATCACTATATACCAGTACAAAATCACTATATACCATGTACTCTTCGATATGGTATTCAATTACTTTACAGATCAGGACATTTTTTTTTGTTTCATTTATGGCCATATAGAACATCTTCAGTTTTGTGTTCAAAATAACCACTGAACAAATATTTTATTATATTTTAGGTATCTACTAACTAAAATCATAAAGCTCCTTCCACGTCATTGTTAAGAAGTTTAAATTCCATTGCGTTTTCCTTCTTGTCATTCCAACCAGCCTTATGCCATCTTGAGGAACTCCAAATTTATTGTTGGAACCCATCTGGGCTCTGACCCACAGGTTAAGCACCCAAGCTCTTAAGTGTACCCAAGCAGATTTTGGTTGTTGCTCATCTGTTAAAAGGATATATTTGCTTGTTCTAATATGTGAGAATAATAAAGCATATTAGATTAACAAGATCCACTTCCCCAAACTAGAATGGCTCAGAAATCACCAACTGCCCTTTCACCAACCCTGCAGGATATTTCTAAGAGACCTAATTTCATCCTGGAAATGCATGCTGGGTTTTCGCAACAGCTCAAGGGATGCCAGGGTCAGAGCAAGCACTTCACAGGCGCAATCTCAACATATTCGGTTTTATTTAAAAAGAATATTGTAGTTGTGTATATTTTGTATAATATATATTTTTATTTGTTTATTTACTTGTTTTTAAGCCCAATTCCAACAACAGTTACTGCAGGCAATACTTAAACACTGCCTGGGTGTGCTGCGATTCTTGAAATGGAGACAAAAATTGGTCAAGGCATTCACAGGACCAATATAAAACACAAATAAACATATTGGGGCAGATCCACAAAGCGAGTACGCCGGCGTATCTACTGATACGCCGGCGTACTTTCAAATTTCCTGCGTCGCATCTTTGTTTTGAATCCTCAAAACAAGATACGACGGCATCTGGGTTAGATCCGACAGGCGTACGCCTTCGGATCTAAGATGCAATTCTTCGGCGTCTGCTGGGTGGCGTTCCCGACGTAATCTGCGTTGAGTATGCAAATTAGCTATTTCCGACGATCCATGAACGTACGAGCTGCCGTCGCATTCTTTTACGTCGTCTCTAGTCTGCTTTTTCCGGCGTATAGTTAAAGCTGCTGTTTGGTGGCATACTCAATATTAAGTATGGCCGTTGTTCCCGCGTATAATTAAAAAAAAAAAAAATTCC